>NC_092590.1:23495000-23828750 GCF_047663525.1 Anas platyrhynchos | reverse complement strand
TTGTTTTTTGTTCACTCCAGCCTGTGATCTAATCTCTTTCAAGTGTGTTCTTAGGCAGAATACACCGAGTAACTCCCATGCAGATGATTTAGAGTCTGAAATTAGTATTACATATTAAAAAGTTTAGCATTTTAAATTCTAGTGCACAATAACAACAACATGTCAAATGTTCCTTACGGGAAGTAAAACCTGTGTTTTATGAACTCTTGAAAAAATTATGTACTTTTAATCTGTGTTAGCTAACCTAGAAGCAACAGCAAAGGTCGAATGTTAAATCTTTAATTTGGCTTTCCTAATTATAGGATCACTGAAAATGACCTGATAGGTCATGGGCCCTGATTCTTTGTTACCTATGAGTGCGATTCTGCCGATGTTAACTGAGTTGTTACTAGTTTATTTTAGCATAAGAGCAAAAGGAAGGACCTTCAGCCCATTTCTGGCCAACAGGAGAATAGTTTCTTCAGACAGAAAGGCAGGCAACAAATTGAGCTTCACTAGGTGACTCTCAAAGGGTCAGGGCGGGCAAGGGATCAGCACTGTGTAATCATTTCTTCATTGGTGGTGGTGTGAAAGCGGTGGGCTTAGCCTGGTCCTGCATGCAGCTGGAGGCTGGTAATCTCGCTAGGGGACCAGAGCTCTTGGTGCTCAGGTGGAGGTGAAGACGAAGACTCCGGGGTACTTTTGTCAAAGTTATGTAGGTTAGGGAAGGGGAAGGAGAACTGGAGCCTCACGTGGCTCTTGCTGAGTCGTGCAAGCAGTTCTGAACCTGGGGTAAGAAGACAGATTTTGTGGCAAGATGTCACGCCTTGCTAGATCATGCTATGGTGTGACATCAGAATTTACCATTCTCTCTTATGCTGAGCTGTCCTTTGCCACCATCTCCCTGTGGCAGTCTCTCCCTTTGATTTTACCAATGGTTTGGAAGGCAGGGAGTTGGACCAGAGCCTGACACTTAGGAGAAGCGAGAGTAATTCCAGGTCTGGAAGGAGGCGGTAAACTCTGGTGTTCAAAGGGAGACCTCTCCAAGTAGAGGCTGCGGGGCTACCCCCAGCAGTTATTCACAAGTAGCTATTGAGGTCAAGAAAACGAGGAAGTTTTTGTGAGCTGTGGAGCTTCTGAAGCCCTGCTTCCTGTGGCTTTCTTTCATAAAGCTTCCCTCCCTTGTGGGTGCTCTGATGTCTCCTTGCTTGGCTGAGCTTTGGCTTCAGTCATTTCCTCGGGAGATCTTGTGATAGGTCACTGAGAGTTGTGGGGACAGAAGACCTTTGCATGGTATTGTCCAAGAGATTGAAGAGTCAGGGGTGGAAGAGCTGATAGCACGGGGCTGAGAGACAACACCGTGAAACCAGGCCCCTTAAAAAAGTATCCAGGAAACATACAGGGGCCCTAACTTCAGAGCATTTAATTTACTTAATAGTTAGATTATGGAAAAAATACCGTGTTAGGCTACACCCAGATCATTTTGTTACGAGCAAAAGGTTTATCTTGTTAATCCCAATTTCAGAGCTCTTCAGGAACAAATTGTTGAAGATTTCCCCTGTCTTCTCAGCAGTGAGAAGGTGTAAGCTGGGTAACTCCCAGAAGCCTGTAGGCTGTTGTCTCTGTTGCAAAGCATAACTGCCCCACTGGTGCTTTGAGGGAAGGGTGATTTATTTAATTCAGCATCAAGTGGAACCCTGGACTTGGAAAAAATAATGGAATGTACCACAAAAAATGACGGAGTATTCATCAGAATTTCACAACTCTGAAACAAAATACACGAAGTGCAGTGTTAGCAAATGTTTATATAAAACACGCTGCAGCATTACATTGAACAATTACACCTCTCTTATCTCAGGCACTTATCTCTCGCTAAAGCCAAGTGGCTTGCAGGTTTAAATTGCTCAGTATTTTTGAAGTCAGTGTGGTAATGAAATATGCTAAGCAGCTGGGTTTGATGCATGAGCGTTTGGGGTAATTTTTTTGGCCTGACTACTTTTATCTCTGAAGACATAAAAATAATGTAGTCACAAGGAAAGAGCCAAAGTCTAATGACTTTAATTGCAAGGAGGTGATGTTCATAGCTGCATATATACCTTCTTTCTAGCATGTAGAGTTACAGAGGCAGAGAATATCCCGAGCTGGAAGGGACCCATAAGGATCATCAAGTCCAGCTACTGGCACCATACAGGTCTGCCCAAAAGTTCAGATCATGTTACTAAGTGCACAGTCCAATCGCTTCTTAAATTCAGACAGGCTTGGTGCAGTGACTACTTCCCTGGGGAGCCTGTTCCAGTGTGCAACCACCCTCTTGGTGAAGAACCTTTTTCTGATGTCCAGCCTAAACTTCCCCTGCCTCAGTTTAACACCATTCCCGTGGGTCCTGTCACTGGTGTTTACAGAGAATAGGTCACCTGCCTCTCCACTCCTCCTCACAAGGAAGTTGTACACTGCTATGAGGTCTCCCCTCAGCCTCCTCTTCTCCAGGCTGAACAGGCCCAGTGCCCTCAGCCACTCCTCATACATCTTCCCCTCTAGGCCCTTCACCATCTCCGTCGCCCTGCTCTGGACACTCTCCATCAGTTTAATGTCCTTCTTGTGCTGTGGTGCCCAGAACTGCACACAGTGCTCGAGGTGAGGCCGCACCAGCACAGAGCAGGACAATCACCTCCCTCGACCGACCAGCAGTGCTGTGCTTGATGCACCCCAGGATACGGTTGGCCCTCCTGGCTGCCTCCACTGCTGGCTCATATTCAGCTTGCTGTCAGGCATAACCCCCAGATCCCTCTCTGCGGGGCTGCTCTCCAGCGTCTCGTTGCCCAGTCTGTACGTATAGCCAGGGTTTCCCCGTCCCAGGTGCAGGACCCGGCACTTGCTCTTATTGAACTTCATGCGGTTGGTGATAGCCCAGCTCTCCAACCTATCCAGATCCCTCTGCAAGGCCTTTCCACCCTCATTCGAGTCCACAACTCCTCCAAGTTTGGTGTTGTCAGCAAATTTGCTCAGAACACCTTCTAGTCCTACATCCAAATCATGTATAAAGACATTGAAGAGGACTGGCCCTAAAATGGACCCTTGAGGGACCCCACTAGTGACCATTCACCAGCCTGATGTGGCCCCATTTACCACAACCCTTTGAGCCCTGCCCATCAGCCAATTGCTCACCCATCGTGTGATGTTTTTGTTAAGCTGTATGCCGGACATTTTGTCCAGTAGGATCCTATGTGAAACTGTGTCAAAAGCCTTGCTGAAGTCCAAAAAGATCACATCAGCTGGTTTCCCTTGATCAACTAGACGGGTGATCTTATCATAAAAGGAAATCAGATTTGTTAGGCAGGACCTACCCCTCATGAACCCATGTTGGCTGGGACCAGTGACTGTGTTGGCCCCCAGGTGCACCTCAATAACTTCAAGGATCATCTTCTCCATAATTTTACCAGGCACTGACGTGAGACTGACAGGCCTGTAATTGCCAGGGTCTTCTTTCTTGCCCTTCTTGAAAATTGGCACAACGTTTGCCAGCTGATGTGTATCTCAATGTAGTCATTCTTGGAGGTCCATAATAATATAAATGTGGGTATAAATAATAAAGTCATATAAGTATCATATGAGGGTAAATCCTGTGCTCCCTCTTGTCACCCCTTTCCTATCCCCAGCGGGCTGTGGCCGGGGGCAAAGTGGGAAAAACTTGGGAGACCCCTTGCGTGAGGAGCCGATGGCCTGCCACCAAGCCTGTCTGACCGAGCTCCTGTGAAAGCAGCGTGAGTTAATTTGCTGGATGTGTCTTGGCTCCTGCTGTGCTGTATACTGTCAAAGCTGCCTGAAACCAGCTCGGAGCTACAGTGAGGATCTAACAAGGCATGGCTTCTTCTTAGAGATCTAGAAAACATAGTTATAGTTATAGTCTCTATTATATATCTTATATATATATATTATATAATATTATATATATATATATATATATATATATATAGTCTCTATACTTATAGTCCCTATTGTGATTGTAGCTATAGTTTACGTGGAGGAATTAATGACATTAGGGAACCAATTAATAGCGGATATATAGCTTTTCTTAGGATAGACCAGCCAGCTCTTCATCTGGAATTAGCAAATGCTCCATGGCTCCCAGCAAAGTAAACCTCAGAAATAACACAGTCTAGCTTTGGAGGCCAAAGGTGGGATGCACTTTCTGATGGTTCTCAAAACAACAGCTGTAAGGAACAAGTAAAGGTGTTTTTAAGGTCCTAACTGTAAGTGCACATGCTTTTAAGTGTGGGGGTTGTTTTTTTATTAATTTCAAATCCAGCATTCCTGTTTTTGTCATCTTGATTTAATCAGAGATTAAGTTTTCTTCTCCGTTCCCTCTTGCTCTCTTCCACTCTTCCATTTCACTTCCCATATTGCAGTTGGAAATAAGTAGAAAGATAGATACCACAATTCCTGATTTTACTCTCTGCTGAGACTAGTGAAGCCAAAAAAGCAGGTACTCCTTCATGACTGATGAAGCAAGGAACCCAGCAGCTTGGTGGTACTGATGTGCTTGTGGTGGTGCATTGCTTAACACCTCCTTCCATGTCTAGTAGTACTTTCACAGCTTCCATGTTGTGATTTTTACTACCCATCCAGCCTTACCTCTTCAGGCATTGGTCAAGCAGACTTCAGGAACAATATGGTATTTCAGAAATTCCGATTGTGCATCTGGTTCTTGAGAGAAACAGCTTAGCATCAGTTGTGTGAAGAGGAATGTGTCTGCCTGGAAGGAGCTGAGTTCAGGTACTTGGAGCAACAGCCTTTAAGGGAGAGTAGACAACTATTTCAGGGACCCTAAGCCAAGTGTACTGTAGTATCAGGGGATTTGTAAGTTGTGCTTCTGCAGGTTTTATGTTTTTTTTCCTACCCTCAAAATGTCATTGATATACATTCCTCACATTAAGAAAATAAGCCGTGTTTAGAAGGCGGTGTCACTAAGAGAGACTGGATTTTTATTTATTTTCACTGATACCTTGAGGTGTTACCTCAAACTTCCCCAGACATCTCAGGACCATCGGTGTCCTCATGGTGAATGGCTGTGTTGTGAGTTATTAAAATAAAGCTCTTACCTCTCATTGTGTGCTTTGCCTGCAATTTTAGGGTTCCTGTGACGTTTGAGCTGTTGGCATGGCGTGTTTTGTTATTGGTGGGTAGCTTGTTTTGGTCATTTTCACTAATCTGTAGCCTTAGTGCTGGGTGGGGAGATAATGTAATCGTGTGGTTTTTGCACAAGCAATGTGATATATCAGCTTCCAAGGTGACAGCGATACACTGAAGTAATGGTTTAAAAACTATTTAGAGGCAAATACAGGTTTGTTGTGTAAAATTGTTAGCTAGCAACTGTATTAAAATAATCTTGAATTTGTTTACCTAGCTTTGTATAGCAGGTAGCCAAGAAACTTCATCCCAGTGATATCAAGTCAAGTGTTAAATGATCTGGGATGATAGCTTTCCCCCATTCTTAACCCATTCACTAAAAAGAAGGAAGAGAAAAAAGAAACTAAGCATTAAGGTCGCAATACTGTGACCTTCAATCTAGTCATCATTCTCTGCAAAAAAACATTCTTTAAGGATCACGCGGCTCACTTATGTGCACTTCTGTTCCAGTGGCAAGAGTACTTGTTCTAATTTGGGTCTTCAGGATTTTAAAGTAGCTGATTCAGACTTTTATATCTGAACTAAAATAAATAGGCATATGGCAAGTAGAAGAACATATAATCACTCCGTTGCCTCGAAATTCTTTTGAGGACAAGAATTTCAAAACAGGAACCTATAGTGGGGCTTGTGAGCACAATGGGAACAGCTGGTGCTCAGCACTTTTGAGAATGAGGTCACTTTATTCTTGGTTGAAATGCGCAAAATGGGTCATCTGGGCATAGGCTTAAGACAAAGGCTAAGCACGTGGCCCGTTATAACCAGGTTGTCCACGTTTCCAGCACTAGTTTGTTGACGGGATTCTGTTAAACAAAGGGGCGCTGGGATCGATCTGGATTGTCCCAGCTTTAGGAAGCAGAGCTCTCATTCAGAAAATAATTTCTTGCCATATATTTTTGAAGATGTGCTCATCCTAAGGATGACATCATCTATACTCTCCACCATCACCCCTCCCTCTTGTGCCTTTCTGCTTGTCCTTCACATAACCTACTTTAGGAAACACTGCTCTATTGTACAGTCCTTGGGAACGCTGTCTCTCCACCAGTCTCAGCCGTGGACTTCCCTGGTCCTGCCAACAAAACAAATGAAAAAATCCTAAACTTGCACAAAACCCATAGCATCATCAGCAAAATCTAAAGATGCATTAGCAACGGTAACACGGACTCTACTTAGATTTGACTGTGAAGTTTTCCTAATAAATATTCTGTTCAAAAGACAGACACAAGTGATAGCATTGAGGCCTAGATTCTGCACATTTGCTTAATTGTGCCGCTGTCGCTAGCACACCCAAGGGGATGGTGCGAGTCACAGGATCCAGGTATGTCCAAGTTTGCAACCCCAAGACCTGGTATTGATCGTGTTGACTGCTGCATGATTTGCATTAGAAATGTGGCTTGAGAAGGGACACGCGTTTTCAATATTGGATTCCAGACCCTGCCTCCAGTGTTGCACAGTAGTTTGTGCAATTTGGCAGCCGATTGAATATCTACGTACCGGAGCGTTAAGACCATAGGAAATCTTAGGGTGGAAGGGATCTCTGGAGATGGTACTCCAACTTGCACCTCAGGTGAATACAAGCCAGTCCTCTCAAGTGGATTGGAGTATTTGTGCACAAACAATGCTATTTAAACCAAACCAAAAGCTATTCTGGAAATTTAGTTGGAGCATAGTACATGCAAAACACAAAAGAGCCTTTGGCAAAAGCTTGTGAAGCCCATGCTAAAATAAACTGTACCCCTAATTTAAGGCCCACTCATTTGTGTCATTAATGACCCTACCTACAAGCCCGTTCAATTCATCTCGGCATGCTTTATACCATTTTTGCTTTAATGGCAAAAATATTAGTTTTCTTAATTACACAACACTTGGCTATTACCTTACTCATTTTTTGTCTAGATTTGCATCCAGTGGATGGAAAAACTCTGACTATGCAGTGACATGAGCAAGAATAAACAGAAGGAAGAAAAAAAAACACAAACCTGCTCACAAATCTTGTGCAGTTTGCCTCCTGGGATGGAGCTGTACCAGAGTGAGCCAGGCTGTATATCACAGCTAGCACCGGATTTCAGATGTGCCCAAGAGAATGGTTCTCATTACTTTATTATTATTGTAAATTTAATTTACTGAGGCAAGCTTGGTGGCTGCTTTCATATAAGTGAGGTAATTTGGCCGTATAAATCAAGCTTACTTTGTGGCTAGTTTTTAAGGAGAACTGTCACAAAGTGCGTGGAGGAAGATGAAGTGGTGGGAGCAGCAGTGCCGTGGGTTCCAGAATGGAAAAGCAGGAGGTAAGAAGGCAGCTCTGCAGCTGGCAAAGCGCAGCCAAGGCAGAGCTGGAATATCAGCACACATCACCACAGAATGCAGTGCTGCTTGTACAATGTGTGTGTTTCATGTTTGGTTTTGAAGGATGTTTCACTTCCATCAAAGAAACTTTCACTGAACTGTATACACCATATGATAAGTGTTCAACGGCAGCTAAGTGGCTAATATGAAGATGCTTTTTCTTTTTAGTCTCTACAATCAGAAATACTATCTTCAGATTCCTCGTGACTTTTCATTTTCACCGGTAGAGGAAAGCACTCAGAAGCGTAAGATTCCCACAGTGTCTTTCTGTTTCCAAGGTTTGGATGAATTGCTCTGCTGAAGAGTGATTAATCACTATCGGGAGATGGAACAAGGGTGGCTGGCATTGCAGACAGAAGCAAAATTGTCTGCTGGATGTCCAGATGAATGGGCCGTGTCTGGAGGAGCAGCGGTGGTGTCTGTCTTGTTTTCGTGTCTTGAATTATGTCTCCCTTTTGACTGCATCCCAAGTTTCAGTAGATGGTTTTCAGGTCATGCAGGAGACTGCCCCCAGCTTTTTCAATCACTGCAATTGGTAATTGCTTGGCAGAAAAGGTATTTAAAGGGAAACAGCAAAGTTTGCTACCCGTGTCACAGCTCATTTTGAATTTCATTCTGTCCTCAATTCAAACTGTTGCTGGACTAATAAATGTAATATTTATTTCTTTAGAATTTCACATGTTGTTGTTTCTGTCCTGGCAGGAATTGCATGTTCAAGAAGCCGCATTCAGGGGAGGTGTCATTTAGAAAGTAACTCTTTCTGGCATCCCTACAGCATCTTTTACATGTTTCTCTCCCTTATTCAGAGCTGAATAGTTTGTGAATGTACTACAAGGATGTGAATAATTTTATCTATATAGTGCTGCATCACTGATTTTGGAACTCTGTATTACGACGTACATTTTGCCAGGAAGCAGGCAGTTTTCTTTTTGACTGTGTGCAGAGCCAACACTTGAAAGCAGCCTTCAGTGAAAGTGTAAATATCAGTACAGGTAGGTTGCAAAACAGATCTAGTTGTGCTCTGAATATAGTCACTGGGAACGTTCAGACTGGATGTTTCCCTTAATGTGGAGTAAGAGGAGCAGAGTGGCAGCTGCCACCTGCCCAAGGGAAATGGTCCTTTCTGCAGAGACTGGGAAGGCAGTGTAGGGATGCCTTCAGAGGACAGTGCGCAAGCCCCAGGAAGGCAGACCATTGGAAAAAGAAAGCATCGTAACCAAACATCTTACCTGTGCTGAAGTCTCTCTCACCTACTCAGACCCTCACACCCCCAACATTTATGCTGTCTGTACGAGAAAAGCTTATTGAGCTGGTAATGCACTTCATGCATATATATCACAAACACACAGACATGCACGTGTTTCTGGTTGTGATTCAGCAGGTTTTTGTGGTTTTGTTTGTTGTTTGTTTTTAATCCTTTCTGTGCTTTTTTGTTCTGTATTTTGTTCTGTAGTATATTGTATATGTATTATGTAGTATATTGTATTATGTTCTGTAGTTTATTTCACCTTTGCATACCATGGTACTGAGCACTGCACGTGCTTTGTTAGATTTTTGTACTGTTTTTACAATTTCAAGTGAAAGCTGTGGGGGCCTATATAGGTTCTTTGTCATGCATATGAGCACGCTATGCAGGCTTGCTTTATTCTGTCTCTATGTCTTGTATTTTCCATCTTAAGTATTTTCTGTCTGTCTTTTGCTCTTTGGACTGTGGGATAAATCATATTTGTGATGCCATTGCTTTGGTTCTGGATAGTTGACAAACATCGAGAACCTTCCTGATTTCCCTGTGAATATTTTCATTATGAATACTCATAAATATATATTTTTATGAGCATTTACTATACTTCATTTCTCTGAGCAAAATGCAGTTGATATGTTCTTGGAGATGGAGTATAATGTTTTATTGATACTGCTACAATGAAATTTTATTATTATTTCAGTAAATTAATACATCAACAGTTTTGCCCAAGGGTAGTATTGAGATATTTAAATACTGAGTCAGATATTTTGTTTTGTCTCAGTCTTTTGGGGGAGTATTTTGGCCAACTGACTGGAGCCTTATTGTTTTAAGTAAACTTTTCACAGTACCATGTAGGTATCCATCACGTTGTAAAAATACTTGTTGGATGATTGGGAGGGGAAATGGCGCGGAAAGAAAGACTGAAGACAATTTCGTGGTGGCAAAATTTGGGTTTAGCCTGACCTCTGCTGGGTAAGTCCTGGACTTGGCCTTCCTTTGTGTCCCAGTCCAACCCAGCCCAGCTCTCTCCCGTTGTACTGGCAGTGACCTGCCATGACTGGAAGTTCAGATCCTAACTCTGCAAGCAGGAACACTTCACCAAGCTCCATGTGTGTGGTGTGCAGCTGAAGAGAAGATTCTGATTTATTCTTACCATTTTTTATTTGCGTTGCAGTTGTGGCTAAGGGCTACCCATTGTGCTGGGCACAGAAAATAAAGGATAGTACGTGCCTTGAAGACTTAGGATCTAAACAATCTACTCGGAGAGTCCTGTAAGAGAAAGGGGATGAAAAATATGTGCATTCTTCTGCGTTTTATACTGTCAGTAAATTCTGTCAGTGAAAGAATAGTGCAGCAAAGAAGTCGCATTACTCGCTATAGTTTACAAGAGCCCTCACTTTGGAATTGAGGGAGTGTGGAATAAATCACTTCTGGGAGCTTCTGTGCCCTTTTTTGCAGCAAAGCCGTTACCTTTCCCGTCCTTGTCGCTGTGTGCAGAACAGCTGAGTTAAAAACAACCTCCAGAAATGATGCATAAAGCGAATAGATTTTTGTTTTAAAAATAGTAACAAGAAAAAAGAGGTGGGAATGATTCCCAACCTTCTGTCATTTACCCACCGTCCAGCAGTGGGGACCTGTGTGTGCAAGGTGAGTAAGGTGCCAGTAAGACAGACCTGGCCCCTCCGCTCTGAAGTGAGTAGCCCTATGTCAGCAGCAAGCATGCAGTATATTTTTTAGCTTTTAGGTCGCTTCACTCTAGTGGTTTAATGTTAACCTCTCTGTTTTCTCAAGACATTGGGAATGCTAAAGGCAAAACTGCCTGCCTGCTTCCATATCCCGTAGCCTCCCAGGGCAGCCAGCACTGTCCCACCAGAGAGGCTGGTGAAGCCCACCGTGATGTCTGCGGGGCAAGGAGACTCGGCAGTGTTCACCTGGGGGGCTCTCCAAAAGGTGCTGGGTTTCAGGCCTGCTGCCTGTCATCGCTGAGGCTGGGAAAAGGTAAAAAATGGGAATGTAGGGTACCATATTCTCGCTCGTCAGCTTGACTTGGCTGAGCAGTGCGGCAGGGAAGGTGGCACGCCGTTGCTGTTGTGGGGCATGTTCGGTAAGGATCGCTGTGGTAGGTGATTAGTACGTAAGTGATGCTTGTTTTGTGGGGTTTGGGGGAACTTTGAGATCTTGCTAAAAGCTGTGACTATAACTTCTGATCTCCTGCTTCTTTTCTGAGCACTCACACCCATGGACTGTGAAACCAGCTTGGTTTGTTAGCAAGCCAAACAACTGAAGTTAAAAAAAAACAGCGATGGAATAAGGCTTTTGAGGTCATTCTCAGCTGTATTGTGCTTTAACTGTGTAAAATGAAGGACGTCCTAGTTCATGGGAGAACGGGGCTTCTCATTTCTCATGGAGATCATAGTCCTCATATGCGGGGGATGCAGGCCTTGGTATGGGAAGGATAGGGTTTATGGAGGTAAAGCGTAATAGCTGGCTATGCATTTACAGGAGGTGTTATTTGTTGCCTGTGTAACCGAATGTACACCAAGAAATGGAAGAGATTGGTAACCCATTGAGGCAACCACTGGAAAATTAATCTGTTCAGGGTCTCGTAAAATGCCTTGAGCTTCTTCTCCATGAAGCCTTCTCAGGTGATGCATGCCTAGACTGGGAGAGATTACGACTGGATATTAACAGGATGTTGAGCTAATCGCTAACACGGAGCTGGTTCCCCTTCTTTCTTCACTTTGAACCTTAATTACATCCTGAGAATGGAGAGAGAGAGAGACTAACGAGAAAGTGAGTTCTTGGGAATCCTTCTTGGGTAGCAGGTCGTGGGGATGAGATGAGGGAACTGCTGACTTGTGCAGCCACCTGGGTAGCAATCCCTCGTGGTGGCACCAGTTTGTCTCCTGGTGGAAGTGCTGGGTGCCATCTGAAGGCTGTGGGTGCCACCCTGCTCCCAGGGCTGCCTCCCCCTGAGCCTGTGAGCCAGGTCTGCCTTCACCTGGGTGCTCGGAAAATTCGTCCTGGATGTGCAGCCTGCTCAGTGGGGAGGGTCAGTCCTTCTTTACTGGTCATTTACATCACCGGAGAACATCTCCCAAGATGTGAACATCTCCCAAGATGTTCTCCGGTGATGTAAAGATGACCGCTTTTGCTCCTCATCCTTGGGGCTCGGAAGAAGTCTAGGGTGTCCTTTTGGGTGTCACTCCGCCTGCAGAGCGAGGTCTGCCCTGCTGCTGGACAGACCTGGGTGAAGCTGTGGAGAAAGGAGAGCAGGCAGACATTGCAGGAACAAATGGTTCAAGTGGTCTTCTGCAAGACAGTGTCTGCTGAGGCTGCAATTTGAAAACTGATGGTTTGCTTCTTTTTTCCCCTTTTTAACTCATTAGAGCTCTCCCCCATTCCACCTCTCTGGAAGAGTTTCCCCTTTCTCACTATATGTGTGCTCTTTTGCTCCCCCCAGTCAGCCCCCCCCCAGCCTCCCTCCCATCCTTTCAAGCCTGATACTGAACACTTCTCATCACCAGGACTTTTTATCTTCTTTCTGAATCTCAAGCAAACCCTTTCTGATCTCTGTGTGTGTTCTGGAGCGGAGCACGCCAGGATTGGGACAGGGTGAGGCTGAAAGCAAGATCACTGAAGCAACAATTGAGAGTCTTCTTGAAAGCAAAAAGTTAACGTTGTGATTCATTATCTTTTTACGAGGGCTAGAAATTTCTTCCCAGGTTTGCAAGTTTAACGTGCTTGCGTTTTGAATGAGCTCAGGAAGTTTATTTGAAGGGGTAAGGTGATGAGAGTTTTAAGTGCATTGTTCGAGCACATTTAAATCTGTGTTTTGGGGTCTGGCATTTGTCACATCCAAACATTTAAATTATTCTTTGTTTTGTTATTTTTCTTTTCAAGGGGGTGCGGGGGGAGTAGTCAAAGAATCAGGGTAATGGCTTTAACAAATGGAAATAGCTTGCATGAATGACTCCACAAGCAGCTCCTCATTCAAGCATAATTATAAACACATTTAAAATACGACTTTCACCCATACAGTTTTGTGGACATCCTTGGGGTTTGTAAATAGAAGGCAGCACAAAATTAATTCCTGAGCTGAGAGATTCTCTTCTGAACAGGCTGCATGGCTTCATTTGTGGTATTCCTGGAAATTCATCATTTTCTTTCTTTCCTTTCTTTTTTTTTTTTTTCCCACATGCTCATCTGCTGGATTTTTGTGGAAGCTTCCTGCAAGGTATGAGATCCAGTTAGATAAAGAAGAAGTTCAGGATGAAGTTTCTGGCTAAAATTCTTTCAAAATTCGTAAAAGTTTTGCTGTGTCTTACTTTAACTGCACTTCCAAGAAGTCGGTGCTGCTTTTTAACAGACGTTTTGTTTTTTTCAGCTAGTAGCTGGTTAATGAATAGCCCTGACTGTTACAAGAATGATGCATCCAGTACAACAGAGGCATGGGGACATTCCCTGTGGTATGTCTACCTTGTTTTGTGAGACACTGTCCATCATTAATCCATTGAAATCAGCTGCTGTCAGGTGCTCATCGTTGTGAGAGGTAGTGAGGCTGTCATGGGACTTTCTTGTTTCGTGTTGCTAATAGGTAATTAATAGTAAATGATCCTAGGAAGGATCTGGGCTCCAATACAAGACACTCACAAATAATCAATATTCTTGACCACCGAGCTCAGGCATATGGTCACAGAGATAGCAGACTAATGCCCAACTGTTATGTCCAGGGTTCAAGACCCTCTCCACCACTTGGATCCTTCTCACAGCACTTATTTATTATTGCTATTCTGTACGCTCACTAGCAGCAGAAAAATAGCAGCTGTTCATGGGCCTTGAGTGTTGCTGAACTGTAAGGCAAAAGCATGGCAGATTTTTAGGGCAGTTGTGGAGGTTTTGCAGTGCAGCAACCAAACCCTGTTTTTCTCAGAATGTTTCTGTATTCATTAGAGATGGGTGCCATGGAGTGTTTTCTAGCTCACTAACAGAAATGTTACCCTTTCTGATCCCTTGGACATCCAAGTGGGAAATAACTGAGGGCTGGCTGTCAGAAATGCTTGGTGTGACACTCCAAATCTTATTTGCAGCAGTACGCTGTCTGCTCCCGAGCCTCCTGCCTCACTCACTCACAGCCTTGCAGCAGATCCCAGCCTGACCAGACAAACCCTGCTAGCTCCACATTCTCCCGGTGGGATTGCGTTCCTCCAGCAGCAAGCCCGGGCTGCTAAGCTTTACGGTTTCCTCCTGAGCTGATAGGTGATTCGTGAGGTGGGGAAGATGAAATCATGTTCCAGACTATCACCATTCCGGTTCCTTTGCTCGGGGCTCCTCTTTATCAAGTCAGAATCAAGATTTGAAATGAAAAATAAACATTTCCAAAGCAATCCTACTGCCCCTCGGGGGTTTGTCTTAATGCTTGCTCCTTTGTAGCCTGTCTTCCAGGTATTCAGATGCCTCTCCAGCTAATGCCTTTCCCACAGCTGCCTTCTGGTAGGGGCCAAAATCGGAAGAAACAAGCTTTTGGGGACGCTGACTTCCATCTGCTGCTGCTGCAAATGACTGTTACAAGCTTTTTCCCCAAATGGCTCTAGATCCATTTTGAAACCAGACTGGGGTTTTGCCCCTGCTGCTGGAAGGCTGTGCCATTACCCCACCTCTGTCCTGGTTAGCAGTCTTCATCTCATTTCCTGGCTGAGTTTTCTGTTTGCTGAAACAAGGAATTTTCAGGGTGACACGTGGTGAGAGTCTCCCCTAGCAGTCTCCCTTGGATCCTTGCTGTCTGTTCTGCTGAAACACATAGCTTAGCATAAAGACTGGCAAAATTCTGCAGTGCAGAATGAGTTTGTTTTTTTCTGAGGTTTACATTTTAAATTGGAAGAAAAATTATTGCGACGGTCATTTACATTAGTTGCTGAGTAAGGATTTGGAAGTAATCTGTTCTATAGTTTATAAACTGTTTCCTTTTGGTTTCTTTTCAGTTTGTTTTCCCTATGAATGTGATGTATGTGATCTCTGTCTTGGGTTTAAAATATTCCTGCTTGCTTTTTGAAACATTTCTTCAAGCTCTTTTTTTTTTTTTTTTATTGCATGCATAAAGCGCTTAATGCCCTCAATCTGCATGAAAATGTTTTGTGTATAACTCTAAAAGCTCCCTTAGGACTGGAGATTTTTTAATGAAACAGTTTAAACGTTTTCCACACAAATGGGCACTTGGGGCAAATGACATTATAAAAATTATAAGAATAATTTTTAAGATATTTTCACTGTTTCTTTCTTAAAGACCTGCATCTCCAGTCAGCTTGATGGCTCTTACTGGCAAAGAAATAAAGTTTGTATGGGTAGGAAGCGAGATGTTAATAAGAAAGAGGAACAATAGACAGCCTTCCCTGCTTCAGTCAGCATGGTGCAGGTGTTCAGGCTGATGTAATGGTGTTGCTGCTTTCCTACTCCGAGATGTACATGCATATTTATAAACACATGCAAGCCAATCGAGTATTGCATTTGCAAGAAAAACTAACAGAACAGGGATTGAGAGAGAGAAGAAGGCAATAAAAACGCTTCAGCTTCTTCAGGCCCTGCTCAGACTGAATGAAAGTTTTCATTTTGAAATATGAAAAGATTCTCAGGTTTCACATGAGGAAATACATGATACTGGATATTCTTGTTAGGACACATGTTGACACTCATGTTGTAAAACTCAAGTCCTACATATGGTTCACTCGTAGACAGAAGCTCTATTCTGTGGAGGTTTGTGAGATCCAAAGGAAATTGTTTTCTGATTTGAAACAGAGCTCAGAAGTAGTCAAATTCCATGTGGAAGAAAATCCCCAAAACAGTAGTTTTAGATCAGATGAAATACTTAATTCCATCAGGATCAGGCTGTTCTATTTCAAATTTGACTGCTTAAATGTCTTAAATATTGCTTCACCTAATGCAGCCTTTCAGAACAAACTAATTTGAAGGGAGAGAGAGAAGCACTTCATTTAGGAATACAGTAACAGGAAGTTCTGACATTTGTCAAAGTGTTTCTCCCTCTCTCAAACTAATATTTCATAATATCAGAGCGGTTTTCTGATACCTTTTAATTCTGGTAGAATTGTAACCTACACAGCAGGATGTTGTTCATGGGAAGCCATTCTTTCTGACTGTGCAATCTGCGTGTTGGGGAGGTATTCCAGCAGTGATGGAAAAATGCAGGATTCTGCCTTATTTCTCTTGCATGTTATTTTCCACTGGAATGGTTGCTCTCGTGTCTAATACACCATATTCCTTAGGAAACTTCATTATTGCCAGTGACGGTTTTTAACAGATCCTTGGTAGAAATGGGTACACGCTGTCACTGACAGAAAAGCACTATTTTTAAGCATGTTCTTGGAATGTGTCCTTGCTACTTTTATCCCTGTTTGTTCCAGCTATGTGTCCTTACTTGGTTCAAGTGCCAGTGGTCTATCAGATACGACAAAAAATGCTTGCCTGCTCCAGGAACTTTTTGTAGAAGTTGCCATCTTGATAAAAACAGTGCTGATAAACCTAAACCCAGATGCCATAAAAACAGATGGAATTTAGAAAACCATTTAAACCCTCCTTGAAAATTCCAGCTGTCACGTGGGCTGGTGCCTGTCAGCCATGTGGAATGACAAATGTAGGTTCCTCTGTGTATGTGGTATGTACAGGTTCCTCTCTACAAGGTATGAGATCCAGGTGGGTAAAGTAGAAGTTCAGGGTGAAGTTTCTGGCAAAAACGTCATTTGCAATGTCTTTGCTTTCTGCAGTAGGTCAGGCTGGGAGCTGCTGGGCAGGGGGGGTTTACTTCTGTTTGTGCTGGTTCTGTTGCCAGCTTAGGTAGGCCTGTTGAAAGCACCCAATTTGCTAGTTAGTTTTTAAGCATAGACAAGAATATATCGTTTCTAATGTATGTGTCTGACACGAATGTGTTTCAAGGGCAATAAAGATACGTATGTTTATCTACTGGCTGTTTAACCCTATCTGTCAGTTATAAATGGAAGATTTCTGGCACGGGAGAGACCATTTTGCATAAACCATTCAGCAGGGGTTTCCAGATGCTTAGATTTCCAATAAATACTACTAATAAAAAAGTCTAAGAGGGCCAAGCATATGCCTAGGATATGCTGAGTGCTAGAGTATGTAAGCATGACTTCATTTGGTACAGGCAGGCCAGTGCTAGCTCTAACCTAGTCAGTTCTGGTAACATAAGCAGTGTAGTTCTGCACCACAGTGCTCAACACAGCAAAAAATATTTGAATATTTGGGGAGTTACCCCACAGGGTAGCATAAAGCTGGCCCAAGGCACATTTCCTTCAGTTGTAGTCATGGCATTGAACGCACCACAGATGTGTTGGGTAGCTTTACATATCTCTACCACCCCCTGCTTTTGAATCACAGCTGCTTCCTGGCGCAGTTCAGGGAGTAATGATGATTAGTCTGCAGGCGCTAGGTGTGCTGGACCTGTCCTGGAGCTTTTCCTGGAGGCTGGGAGAATTGACGTGTGCTGTTTAAGCATCTCCTCCTGGAGTTACCACTGGCCAGTGCTGGGCCTCAAATTTGGCTGTAACTCATTTGCTTGGTCATCATCTGTTAGCTCAGTTCAGGCTGACATCTGAGAGAAGTGGGAAGTTGGAACAAATGGTGTTTAGCCTAGTTTAATCTTTGCCATAATCTATCCGTTTAGCAGTGAAGGAAAAGAGCAAAAATGTTTAGTAAGCCTCCAGAAAAAATCCACAGCTTTAGCAACTGGCCAAATGCTGTATGTGGAGGTAGTAGTCAGATCTTTCTAGGCTTCCAGGTAACAGAAAGTAGATGGAGAAGACTAAGGAATCGTTTTGCATTTGTGTATTGCAGAAATATGTAAGCATCAGATTTTTCATGATTTTCTATAAATACAAACAAAAAGTTCCAATTGAAGTTACAGGTTTTGATTGTAAGTTTTTTATCCTTAAGCTAACAGTTGTGGCACTTCTTCTGTAGATTGTGCAATTTGGTTGAGCAGTTGCTAGTTTTGCTGGAAGGTATTGCTCCTCATCTTGTCCTCTCTTGTTGTTTGCCAGGTTCCTCCTCCTGTACTTGAGGAAAAAGGGAATTGTGAATGTTTAATAGCTAAAGATACAGTGTTGGTCCCAAGGCCAAATACCAAAGCTGATAAAATCATTAAGAGCCTTTTTTTTTTTTTTCCTTTTCAAAGGAACCTTTTAAATGGCAGTAATTGATAAATATGTAAAGCTGAAGATCACAAGGAGGAAGTGATCTCATGCCTGCATGGCCTCATAGATTCTATCTGAAACGACTTGGCTCTGTCTGAAGCAGGCTGTGAACTCCTTGGGGCAGGACGTGTCTTCTTCCAGATCTTGTAAAATGCCAGACACTGCTGATATCACCTTGTAAGGAACCATTTCTTCATACCTGACTTGAAGAGAAAGTGATGGGTTTCAGTCATGTCAGTGAAGGAGCTAACATTTAAAGGCTCAAATGACAAATAGAGGAGCCAAAACAATACTATGGGAAAGCAGTGTCAGCAAGAAAATGGTGTGGACACAATATGGGATACGCCTTTTTAAAAACCTTTGCACTATCCCAGAATTTGTATATTCTACCTTGAGCCTTGGCCTGGGATTTCCTGTATGCTCCATGATCACAGGAAACAGCCTGCTGTTGTTTTTTGTACTGCTTGGCATGGCAAAATTGGATTTTTCGATTTTTTTAATTATTTTTTTTCAGCTTCCAGCTATTTATTTAATTTTAAAGGGCTTTACCAGTGATCTTGTCCATCATGTGTGCATTTTCTGTGTGTAGCTGCGGGGCAGGGAAGATCCCAGCACTTCTGGTACCATGCAGCGGTTCTCAGTCTAGCTTAAGAGCGGTGGCGGTCGCCTTTCAGTGTTACCAAGACTCTGCCATGTTACCTTCGTGAGGTTTATTCCTTGCTCAAGCAGAAAGTCTCCACTTCTTTCAGGTTAGCCAACTCCGGTAATGAGTTGCCTGTCAAGTACTGGAATAAAAGCGTCTATGCAGCTTCCATAAGCGATTCAAGTGATGAGTGAGCTCATAAAGGAAAGAGCATTGAAATTCAGGCTGAATCAGTGGTTAATTGTCTGCTCGTCCCTTCTCAGCTCCCCTCCTTGCGTCTGAGTGCCGGAGGAGGATGAGGTCATGGTGCTGGTCCTTGACCATGACAGGCTGCCGACCTCCCGTGTCCTACCGGGGCTTGTGTCAGCTGCATCCCAAACACAGAGTTACTCTGAAATAAATGCTCTTTTAGCTTTCTCCTAAACATCCACCAGCCTTGTGTGGTTGGGATCTTCACGTCATTGATGCCAGTGGGCCGTGAGACTGACCAGCCCTAAAAACCAAGATGCCCATTGAGACTTAAAACAAAGCCTTTGGCCAAAGTTCAGAGCTCTGGATCCATGGCAAGGCACCTTTGCTACCTGGTGATTTGGCTCTAGAAACAAATTCTCCACTTGCTTTTAAGCCTGTGTTGTCAAACATCATTTTAAAAGCAGAACCAAAAGCAATTGAGCATGCTGTTTGCTGCAACTTTCTGGTTTGCTCTGGATTTCGTGTGCTAGTCTCTTTTTACAAAACACTTTTGGGACAGAAACTCCTACATTCATTCAGGATAGAGGTGGCTGGTGGCCTCACCCTTCTTGTGGAAAAAAATGTTTATTTTCCAGTTGTCGTTTTAGATGATAACATCTTTTCAGACAGGTGGAAAATCAGCCTGAGTTTTGCTGCAAGTGTGGAGCCTATGTTAATACCAGTCATAGGAGAATATTTTTGTGGTGGTCCTTTGGTTTGCTTTCTTAAAGACCAGTTGTGAAGCAGTGTTGAGTTAAAAAGTCACATAAAATACTTGAAGGGTTTAGTATTGTACTGGAGAGGGTGGGTTATTTGGTTTCTGCAGTTGCTCCGGTTTGCTTCTGGAAGCACTTGGCTAGCACTGCCTCCAAAGCATGTCCTGCCAGGTGATGTGCAGTGGGGTTTTTGTGCCCGTACTGCTTTTTGGAGTACCAAGTGCCTGTCGTGCCCTTACTTAAGATGGAAAAGTTTCTCATGATGAAGGAGAATTGGACAGAAATTGGCTTTATTCCTTCATAAAGTAAATAAATAAGATGCTAAAATGAAAAACCCAAACCCTGAACCTTTACAATCCCAACACTAAAGAAGCCAACCAACAAAAGACTTCGTTTTATTTTATTCTTTGAGCTCCACCTGCTTCAGGTCTTGTGTGCCCGAAAGCCTGGGGCCGCGGGTGGCCTTTGCTGAAGTGAAGCGCCGTGCCTGCTTTGGCTCAAAAGATGCAGGGACTGGGCAAAGTGCAAAGGCAGGGCTAATTTCTTCCAGCCAGGCAGCTCTTGCTTTTCCTCCTTGATTTTGGGTTCGCCAGCATCCTTGTAAGCAGAGGGCAGGGGGGTGCCAGGCTGGCAGGCCTCGGCCTGGGGGTGGTGGGAGGGGCCGCCGCTGAGGTACGGCTCGGTGGAGGCCTCAGAGGCGATGCAGGTCACACTGAGCCCGTAACTTTGTTCGAAATTGGTTGTGGCTCTGCAGCATGGCTGGGTTCGGCCGTTAGTTAGTCCTAGAAAGCTGTAGGGTTTGGTGGCAGAGCAGGTAGGGCTGGTCTAGCTCAACACTGCCACTGGGATTCTGCGCTGCTGCGCTGCAGGGCAGAGAAGGCTTTAAATACGTTACAGCATTTCAAGGCATACCCTCAGCCTGCCTGTTATTTCTTCTTATTTATTCATTTTTTTACACGTGTCCAAAGGCAATATAGAGATCAAAATTATCCAGACTCCAGGATGAGACCACAGGTGAAAGCTTGGTCAGCTACTGCAAATTTGTCCCAGTATTTTCTCCTATTCCTGGAGTGGAAATCCACTATTGCTGCCAACACTCAGGTGCTGGAAGTCTCTCCTGGCTGGAATAAGCTGCAAGGAGGGCCTTACTCCAAATTTTCCTGAAGTTGCAAGATGCTCTCTCTCATGCTGTAAAACTACTTTATGGTTGCATCACTGCCCTGGCTGTAAATTACAAACCAGGCTGTTTTAGGGTTGCTAGATTTTAATCTTAGAATCTGGGACAGTCCCAGATAGATACATTATGCATGGATAGTACACCTGATGTATTGGACTTGCTGCACATGTGCGATGAATTTACATGAGCACAGTACTTAGCATGCAGACATTGGAGCTGCCAGGCGTCTGGAAAAGTGGGCAGTTACTACAGCAATGTGGGAAAGATGATTTCGTGTACGAGCATGCATGGGACATAAGGTTTCTGGGAATACTATAAATGTTCTCACCTGGTGTCATCCTTCCTTTCATTCCCCTCATCCCTTTATGGAATATAACTTTTTAAAAGCTGAGACCAAATTCCCTTTTAACTTGTGCTCTGACTGGTTGCATGGAAGCCTCCGTGGTTCCCTGAGGGGCCAGGAACCGTTCATCAGGTGGTCATGTCACTGCTGGTCTTGATTCGCTCCTTGAGCGGCAAGTGGAAAAATGTGGGCTTTGGAATAGTTTCAAGCAGGTTCTGGAGTCCTGTACTTTATGAAACTTTCAGATAGGGTATTTACAGGGAAGTGAACCAATTATGGTTGGAGAAAACAAAACAAAACAAAAACTTTAAAAGAAATTGATTGTACTAGTATTTTATTTTTTACAGTAATGCTCATGGCAATGACTCCTGTGACTGTAAGTATGTCCTTCGGGGAAGGGCCTAAGTTTCTGGCATTTCAAACAAGAACTTAGAGCACTGCACTTAGACTTTGTATTGCTTTCAATCTTTCTTAGGAACATAGAATCCCAATCTGGTTCATCTTTGCAGATCCTCGCCTCCTTAACAATAAGATGTGCTAATGCAAGTAGTTTCCAGGCTTCCTGTTCCTTTTCTGTTTTGTTTGTTTGTTTGGTCACTTTCTGATACTTAGTGCCACCTTTGAACACTTGTGAACAGACTGGCTAGCAGGCAGTTGGAGGAGAGGGGTCTGGCTGCTGTCTGCACTTGTAAAACCAAATGACTGATGAGTCAAAAGATATGAAAGTTGTTTCAAGATTCATCTCCTGTGTAATAACTCAAGAGACAGCCTCTACTTCACTCAGTTACTTGGAAGCTGTCAAAGAAAGCACTATCTTATTTTACAGTACTACTGAAGAAAGCCAACTTGTCACACAAAGACAATTTACGGCCCATTTATTTTCAGCATTCTCCTAATTCCTGTTATTTGAAGTAAAACCCATCTTCCTGACAGACCGGCTTCTTATTTCCCTTAATCCTGCAGCAAAGTGCTAATCCTTCATTTGTGACCTCATAGGCTGTTGCTACGGAGAATGCTGTGATATCACAGGGCCGGCACTGACTTCACTGCTCTTGGAAAGATACGTCTGCTCTCTGCAGGCCTCAGGGGAGATGCTAAGTACTTCTGGTGCTCAGCTAGCACTTCCTAAGGAGCGATACCTGGCGAACAGGTTTGCATAATATCTGCCCGCATAGGTGATGAATGATACAGTCAGAGGCTGCGTGTCGTGTCAGGGGAAAATGTGTGGTGGTTGTTTGGCAAGGTTGTTCCTGTCCTTGAAAGAAGTTATGTTACCAGAAGGAAAATGTCACTGGGAAGTTACACAAAGCTTTCTCATCCTCTGCCTCCAAAGATACCATGAGGAAATGACACTGAATGGCAGAATTATTTTGTCTAAAACCAAGAACTCCTTGTTTTGTATCCCTCTCTTCTTCATCTGAAGAATAAATATCATTTTGTCAAAACCAAAACTTTTCTTGGAAATAGTAATTGCCCTAAAACTTCCACTTAAAGAAGCTTCTCAGGTACAAGATAAACAACACAAATTAAACCTTTATGCCATAAAGTAGCCTGCTAGGCTCTTAATTATAAATTGAGGTATGAAGGAGACGCATAATTTTAGGCATTATGCCCGAGACTTTCAGATATTACCAAGCAACTCGCATGCATGGTTTCTATTCACATTCAAGTCTGAGCTTTTATGCCAGATTCCAGAAATGAGTGCCTAAAATTAGGCTCCTCAGTAACTGTCCTTATTTTCAGAAGTACTTAGAGTACAGCAGCACTCAATGGAGATAAAGGGAAGTGCAAATCTACATCAGTTTTGAAACTCAAGCTGTGACTATTAGAAACAACATATGGCAATAGGAACCAAACTTGGCGCTTTTAAGATCTCTGCCGTTCACCATAACAGGAAGTTTTTAGAGAAATAGAACTTGCAGCTTTAAATGTCAGTGGTTTTCTATTTTCAAAAGTGAAGTTATCAGAACTCAGGAAGAAATATTATTTTAAAAAAGAGTAATTCCTTTGTCTTAACATTTTCTTTTTGAATATGCTGGGGAAAATATGATTAAACAGCAGGAAGGCACATACTTGCCTCTATTAAAATTAGTATTCTATTTTTACTATTGATTATTCAGTTTTTCGTTTTTACTGTTTCATGTGTGGTATGAAAGTTCCTGCAGAGGAATTTAGCAGGATTATATGCGTACAACTGCCATCGTTGATGTAATATTTGGAAGCTGTATAAGCTAAATCAGGTTAAAAAAGCACCCTTATTCCAGAATAAATATGGATTTACATAGGTATGATTACATGGTGGTAGTTCTGGCAGTAAATCATTCTTAGACCAAAGCTTTGAGGTCAGTTTCCATTTTATCCCCATAATACGGAGGTTCCCCAGATTGTGTTCAGGGATGTACCAGACCAGATGCTGCATAACAAATGTGCAGGGTGACATCTCAATTCAATGTAGTACCACAAAATAAAACACCACAAATTAAAGACAAAAAAACCCTCCTCCTGCAGAGGCTTTGCGGACCACACATGGCACACAAGATGCTCTTTGGGAAGCCACACTTTTTCAAGTCTTTGCGGATTATTCCTTCTTTCTAGAAACTACATGTGCATGTGTGTTTTGAAGAGGTTCTCATAAAGCAGCAGTAAACTTCTGAAGACAGTGTTGGTGATGACACGCTTAACTGCTTTCGCATGCTCTGGTTCAGACTGCCCAAAGTGCTTGCTCCTCGCTGGAGCGATACTGCACATGTACCTTATTAGCATGCACACTACTAATTTGCTCTCTGCTTTCTTCATTGTCCCCCTAAAAACCCATCCTTCCACTAGCTTTGGTCCTGCATTATAAAGGCTTAGGAGCGACCCATTGGGGAGCAAGCTAAATGTTCCTTTTTAGTTATTCTGCCTGCTCCAAAGACTGGGGGAGCTCATTCAAAGTCATGGGAGGATGCAGGTGCCCTCAGCCAGCCGGGGATGCTCCCTCTGCTGGGTCACTGGCACTTGGGCTCAGGCTTTGGGCTGCATGCAAGAGGCATTTGTTCCCTCAGGCTTTTAATTGAGACTTGGAAGGGAGGCTTTCATTGAGTCCTTTGTGTGGCACAGGGTGAAGGTCAGCCTAGAAAACAAAACAAAGGCAAGCGCCCAGTGGATGCAGAGCACATGCAGATTGGCCTTCGTGAAACAACTGTCCTTTTGTTCACTTCTTTCCTCACCAAAACACGCAGCCGTTCCCACTTTGCTTACTCCAGCAATCCTCTAGGCCCTTGGATTTTCCCAGCCTTCGTACAGCTGGAAAGTTTATTTCTCACCATTTGGTTGTTATTCCTGCTTCCGTTTAGCCCTGCTAAGCATTTGGATTCTTTTAGCAAGTCCTCTTTCATCGTTAACGTCACATATGCTGCATTGCCTGCTTTAGGAGTCAAACAAAATTCATCTCTTTCCTCGCGTTTCCTTTTAACCTTTCTTGTGTTTTTCCTTACGTCTATTATTCCTTGTTTTGCCCTGCAATCTGCTGCTGATCATATTTCAGCCCTCATAGCCTAGGTTTTTCTTGAAGCAGCCTGTACATTAGCTCTTAACACTAATACTTGTAGGTACCAAACGGGCAGAAGAAACAGCGAAGGTTTCAAAAACCACTTGTAAGGCTGCTTGCGGCTGGCCCCATGCAGCAGCCTCCTGGGGGTGGCCAGGTGAGGAGAGGGTCACGCACCACCCCCTGCACATTTTACCCTTCTAAATGGGATTTGTGTGCCCGTGAGTTAACATACTGCCTGTGGTTGTAGCTCATTGAAAGGACATGGCTGTAACTGTAAGCCATTTTTCTGACAGTCCAGAGTAAGGAATGATGACATAAAGACAAGATAGGGAATGACTGTAGTTCTGTTGGTTTACTGTGCATTAAGAAAATGTTGTCTTGCTATGGCATAAAATATACGTACACAGAACTTGGATTTATGCATCTCACAGTTCTGATCTCAGAACTGTATGTGGGGTTTCCTCTCCATATCCCGTAGATATTCGCCAAATTTGTTGTTCAAGAAATAATCCCAGATCTTTTCTTTTGCTGGCCTTTTGATTTAGTTTAATGTAAATTGAGACCATCAGCAGCTCCTGTGGTCATCTCAGGAACCTAGTCTTCGTATCCTAACTTCGGGCTCTTCTATACTGGGTAAAAGGGCACAAGACACAACTGTTTTTATGTACTTTTGTCATTCAGAGAACTGGGTCATAGCAACACTGGGGGAGCACAGGGACTCTTCCAGGTTCTAGTGCTTAATAAATGCTTGGCGAAAGCCCAACACAAAAGTCTTGTCAAGGGCTTGTTTAGAATACAGAGGAGATAAAAGGGGAACTGCCAGTGCTCATCACAGGAAAGGATCCTGTGCAGCAAGGATCGATACCAAGTGGCTGCTTTTTAGTGGTGACATTGGAAATGTGAAGGTTGGGCTGGGTAGGGAAGTGGTAACCCTATCTGTCAGGTCACAGTTGGCCAGGTTCATTAACAGTGCTAAGGAGGACTTGAGGCTCAGCAACAGCTGAGTGAAACAGCTGAGCAATCCTGTGAAATAATGGCATCGATGATGTAGTAGTGCAAGGCAACGCAGTGAATGGGGAAAAAAAGCACGTCTTAGGTTCCTGCTGTTTTAGGACTGTGGTCTGCATGCCACTGGGGTCAGAGTGGTGAATGTGGGGGATGAGCGGGTGGTGGTAATTAAAAATGTAAGCGCAAGGCTGTGTAAATCAGGCAGTACGTAAGAAGTCATCGCACAAGAGACGTACGTCTACGAAATTGATAATTTTGTCGGGTTTGAGTACCTTGTTCAGGTTTGTATCTCACAGCCAGTGAGACTTTCAGATTCCTGAAATTTTGCTTAAAAAAGAAAAGTGCAAGAGGCAGGAAGGTGCTACTGCTGTAATAGAATGCCTGTTGAAGGTTTTGGTTTATGGCTTCCTGTAATAAAGTGAGTACTCAATAAAATTAAGCAAAAACCATGTGAAATGGACAGGAGGAAATGCGTTTAATTTAGTTAATTGTTTAACTGTGGGAACCCCTGGTTCCAGGTACCGTCATTTATTTGGGCAGGTAGTTTTGGATTGCTGCATTTGCTGATAGCTATATTGCTTGGAAGAAAAAATGAAAATCTGCTGGGCCTTGAGGGTCTCAAAGAACAAGTTGTTTCTGTCTGGAGCAAGGGCATTTCCTGTTAAGATGCAGCATACAACATCGGCCACGCGTGCTGTGGTTTTCTAATGCTTCCTCTAAGACACTTGACCAGCACGAGAGGACCAGGTGAGTCGCTGCCCTGTTGTTCCATGGCATTTCCCATGCTCCCATCCCACAGCTGATCACAGGGGAGACCAAAGGACAGGATTTTGAAGTGTGTCGAGACACTGTGGGAAATAGGGGCCACTGCATCTGCCCCACTCAGATTGTTAGGGGCAGAATCTTGTAGTATGGCTACTTTTTGTAAAAGATGTAGGGTGTTTCAGTTTCCTAAGCATTAAAGTATATCTTCTTGAATGGACTCCAGACATAATAAAACCTTTGCTTTCCACCACAGGGAAAAAAAATGACCCAGTAAACTCTCAACTGCTAAGTCTTCGGAGTGTCTAACCTTTTCTTTTTAAAACCACTTTGGCACTGTTTTAATTGATTCCATGCCTGGCCTTTTCATCAGGTTTCTTCCAGCCAGGAAAAACCGTGCTGTTAAAGGCTGCTGCAGTACCATGGGACTTGCGTTCAGTGTTGCAGATTCTTATTTTAACCTGAAGTTATCTGCCAGTCATCGCTATCTGTTTGAAAAGCTGTAACCACTGCAGTATCGTCTTTGGGAGGAAAATCCTTCCATGGTTACAGCAATCAATAGAAATGAGAGAAGGTGTGCTGTGTCGTTGGCTCGTATTGCTAATCAGCCCTCCACCTCGCAGGAATTTTAGCTGCTGACTCTCTCGCTGTGTGTTTGCTGCAGCATCCCCAGCCACGCTGAAAATGTGTTCTGGCTACGCTGAGGATGGCAGTGGAGAATGCGTGGCTACAGCAGGCTGCTTGTGTTCAACAGCCATGTTCTGTGCCTTCAGGAGTGCTTGCAAAGGAATGTTTTCCTTTATAATATTTCCACCCTAAAACAAAGCATCTATGTTTATCGCTTTGGTGTTTTTTTCTCCTTTTCTTTCTCATGTGCTCATCTTTTCTTGCCAAGTCTCCTCTAGTGTCAGATTTTTTTAATGCTTCTGTCTTTCCTTGCATTTACTGTTTACTGCCAGAAAATATGCAGGCTTTTTTTCCAGTGACATTGTAGCTTTTTTTTTTTTTTTTTTTTAGTGACATTGTAGCTTTAGTATCAATCGTTTAAATCAACAGTAAAGTTTTCTATGCAAAAAATATTTTAAAACATACTAAAAAAAAATCTCCTCCCTTGTCATAGTCCTGGCTACAAAATCTGTTAGTGAATTCTTCATGTGATTTAAAATGTCACATAGTTTCCAGTGAGCTGTAATTTTCTAAAAAGACAATTGTTTCAGCCACTGGTCTTTTTTGGGGGGGAGTTCTGTGGGTTGTTTTGTTTTTCCTCCTAAAACTGGTGGGCTCATTGAGATGCTGTCTTAGCAAGCGTTGCACTGGGTTGTGGTTTTGTCCTGCATTAGGTAACTTGTAAAGTATCATTTGCTTTTCAGTTTATTTTTTTGTGACTCTTTGGTGTGCGATAAGGTGGAAATGCGTAATTAGAAGACTTGGATAGTCGGAGATCCAAAGAGTGAGCTGATAAAAGTGTCTGGGCAAGATCATGGTCTGGGAGTCAAACCCAGGAACGCGTGCTTTAAACTCCTCATAAAAAAAAGATACCTGCAACTGATAATTCAGGCGTGGCGTAACAATGAACTACCAAGGTAATATGTCTGTGAAAAAAAGCAAGTTTTGTTCTTACTATGTATGCGGCAGGGTATTTCCAGTGAAAGTATGGAAATCTGAATTTCCTTCTACCTGACAGAGGTGAGAGGTTAGCTGGATTGCCAGAATATGATGCAGAATTTTGGTTGTTGCTTTTTAAGGAATAGTTGTGTAAGTTAGAAAGCTTAATGAAACAGGATGGGCAGGTATCTGAGACCCCTACAAGGACGTGCTTTTAAAGCCAGCGGGACGAGATCTGAAGGAGCAAGGTGTGTTCTCTGCAAATGTACTGGGGTGCCAGCAGCTGGAGGGGGTATGAAGGAGTAGTTAAACTCACAGACAACAGGAGCACAAAACCAGATGGGCATTCCTTGTTGGGATATTGCTCAATTTAATATCCTGATCAAGTTGCCTCTTGTGTTTTCGTAAGTGGTTTCTTAAACAACCAGGAGATTTGTTCAGGTAAGCGAAGTGGAACTTTTTAGCATGCTGCCAGTAAGTCGTTACTAGCAGAGCACTGACAACTTGAAATTTTCAGGATGTAGAGATTTCCTTAGGAAGTACAAGCACGAGTTTGTGTCTTTCTGATGTTCTTTAGTCTGGTTTCTTCTGCGGTCACAGAAGCAGTGGGTTGTGTTCGCAGCCTGGTGTTTGGGTGCCTCAGGGGATCCGAGGCCAGGCTGGATGGGGCCTGGGCCTGCCTGACCTGGTCGGTGGCACAGCCCGTGGCAGGGGGCTGTACTGAGATGAGCTTTAAGTCCCTTCCAGCCAGAGCCTTTCTATGATTCTGTGAGCTGATGGCAGTGCTGGTTTGCCCATCAACTTCAGCCCTTCAGACATTCCCGTTCACATTTTCCTGCTGCCGGTCTTTCCATTCCCATTTGCTCTCTGCCATTCCTATGGTGTCAGGCACTTGTTGCTGGTCACAGTGCCGATCAGAGGGCTGCGTGGTACTGCTCTGAGCTGCTGAATCTGATTAAAGCCATACCTAGGTGCCTGTGCACACGAGGTCCATGTGCAGGCCTTTGCTGTCTCTCAGGCTTCACATGCTAGAGGAATCCTCTGACTCAGAGAGCTCACAGATATATTTGTTCAGAGCAATCAGGCTGTCCTGAGTCAGACTCAAGTACTAGAAATAATTGTTACAAAGGACAGGCATTCAGATCCTGGTTTTACATTTCTCTTCCTTCTGCCTTTATTGTAACTTTGGTGATAAAAGTGTGAGTGCTCCTGCAAGGATCTGTGCAGGTGTGTGGAAACGCTGCCGCACGCACCAGCCCAGCTATTCCCCGGTGCGTGAACGTTGTCTGGTGCAAAGGAAAAGCAGGCTGGAGCTCTTGTTTTTTCTTGCAGTAGGTGTGTGTTGTAATTCGCTTTTAAGCCCACAGAAATTTTTCTTCTTGGAATGAGTTTCGTTGCTGTAAAGTAGGTGTGGGCTTAGCAGACAAACAACCCAAGTTTCCACAGGATGATCCTGGGGGACCCAAACATTGCAGATGCCAAGTTGGATTCATTAGAGGCTTTGTGGCTGATCCTGCAGCCCTAGGGAAGGCAAAACTCCTGTAAAGTTGAAGGAAGATTTCCTGGAATGAGGCCTTTTTAGGGAACATGGGAGTTGAAGAGTGTGTGCATAGCACAAAGCCCAGCTTTCAGTGTTGAGATCCTGGCTACTGTGTAACTACAGGTGCAGCAGAGCACCCTGCATACCTTACACTTGTAAATCAGCTTGGTTACGATATGGCTTCGCTGCATAATAGTTGGCACAGACCTGTGAACAAAAGCGATCTGTTAGCTGCCTAACCCAGCTCTTTGCTGTCCTCTTGGAGCACTTGTAGAGACCTATTCTAGGCTGGGGTCGCCTCTTTCACTGCGAGGGGGGGTCATTGTAAGGCTAGGTCTCACAGCAAAGTGGGATGGTGACCTTTGTATTTAACAGTCCTAAACCCCTGCTGTGCTCACTGCTGGGGGTGACTGCCTGTTCCAACACAGCACAGGTGAGTCCTGAAGTGCTGCGTTGCAGGCATTTAAGGATTAGGTGCCTACCAAATTGCTTTGGAGTGCTTAGCATACAGGAGCCTTTAAAGAAGAGCCCCATGGCAGCACTCCTTTTTTGTTTGCCCCTCTGTTTCTGCCTATCAGACTTCTCATTTTGACAGATGACAACTAAAAATAGCTTTTTGCAGTAAAGACAATTTTAAATGTTTCTCTCTCTTAAAACACCAAAACAACTGAAAACGTTTCTCCAGAGCCGCAGCGTCTGTCCCTCGTCGTACGCTGTTGCTACCCCTTAGCCTGTGTTTTTCCGAGGCTCCGGCTTAGCGTATCCTCACGAAGAGGAGGAAGATCTAGCGTCAGGAGCGAGATCGTGACACAGTGACCTCGTTCTGAGCATTACCTCCTTTGTCAGGAGCGGCAGGAGCTGAAGCAGCTCCGCTGGCTCTCGGCACTTGGAGCAGTTTGACATTTTCTGCCTGGCATGGTTTCAGGGCTCACTTTGTTGTGAGCCCAACCGGTGAATAGGATGATGAAGAATGAGCTTGCAAGAACTTGCCCACTGCTTTTAATTTTTTGATAAACAGTTGCAGCAGCATAACTTTGATCCCGAGTACAGTAGAGCTGTCTGTTACGTGCAGGTCTGCAGCATGCTTCGGGACTGACAAAGGAGAGTAAGTCTTTTCTTTTAATCGATAGAATAAAAATTGGTGTCATGCTTAAATGGCAAATAATTCAAGGAAACATTGCTCTTTGTAAGTCTGTGTGTGTGTACACGTATGTCTGTGCATTCGTGTTTTTGTGTGTGGTGCGGTTGTGTGTTAAATCAGGAAGATATGTTAGGGGTGAATTTCTTGCCTTGACTAGAGGGTTAAAGCTTTAACTTGTCTTTGCTAATGCATGTAAATAGCTTTCTTGTCCACTTAATGAGGAGGCTGGCTTGTTATCCTGTACAATGCAGCTGGGCACAGTTCCAGAAGCAGAGGCACTTCGTTTCAAAGACAAAGAAGCCAGCGCAGACGTAGGGAGAAACCTGGAACGTTGCGCCGTGGTGGATTTTTTCAGAGCGATGACTCATTTCAGTTCACAAAGGATTCTGGGCAGGGTAGTGAGAAGTCAGGTTGGCTGATCCATTCCTATGACTTCACTTTGCAGAGAGCCAGGCAGAAGAGGAGTGACACTGCAGAATCCTGAGGCACTGCAGTGGAGAGGTGCTTTGCTAAGACTGTGAGTGCCTTCCAAACAGGGGGTGGTGTCAGAGCGTGATTCCAGCCTTTCCGTGGAAATGGGGCAAAAGGAGAGAGATGTTTTCAAAACACCGTGTGGGAGTTGTATTTGTAGAACCCTTTAGATTCTCTGCCTCCACCTCCTCTGTTGTTTCTTAACCGTTTGTTTCTTGTGCGGTATGTGAGAATTAAGTGTGAAATAGCATTGCTTTCCGAAGAACTGCTTAGATACTGCATTATCTTTTATTTTCTGGAAGCCTCTACTTCCTGCTTTAAGAGGTGGGTGTTCAGCATATTGCTGCCTAAAAACATGCTTTGTTTTTCTTCTTTCAGGTCCTGTGGCACTGATCTCTGCTGTAGTCAGCTTCCACAGTGATATAAAGCCCCAGTATGCACAGTGTTGTTACATCACAGCTATTCTGGATGCTGTACTGGAGCATGGAACCAGACCATAGGGGTTCAGGTAAGTCCCCCTTTTTTAACATATTGTGTGCCAGGAATATGGACATGGACATTTATTAAGAGATGCATTTGAAAAATACTGAATAAACACATTCTAAAGCACACAATATATTAAAAAAAAAAAAAAAGGCAACACCACAAAAATCCTGCCTTCTTTTGTCCCAGGATAAGCAAGCAACACCACAAAAATCTCCTCAACTGAATCCTCTCTGGGAAAGTTCCGTGCTCCAGCAGAAACTTTTTGTGATTACAGTCATAACACGTGCTGGGATATCACTTTGGATCAGGAGGCAGCTGGCCACAGGACATGAACCGAGAAAAGGAAATCTGTATCACAGAAAATACACAGGATGAATGCATGTAAGACAAGTCTGGTGACTGGGGGTGTTTTAGCACCTGTTTCCAAACATACTAGCACTTGGTGAACCTGGAGATTGTGCTTTTAGCTGGGTCTGACCAAGTGAAAAGATAAATTTACGTGATTGAAGTAAAGTTAATAACTGGCAAAAGAGAAGAACTTTGTTCAGAGGTAAGCGTTTACCATGTGGTTTGTCACTGTTAAGGTTGCTGTGCTTTCTTCAGGCTGGTTACAATTGGAGTGGTCACCCTGCCAGGTTGCATTGTTGAAGTGTTCATAACTGTATCTGCAGGGGAAGGTATGTTTTGGTGTGCATGTGTTCTGGAGTTGCAGAAGGATCTTCCTGGTGAGAGAATGTGTGTTAGTGCACTTGTGAAGCCTTTGTTTAAGCTTCTCTTAAACGTGAATAAATGTCTGGATCTTTAACTTATTTTTGTCTTGAAAATGAATGCTCTGATTTGTGTAACCATCTAGTAAACACAACTTGCAGGTTTTCTCATAAAATACTCCAGGAATTGTGTTTTAAAATGAGGATTTAGCTATGGCTGAGTACAGTGCAAGCAATATGCTTTCTGATTTTTTTTATCTCAGATTTGCTTAGTAAAATGTGTTCTTTCCTCTGTTATGCTAGTGTGGATCTAAGGTGTTTCAGAGTAATCTGCGTAATACAGAAATCTGCATATTCTTCCTGTTCCCTCCTGTGGTTTAATCAGATGAAAGCATTGTCTAGCTTAAAATGGCAATTATATGTCATTGTTGTGAGTTCCCATATGAAAGGTTTTGTTTGCCACACGTATGCAAGTACCCTGTGATTAGAGTGATTCAGTCATGTCGGGGGTTTGGGCGAAAAGGGGGCAAAGTGCAATCCAGGCCAGACTTCTTTGGCATCTGTCCCTTCTGTAAGTCAACCTAAATATGTGCTTGTCTTTTTCTAGAAGAGTTTTTTAATTAAAATATTCTTGAAAAAAAGGTGAAGATATTCTAGGCTGAAGAGCCCTCTTCCTGTCCGTTACCACCAGTTTTGTTTTTGTCGCTTATCTTTTGTTTGAAGAGCCGCCTTCTGTACTTCTTCCTGGAGTGACACTGTGGTTGATTGTTGACCAAAACAGGTTGTTGCCAAGAAAATTTACGTAGGGGATTTTTGTTGAAACTATCAAAAGGCACCACGAAGTCACTCTACTTGTTTAATGCCTTCTGATTAACTACATAGCTCTGTAAGCAGCAAAAGTAGTAACTCGATATGTGTTTATTGACCAAGTTCTTCCCTGTTTAGTGGGACGTGGCCGTGCCCGAAGCTCTGTGCAGTTGGAGCATGCCTCGCAAATCTCATTGTTGCAGAGTCTCTACTGTCTAGTGAGTCTTGACCTCTCTGGCACATGCCCGTCCTCAAACTGTGACTGTGCAAGCTTTGTTTCCTGTGGAAACCAGGCTAAAAATCATGTTCAAAGCTTGTTTTGATCCACAGGAGGCAAAAGGTTGCAAAGGTGTTGAGAGTCAGGATGGAGAAGAGAAGCTGGGCTTTGGCTTCCTGTATTTCACAGGATGCAGAGCGTAGTTAGAGGGTCTCTTCCCCATTTCAAGGAAACAGTGTGTATAAATTCTAATAAAGTGTGGCTTTGCATTGTAATTTCCTTAATTTTCCTTCTGAATGGCTGTACCGAATTGGTTCCATTTATAAGTCAAGAGGTGATTTTTCAAACAGTCCTCATGCAAACTTCATGAGACAGGGAGTTTGACTTCCAGGTCACTTCTTTCCAGCAGCAGAATCACTTATAAAAATTGTGTCATCAGTATGTAGTTGGCAGTTTAATTACTGATACATGGTGTGGAATACAGTCTGCTCAATTTTCTCCCAAGATGGTGGCACCCAGACTTTCAGAGGACAGAGAGAGTAGATAAACCGGCACTGGAAAGGGTCTGGCCGGTGTGGGTTCAGGATGGGTGAATTTTCACCCCCAGCTCTGTTGCAGGCTGTCATTTTCTCATCTGTATGTTAAAGATAGTTATGGTTACCCAGGTTTTCAGAATGTTTTGAAATCCACTGAAGAAATGTGCTATGTAAGAGCTAAGTGTTTATTTTATTTGCTGTGTAATCTTTTGTTCTCAGTAACAGTAATTATTTTTTTCCCACAGGGTAGCGCTAAAAATCCCCAAGGCATAGAGGACAGATCCCATTCATTGTTTGCGAGACACTTGGATGTTTTTGAAAATTAAGTACCACTTAAAAAGTGTAGAAAAGCTTTTTAAAATTTTTCTTTAAAGAGAAGTTTGCAAAGACACTGCAGAAACAGAGCTGAAACTATATATATACATATACAGTATTTAAACAAAACAGGCAGTCAGCTGGTGAAAACTGCTTTCTGAGCTCCAGTTTTCATTTAATTGGGAACATAAACATATGAAAGTCAAGGATAGTAATTTGATTTCAAAAGAAAGCTGCTTGAGACAAGCATCAGTCAGAGCTAACAGGAGCCATATGCTGGATGTTTTATGTAAGTGATGTGGTCTTCCAAAAAAGAAGAAAAAGTAGGAAAGGCATATTTGATTTTTTTTTGAACAGATCTCTCCTAAAGAATTGCAGTAAACCTTCTGTTCATGAGGCTAAACGTGCAGTATTTATGCACATAATTGATGTTAATATATTATATTAAATCGTAAACACAAGATATTTTCTGTTGCTGTGCATCAAAGAAGTTTGTTCACTTAACTATAACCACAGAGTGCTTGTAATTTCCCAGAGCCGCAGGATATTTAAGATAAAACTTGGCAAATTAGAGCCTCCCTGAGTAAGGGGGTTTTGGCTTTCGACCACTAGGTCTACTGAAAGCTTTACAGATGTGTGCTAGCCTTTTTAAACCAAGAGGCACTAATTACCTCCAGCAGACCGTTACTGACGACAGGCTAGGGAGGTGATTCTGACACAAAGAAGGTGAAATGAGAGTTGCCTTGTCATAAAGTTAAAAAATATTCCATGGAAGAGTGCAAGCCTTGGCTGGTGGTAGTCCCGTACACAACAGAAAAGAAGGCTCCCTCATAAATAAATACTTATTGACCATTTCCATGGCATTCAAAGATGTTTAAGTTACATATTTATGTATAATTGTAGCGTTAATTATAATGTTTATAAAGCTCCCAGATATTTGCAAGCAGGATGTATCCCTGGCATCCTAGCATGCTTTGCTAGAGATTGTGTTAGCGTTGAGGAACCGATACCGAGTGGATGTTTGATACTGATGAGTTATGTGAAGTATAAATAGTTCATGCTGCAGTGGAAACTCTTGGCTTGTTCTTGTTGACCACAGGGACCCCACTGGCAGGGATCAGATGTATGGGCTGAAGGTTTTCTGCACACTGACCTAGAAAAGCCATTCCATGCTGGGGGCCTGTTTCGGAATGGGGAGTTGTGCAAAGCCCACGGTTACTAAAAACCAGTGAAACTTTGCTATTTCTTAACTCGTGTTTAGCCAGTTTTAAGTTAACAAGCGTCATCAGGGGGTGATCCCAAAACTGTTCCCTGCAGGCTCCTTGTAGTCAGGGGAGAGGGATGGGTGCTCCCAGGGTGAGCAGCGTAAATGGTGGGATTTCTGTCTTGGTGTCCCTCGAGGGACAGCTGAGAGGCTGCGGAGCAAAACTTGCTAGGCTTCGTGTGTCAGGTTCCTGGACTCCCTTTCCGACTTCAGAGGGCTGATCGTGGTACTGAGGTCCATTCATTACATCCTAAATACTGGGTAGCTGTGAGTGGATTGTTCTGGGCACGAGGGGAAGAAAGAGAGCTCCCTCCTGCTCTCCTCACCTGGTGCCCGTGCAGGCAGCGGTGAACGCGTGGCTGGGGGTAGGCATGGGGATGCTCTTCCCACAGGGCTTCAATTTAAGGACTCACCAGCTCTTTGGTGATGCAGGTAAAGCAATTCAGGAAGTTACTGCCATTCACCTGGATGCCCTGAAAGCTACCCAGGGAGCAGTGCTAGCCCACTGCAGTGCCTGGCGAAGCTAATCAGGTTAAACCGCAGCTGAAGGTGATGCATGCCCATCTGCTTGACATTGCACTCAGCTGAAACTTAGTGGTGCTCGCAAGGACACCCATGGCACAGATAATCTCCATGTGAGGGGCAGTAATTTCTTAAATTGCTTAGCTAAATGTGCATAATTCCCATCATCATTCCGGTGCTTTCTAAACATGAAATTTAGTCATTAAAGAAAACGCTCCCCTAGACAAAGTGCAGGTGGTGACTTGTGGGTCTTGCTGATAGCAAAGATTCATTTATGAAAACATTCAATCTGATGGCAGGTAAAATTATTAATAAACAGTAGTTAATATCTGTGATGTTCTTTATCCATTCTCAAATGACGAGGGAACAAATGGTGTTTGCTCCTGAGCCATGTGAAATTGCATCTTACCACATTTCTCTGTAAGCTGTCTTCTTTGTCATTGTTTGTATGTAAAGTACATGTGGCAGGAACTTTTCAGGAACGTATAAACAAAAATTGTCCAGAAAAGTTTATATTTTAAGGCAATTCTGCAGTCATATAAGAACGAGGAGGATCTTGCGGTGAAGCTGGAGGAAAGCTGCTGTGGTGGGATGGAGGCAATGATCTGGTCAGGCCTGATTAAGCAGAAGCAGTCAGGAGGCAGCGTAGCACCGATGTGTATTTTAAATCAGCATTGTGTCATGGGTAATGTGTATCACTGTTGTACAACAGATTGTACAGCTGGTATATTGAAAAATATTGCTCATATGTCTCACTGAAACAGTTATGCAATTTGCTACTCCCACCAATTCTTTTTTTTTTTTTTCAAAGTGTTGAGCATAACACAAGACTAAATGCATTTAGGTAATCAGTTTTAGAGACTGCTGTTCCTGTTTAGTAGACATAATAGGAATATAGGATTAATAGAGCAAATATCAGGGGAGAGAAGTTTGAATTTAGATTAATATCCAGTGATTTGATTCCCGATTTTGATCACAAAGCAATGCTCTGAGAATGCTCTGAGGCAGCAGAAACAGTGTGATTTTCCTGAGATTTCAAAGCAATTTAGGTAAAATGTAATCCCTGGCTATTAAATGACCTGTGGCCAGAAAAAGATTTGTAGTCTGGCACCCTTTGTTCTGCCTGTTACTCTTATTGTTTATTTTCCACCAGCAAGGAAATCTCCTAGTTGCTTTCTCCCCTGTGTTTGAGATCATCAGGGAGCTGTTATCTTTTCAAGAGGAGGTATAGAGCAGCATATAAAATCAATTCTCTATATATAAAGTATGTAAAAATGCACATGGATAAGTGTATTTGTGCAGTCATGCTAGTATTACCAAATTGTCATTTCTCCAGTAACTTTCATTTTGAAGGTCTTTTCAGTGATCCTTTAAGTACATGTTAGTGAATTATTTTTAAAGATGACATGAGAAAAAAGGTATTTGGGTGAAGTTACAACAAAGTTTATTTACACACCATCATGGAACCATTAAAACTCCTCTTCTAAAAGTACACCACTAGCTTCTGAAAGGGGAGTAAGAGCTTTATATCCCGAAAAATGCATAAAGCTATTTTGCTTATGCAGTTACCTGGTAGCATGTTCAAACAAGGTTTTCAAACCATCAATGCTGATTTGTCAGCATTTTTCTGAATCTCTCTATTGCATCCTTTGGGAAGCTGTGTCCACATTGTATATATCCCATTTTCAAAAGTTCACTATGTCTGAGCTTTGAAATTAGCTTGCTGGTTGAAACGAGCTGGATGGTTCTTATTCTGCACAGCGCAGAGCCTGCAGAGCTGTATGGCATCATCTCCAGTCGTCTCTCTTCATCGCCGTTCTGTGAGCAGCACTTTCAAATGAAATGCTTCACTGCACATCTGTTGTCTTTTTGCAGGTGATGTATCACCAATCAGCATGTCTCCCATCAGTCAGTCACAGTTTATTCCACTTGGGGAAATCCTTTGCCTGGCCATCTCAGCAATGAACTCTGCCCGAAAACAAGTCACACAAGAAGCACTAATGGAGCACCTAACAACCTGCTTCCCAGGTAACTGTACATTAATAAATCATTGGTCAGATGAGCTCATGTCTGTAAAAGGGCAATTAAAGGATTCACTACCCGAAAGATGCTTGTATTTTTAGCTTGCTTGTAAGAAGATGGAGTTTTCAGCATTTAGTAGTCTGTTTATCTTAATATTTCCCTCCCATCCAGGAGATGATGCTACCCAAAAGTAAAAGGAGGCCTTTGTGTTCTAATCTTAAAACCTTTTCTATTCTTTATTTTCATACATCCAGAACGTGAAGTTCTCTGTGACAGGGCCGTTCACGTGTGATGCATTCTGCAGGGTCAATTCCTGACTTTTTGTAACTGTTAAAACAGTCTTGAGGTACTAAACAACAAACTGGATTGGATAGTTTCTTTTTTTATTATTTTTATTTTTAAACCAATATCAGAATAACCTTGTTTGTTTCTTTTCTCACAAAATATGTTCTTTATTATCATACTCAGGAGAGTTTAGTACTTCTTAGTACTTACAGAGAACAAAGCATGTGCTGGAGCCAGAGGAGACTTATTCTGCCTTGATGCTTTCAAGCTGGTTTTAAGCTAACTCGTCAGAGCTTTGACTTCATTAACCTGTTTCAGGTGTCATCATTGACTAACATAGGGCTAACCTCACAGAGGTCTCTGTGTAGAGCATTCTCTTAAATAACAGATTTCCCACCTGTGACAGACTCTTAAATTGGGGGTGAGGGGGAGGGGGCTTGATACAAGCAGTTGAGTCCAGTGATGATGATCTATCAGCAGGGGATTGCTAAAATTAAACTGAAAGGAGGCTGCCAGCCTGGTGTCCAGGGCCTTTCAGAGTCATCTTGGTTGCAGTTCTGGCTCTTGCTTATGCACTGCACTAGCTTGAAAATCTTTAAATGTATTTTTTTACTTGATAACGTTGTCCATGACAAAAAAGTTTGGGAACCAAAAATTTGCTTGCTGTGTTCTCTTCAGGAGAACTTCTTGCAAGCTTTTGCTAATATTTATCAAACAGTAAAATGAAAATGTCTTGCATTAAAGATACTGCAACATCAACAAAAGTAAACTGTATTAAGAATGTATGCATGAATATGCCACTTCTGTACTCGCAGCCTGTTTCAGAAGTTGGTGAATCAATCAAAATGTGTCTTGAAGAGACATCCAAAAGTGTGCTGTAAAGGCCTGGGCAGAGGTTTACTGCTCAAGAGAGCCCAGTATTTTCACTTGTGCTTTGTATGATCCTGGATGAGATGTTTTACCATTCTGTGCCTCAGTTTACAATTCTCTAAACTAGCTAAGATACCTTTTTATTGTACTTCTTTTACAGCTGTAAAAGCAGTTCATTAAAAATTCTTCAGTAAGAAAATTACTGACGCATCTGCTTCACCTGGGCAGCCACGATGTGTTGTCTTGAATTTTTCTGCTTTAAGTTACAGAGCAAGAGTTACTTAAAGCCTTGAATATTATGTAGGCTTTTACTATGACTGGCACTAGGTTCTTGAATTCTAAAACGTAATTCCGGATCTGGAGCCATGCCTGAAGTAAACAATTCTGTCTGATGTTTGACATTCACACTTTGGAAAAACTTACTGCAAATATATTTTGTAAATACTGACTTTCTGACCCAGTTTGTGGTTTTGCTTGTGAGGGTTTATATCAGTATGCTTTGCAGGTTTTGAAAATAATGGTGAAAGTTGTAAGGGATAGCATACAGAGAAGGTAAAGTTCACAATTTTAATCCTAGTTTAATTTATTTTGATGATTTTTTCCCAGTCACGTTTTCTATATAGCCATGTGTGAGACAGGTTCCGTAGACTGCAAATATTTTTTCCAATGATTCTGTCAATGCATTTAATACAAACATGATTTATTGGTGGCATCCCCTGGGTTTCCTGGGAGCATGGTTATCAGGTGCCTATCAGGTCTAGCTATTCTTGCAGGACAGAACCATACATCAAAAATAATTCAACAGGCTGGATTATTTTGTAGGCTCTGCTCACAAGAAGCCCGAGGCAAGTTAGCACGCAGTCTCTTGCTGCCTCTTTTTTCCACTAGCCATGAGCCTGTGCATTTCTCAAGTCGGGGATTGAAAGAGGAGAGCCTTGTTTTTTTCTCCTACCCAAAACATAAATAAAATTACATTTAAACAATTCACCCTTTGTTGTTCAATTTTTTCCCCTCTCTAGAGGAACGCCTTTCTCTCTCACCCGTAGCACGTGTAACAGAGCATGCCATGTTCTGTCAGTGTATGAGGATTATCCATACATCTCACACCTTTTTCCAATAAACAGAGCCTCTTTCTTGTGCTGAATGATATTTCCACTTGTCTGCCCAAACTGTCCCAAAAATCAGCTGTCTTTTTTTGAGTCCTTGTGATCACTGTGGCTATTTTCAATTACCTGATGTCCTCCCATACTCTGATAGTTTATTTCTCCTAATTAGGCTCTGATGCGCTGAGAGAGAGGAGAGCATTATCGGTGTAGATGTATCTGTCATTGTCAAATAACCTCTCTGTGTCTCACCCTGTAGCAGCACTTGTCTGCCTGTGCCGTTCGTGTTCTAATGAACAGATGCTTCACTGCGTTTCATGGCATGTATAAATTTCCTAAGACCCCAGATGCCATTCTCAAACTGCCTAAGAATAATAAACCTCTTTCCTCAGTGCAGGTCTTACACTAGCAGTCTAGCCCTCTAGTTTGCTGAGCCATTGTGCAGGCATAAATCTGGGCCATGGCTCTATGTGAAATAAGGTATGCTAATTATTTATAACATCACATAGCAACCACTCCACATCCTTAACTAGTATTTCATGAGCCAATCAGAGTATTTCTTTTATCCCTTGTTAAGCCTCAGCATCAGCTCAGGAGAAAATCATTTTAGCAGATTTAACACCATTTAAATACTACTTCGGATGTATCTTTCATTAATTTATTTTATTGACAAAGTTTGTAATGATAATGCACATCTTATTTGTGGCATTTGTTATTTGCTAGGGTTTTTAAAAAGCAGGAGTTCCTGCTGCACGTGCTCCCATTATTCTAACTTAGAGTTAAACAATGGGATGTTTGTACAGCCCCACTTTATAATTTATTGACCACGGTTTTAATCCCGTGCACTAAATGTAAATCTTTGAAATCCAGTATCAGGAGTTAAGAATGTAACCTCTGGTCCTGTGTTTGGCAGCCAGACCCTCTTACCGGTGTGACCATGGCTGAAGAAAGCATCAAGTTTTAGACTATGCTGCCTTTAGGAAGGCTTTTTCTTTCCAGTTTTGTCCGCATAGTTATTAAAATCTTATTAAGGTGTTCATGATTTCAGTGGGGAAAGTTTGTCTGTGCATTGGGCTAGGTCACTTCTGAAGCGAACATTTTTTTCTGAAAACTGGCAAATCCCTCTGACGTCCACCTTCCTATCTGTTCACTCTTTGAATATGTGAAATGTATATGTCGCGCTTAAAATAAGTGTCTTACATTAACCGAGTTCACTCTAGGTCAGTGTTCTTTGTGAGCAGCAAACAAGCCATAATCTTCTGTCTGGAAGCTCAGTGGATGGCATAGTAGACTCTCTTGAGATGCAAAAAATGTACATGTCTGATGATTCAGGGTCCAGACAGTTTCTGCTCTTGAATTATTAAAACGCTACATAATCTTAAATAACACCACTGCTGTCATACAGTGTTTTAAATGATAAAGTCTAGTCTCTAAACTACTGTTGTGTTTTTTTTTTTTTCCTCTTGCTCCTGTTTAATGCGGGAAGGGAGACCATAAGGAGACTTCTGAATGCAGGGGCAGGTTATATATAGAAACGATGTGGGCAGGTTACTATGAAGAAAAAAATCTCAAGGAAGCCGGGAGATCTGATTGCTTCATCTGCTTGCACCGCAGAGTTGCCACAATCTTTGACAAGTCCCTTGCCCTCTCTATCTCGTTGGTATTTCCAACACAATAGGGCTGCTCAGTCTTGTTGACTATTTTAAATGTTTTGTTGTCCTTGGAGTGTCGATCACGGGTTGTATCTAGCCACGTGAGAGAAGAGTCAGACAGCTGAGGTGGTGTGGGGGAGTTGCAGATCTAACCGAGGAAGAGGCTTAAAAACAAGCCGCTGCAAACCCAGTCCTGGCGGTGGTAACTGTGGAGAGGCTGTGCAGGCATGAAAGTCTTGCTGTGCTAGTTACCTCATCAAGTTGTACCTTGCTGGTTTCCCATTTGCAGTGGCCAGTGGCAAATGTGCAGATCTTCCTGCTTGGACTTCTCAGCTCGGGATATGTGAGCTGATAACAGGAACGGGAAGCCACTTTGGCCCATTGCTTCCCTGGCTCAGGAAAGGTGAAAAGGTGTAGAGCTGTCAAACAGTAAATGCACACTGACAGAAAATAGATCTTTTCATTCATTGAGAGCCTTCAGGCCTGCTCTGTTCATGCTGAAGTCAGGAGAACCTTGGCCAGTGGCTCCAGCTGGAGCAGGGCCAGTCCCAGCGTGTTCCCATTTTATGCTTTCTCATCAGTGTCTTATTTTTTTCACCTGATGAATGGCATTGGAAGTGCCATATGCAGAACAGTTAAACGACCCACTGCTATCTTAGGGTCTCCATCCACAGAACTTCCCTGTGCTTTTTTTTAACCTCTGTAAAGGCTGTAGACTTTTTTGTAAAAACCCACACAGAGGAGCATTTATTTTATTTCTGATTCAAGCTGCCACAATCTAACATGGAGACCCCACCAACCATGGCACTAAACAAGGAGGTTTCTTGTCCTGATGTTCGTATGGGAAGATTGGGCTTCTCAGTTTGTGTAATTCCATTGCACACCCCAAATCCAGTGGAGTAAATTTGGGCCTTAGGACCTTTTGTTTCTGTTATCTGCACTGAGCTGGATTGCCAGCCACTGCCCCACTGCTTCAAGTTTGAAAACAAAACCCTGCGGAAAAAGGAATTGCTAGGGAGGATAAATTTTACACTTCCCAGTATAAATACACTTCCTGATTGTTGTGCCATTGGGCTCTGGTGATGAGCAGTAGGTGCCACTCAAGTGTACCTCTGCTGAGGCTGTGCCACATGTGCAGTACTCACAGAAGTACTAAGGATGAAGACGGATTCAAAATAGCAAAAATGGGAACCAGAGCGATGTCCTTGCTCCTGTCCGTGCTACAGGACAGCCTAATTCAGGTTTGGGGCTGTTCCTGCTTTCATAAGTACCTGACAGAGACCCGGACAAAGCTGTTTGTTCAGCACTGTAAGACTTGCTTTGTTCACAAAGGCTGGGCTTCCTTGAGTCACCAAGTGTTTTACTACAGGCTGTCATCCAGTCCTGAAGAACGTGCCTGTGCTGAGTTACCCTTGCAGCAAGAAACTGTTTTTGAGCGAGTTCTCCAGTTCATTCAACACAGACATTCTGAAATACAAAGTACAAAAGCTTTCCCTTCCCACTTCCTTTGAAAAAAATATTGTGTGAGCTTCTTTATTTGGTAGCATATTTCAGCGATGGTGTATGTGAGCTTTGTGGCATCCATTTGCATTTTGAAAAGTATTGGTAAAATGCAGAGCCTTCTTACAGGCCTGTTTGTTTGTTTATTTGATCCAATTTCAGCATCCCAGATTAGCCAGTAAAGAAGCTGGATATTCTTGGTTTCTTTGTCACGTGGAGCACACCCTGAGATAGTGAACTTTTTATTGCCTCACCTTTCATTTATGCTGTGGTACTGGCAGCTGAAGTTTGGAGCCCATTTATGTGTGCCATCAACAGCACGCTGCCCGTTTGGTGGGATGTTGGTGGTAGTGCCACAGCCCATGCTGTCATCCTCATGTTTGCTCACACAAGGAGCTCGGTGAGCTTGCAGACTCCAGCCTTTGGCAGGCAAGTGAAGAGCTGGTGACCGCGCACTGTGTGCCACAGAAGATAACTGTGTCTGTGACAGGTACAGCTGGTTGGGATTTTGCCATGAGGTGTTTTTGTGAAAAGCAGATACTTTGATGAAATGCATGCATGATTTTGTGGAATTCCAGTCCTTTCAGGTATGCAGAATTTGACTCAACAAGGCCTTGAACAACGTTACCCAAGTTGGCCTGGTCTTGAGTAGGTGGGCTGACCACATGGATTCAGGAGGCCCCTTCCAGAATAACTTACTCTCTGTTTCTGCTACTTGTTTGCTAAATTACTTTTGATGAAAAGAAAACTAAAACCTAGAGTAAATAATACTAACTGGTTAAAACAATTTCTTCAATTCTAAAAACATAAACCAGGTTAGTACCCAGAAATTTATGAACTATTGCTTGAAGATAACTTTTTTCCACTGAAAAAATTCCAAGATTTTTATTTTTAATTCAACACAAACAGGTTTTTTAAACTAGCCTGTGAACTGAACCTCTTGTTCCCTTAGCTCTAGATGGAGCTTATTGCTGTGCACAGCATGCTAACTCGGTATTTTATCTAATAAAGTATTAAAGACTTGCTCCTGCACCACTGAACCCAGCAGGAGTACTGGCAGTGCGAAGGACCAGGTTTACAGCGCCAGGTCTACCATGTGTCTAGTGTGGCACTGGTGCAAGGTTGACAGTCTGTCCCTCTCGTGGTGTGTGATATTTTCACTTAGGTAAGCACCCCTCACATCTCACGTGAAAGGCAGTGAACTCTCAGAAGCAGCGTGGTAGGAGCTAGATCTATAAGTTGCAGCACAGTAGAAAAGTTTACATGGGTAAGTTGAATCGTATCACTCAAGGTGTATCTTTTGGATCCGCTGTTGTAGTTCAGACATGTTTTAAATTTGGGGGATGCTTTTTTTTTTTTCCTTTGTGGTATTCTTCCATAGAGAAACAACCTAGGCATCCAAGTAAGCAAATAACCACTGTTTTATACATGACTGTACATTGTTCTAAATACTTCTGGTGAATTGGGATATCGGTATTTGGATGGAGGGAGAAAAAAAGTGAAGTATTCCCCCGATACCCTTTGCTTTCCAGTGATTTCATCTTGTAGCTTAGGGTCACCTGTGCAATGGAAGTGACTAGTTGTTCTCTCTCTCTCTTTTTTTTTTTTTCCCCAAACACTCCATTAATGGCCTCCTTTCTACTTAATAATTCATACACCTAAAGTGTAGGAGATAAGTGGAAAAACAAACAGACAAGAGAATGCCTAGCAAAGTACTTCGCTGGAGTTGTTTGTTCAGCATATTCTAGCCTACACATCGGGAAAATAGGTTTTTGCAGGGGAGGGGGGAGCCAGAGAGGTCCTCCAAGGTTTACGCACTCCCTGATTGTTGTTTGCTGTCATTTCTAGGAGTTCCAACACCCAGCCCAGAAATCCTTCGACATACCTTGAATATGCTCGTACGGGAGAGGAAAATATACCCAACTCCGGATGGTTATTTCATTGTAACCCCGCAGACTTACTTTATAACACCATCTCTCATAAGAACTAACAGTAAATGGTACCATTTGGACGAGAGGATACCCGACAGGTCTCAGTGTACCTCTCCGCAACAAGGAACTATAACTCCCTCCACCTCGGGATGCGTCAGGGATCGAACACTACCCAAAAACCACTGCGACTCCTGCCATTGTTGCAGAGAGGACATGCACAGCATGCATGCATCTACCCTACAGAGGAAATCAGCAAAAGACTGTAAAGACTCGTACTGTCCTCCTTCGTTATGTCAGGTCCCACCTACTGAGAAAAGTAAAAGTACTGTCAATTTTTCTTATAAAGCAGAGACGCTCACAAAGCCCAAGGATGTAGAAAAGCAGTCTAAGAAATTTGGACTCAAATTATTCCGATTAAGTTTTAAGAAGGACAAGACAAAACAGTTGGCAAATTTCTCTGCCCAGTTTCCTCCAGAGGAGTGGCCGCTAAGGGACGAGGACACCCCTACCACTATACCTAGAGAAGTAGAAATGGAGATTATCAGGCGCATTAACCCAGACTTGACTGTGGAAAATGTCATGAGGCACACTGCACTAATGAAGAAACTTGAAGAAGAAAAGGCTCAACGAAGCAAAGCAGGATCTTCAGCTCACCACAGCGGACGAAGCAAAAAAAGTAGGAATCACAGAAAGTCTCATGGGAAGTCGAGGTCGCACAGCAAGACTCGGGTGTCCAAAGGAGATCCATCAGATGGCTCTCATTTGGATATCCCTGCCGAAAGGGAGTATGACTTCTACGACCCCTTGACTCGATCCCCGCGGGAAGGCTGTTTTATAATAGAACACAAGGGAGATAATTTTATAATGCACAGCAATCCTAACATGATCGAATCTCACTTTCCCATGACACCAGAATGGGATGTGTCTGGTGAGCTGGCCAAAAGAAGAACAGAAATGCCTTTTCCTGAACCTTCCAGGGGAAGCTCCCACTCCAAGGTCCACCGGAGCCACAGCCATACGCAGGACAGACGATCGAGGAACGAGCGGTCCAGTAAGGCTAAAGAAAGGTCTAGATCCATGGATAACTCCAAAGGGCCTCTGGGCTCGGCTACTTTAGGCACGCCTGAAGACATAGGCGAGGGCTGTAGCCCAGATGACCAAACGACTAGCCAAACTTACATCGACGATAGTACCTTACGGCCGTCCCAGTCACTCGGTCATCAAAGGGCTCTGATCTCGGCCGCGGGCTACAAAGAGACTTGCATCCCTGAAATAGCCGGTGGCAGCGCAGAAACCCCCAGTTCGTGTGGCCTGCTGGAACAAAACAAGCCAACGGAGAACTTGCCGTCCTACAGCGAGCTCAACTCCTGCACAACAAAATCTGCCGTCGACGACTATTTCCAGTGCAACACGTCCAGCGAGACCGTGCTTACCGCTCCGTCACCGCTGGGCAAGAACAAGGAGGATCACGACACGCTGACAGGGACAGACGGGCTCAAAAAACTGGCTCCCTCAGACAGACAGCCTCAGCACGGTGTCAGGGAGCCCGGGGTGCACAAGGAGGAGTCCCCGAAGGGCCCGAGCAGCGGCTCGGCAGTAGCTGGCCAGACTCCAGAGGTGATCGCCAACGGGCGGCTGGTCCAACACCACAGCGCTGAGTCAAGCAGCCTGGATAAAAGGAAAGAGATCTTTAGCAAGGACACGCTCTTCAAACCTCTGCACAACACGCTTTCGGTGAACAGTTACCACAAGGCTAGCACACCCCTGCTCAAGCCCCACCAGAAGACCCCCTCTGACACGTTGCCGGTCCGCTGCGAGAAGCTGGAGCAAGCGGTCGTCAGCTCGGTCACGCAGGCCATGCCCGGGTCGCAGAGGCAGCAGGAGACGACCGGGAACCAGGAGGCCTCCTTCGACTACTACAACGTGTCCGACGACGACGACTCGGAGGAGGGGACCAACAAAAATGCTGAGGAAGAGAAGAACAGGGATGACGTGGGCACCATGCAGTGGCTCCTGGAGCGAGAGAAGGAGCGGGACCTGCAGCGCAAGTTTGAGAAGAATCTCACGCTGCTCGCCCCAAAGGAGTCGGAGAGCAGCAGCAACCAGCGAGCCACCCACTCGGCCCGCCTGGACAGCATGGACAGCAGCAGCATCACTGTGGACAGCGGGTTCAACTCCCCACGGTAGGACTGTCTCCTTAATTGCAGCTGTACCGGCTCTGATTAGGAAGCTCTCATTAGCTGTGTGTAGTGTTGGTGACAGAGCACAGGGCCGTGCTAAGCACACTGAGGCTCTCAGACCGTGTCTCCTGCAGCCCTGAATCCACAATTCAGAGGCGCGGGTCTTCCCCCGTACCGTGAGTAACCAGAGGCCGTTTGCGGCATTGAGTGCATTAGATAATTTTCCTTTGGCTGCAAAAACTCCCTGTATCCTTTTTTCTTGTGTTTGCATTTAGAGTAGAAGGGGTGAGCTCCTGCATATTCCCCCCTCCCCTTCCCCATCAGGACTAATTGGAAGAGTAGACATAACCAGGTGCCATTATCCTTGGCTCAGACACCAAAAAAAAAGATTTTTGAGGGTTTGTGCTTTTTTCTTTGCTTTCTTCAAACATTTTGGAAGTGTATTTATCTATCTGTCACCATCCCAAGCTGATGAGACTGGACAAGCTGTTCTCCCTCCACAGCTGAAAGTGCTCAGGGTATTTGAACTTCAGAGGCGACCCGGCTCTGCATCAGCAGAGAGAGAGGTGCCTTGTCCAGGGTACGTGGGAAGGGAGTCGCACTAGGAGTCTCACAGACATAGGGAGGAGAGAGGTGCTGGTGTGTGTCCTACCCTGAAGATTTCACCAGCTCATTTCCAGGTTAAGAATCCTTCACTTGAGCCTTCTTCCTTCTCCCTCTGGCCTTCGGCAGCCCTAGGTCCCTGCTGGAGCAGGGCTTGCCTGGTTTTGTTTGCCCTGGATAGCAACCTATCAGGGTTCACAACAAAGGCTCTAAACCCGCAGAAATAATTTACGATGGTTGTTCTCTTATAATGTCTTGCTTAGGCTTAAATTATTTATTGGCTGTGTTTAAAAATAAAACCTCCAAGACTGGATTTTTGTTAGGTGAAAGAAAATGTTGTTTGGTGTTGTGGTGTTAGTTTTTATTTTTATTTTATTTCACTATAAAAAGTGTTCTTATTCCTCAAAATTAGATATTCTTTTAAATCTGTAGCCAAGGCTCTCAGAAAGGCATGTGAAGGGTTTCCTGCTCCTAGACACAAGACTAGATTTCCTTTTCAGTTAGTCCTGTCACTCTGGAATAAATTCCTTTGGATTTGATGGTTACTCCTGCTTGATGTTAACGACAAGGCAGGAATTGCTGGGCCTGCTGCAGCATGCAGGGAACATCAGACTACCGGAGCAGGCTTTTAACACATGTATGATTCTTCCGAGTAAAAATTTTGTAAAATAATCTGAGCAAGTCATTGCACTTACACTGAATCTAACTTAAATACAAGGAGGGGTTGAATTTGCTCCTGTTACAGTTCTGCAGATGCTCGGCATCTTTTTCACACACAAGTGCTGTATGAGGCTAAGTGCACTGCTTTTTTAAAAAAATGTCATTTCTTTAAGCTGAAGTGCTATACTTGCAGGCAGTTTTTGCAGGGGAGGATATGATGTGTGCTGCTGCTTGCCCAGCCTGCCTCACTCTGCAACATGCATTTTATCTACAGGACAGGGTGTTGACTGGAGAAAAATCAGTTCTTAGACTGCTGTCTTGCCTGCTGCAAGCACACTGAATATAAGCTTGCGTTTCTGCTTAATGCAAAGTCAGATATTTCCTTCCCTAACTGTTTACACAAAAGCTAAAATTTCTGTTGATGTTCAGCTTAAACTTAGCTAGCAAGAGAGCAGAACGTTGTGAGCGTGCTGGATTTAGCACTGCTATACCACTCTGTCAAGATTAGAAGGGGAACAGATAAGCAGCTTTTAATAATGATTCTGCTCTACACATCCCTTTTTTATTTTTCTGTTTATTTATTAACATTTTTTTTGCAAGTAAACTTTTTTATTTGTACAGAAATGCAGCATTCTGTAGGGTTTTTTTCTGTGTATTTGTTTCATAAGGCCAGCATATATTCTGGATATTTCAAAGGCTTTTATATGTCCAAGTCATGAGTTTTGCATCAAGATGATTAAATTGGATGCTTTTGCTTGCTTTTGGTCACTCCTTGATATAACTATAAAAATAAGTGGAGCTTGAGGGTGAATTCAACCCTTTGGCTATAATTACCATGCTGTTATTACTTTCCTACCTTATAAAACAGCTTATAAAACAGCTTATACCACAGCCCTTTTCCAGGAAATACGAAAACACCATCCAGCATCCATCTACTGAGATTCCCCTAGATCTGACAGTGTCCATTAGCAGGTACCTCAGGAAGAGGATCAAAACAGGGCACGTTTCTAGGGATATTTCTCAAGTGTAGTCTCCTAGCCTCCACTGACGTGTAAGTGGACTTCCTGGGGTGTGGTGGTATCTTGTCATCTTTCATTTAAACTGCAGTGTGCAGCCTTGCTCGGGGAATCAAAATTACCAGTTCTACACTATGAAAGAAAAAGGATATTTTCAAAGTGTGACAAACTGAAGGAAAAAAAGGGGCATTTAAAAAAACAAACAAAAAACCAACACCAACACAGGATGTAGTTAACGAGATTTGCAACGGTCATTTGACATCAAAAGTATTTTGTATGAGAAATTCATGAATACGTTGCCATTGGGAAAACTGCCTCGCTGTGTTTTGTTCAGCACATTTATACAAGTGGTATATAGTATCCACTAGCTTTTAATATTATTTTTTTTTCCTTTATTTTTAAAATTTGTGTAATACTGCTGTTCTTGTCACCTAAGAGCTAATCTTGGCATGCTGAACTCTCGGTGCAGTCATCATCCGTAGATGTTAACAATGGTCAGTTTGCAACATTGGAATTGAAATTGGTTTGAAAATCTGGAATTGGTGGTCCCATAAAGAATGATACAGTGCTGGCTGATCTCTGAAAAACAAAGATTGCATCTGTTTTCATTAATAAGCAGAGGGAGAGGGATCAAAAAATGAGCAACAGAAGCACACCCTACATCACTGCAGCTCCCAGAGGTTGCTTAGTGTGAGCGTCGCCTGTCGCTATTTGGAGGTACTTACAATGAGGTGATTGGCAGGAGGTGATCAGTACCAGTTCTGATCAAATTAAAAGTATCTACGAGAGCTTTTCTGAAAGCGTCATTGATTTTTCCAGATCCAGTCAGTTTTGGATGGTTTGCAGCTGCATTTATTACTACAGCTACACGAGGTGTTTCTCTCTTCCCCTGTGCCATGCACCGACACGTTTCTCCCCTGCCACATTCCAGGCTGGGTGTTCCTACTCTTCCCCTGTTACTAGCCCTTATCTTTTTTCTCAGGACTAGTATTTAACAGGGAGAGGAACATGTTGCAGGGTCAGGACAACACGAGGCAGGTGGGAGCTGCTCCTTTCAGTAGCAGGTAAATTTAGGTTGATTTTAAACGAACCATGAAACTCTGTCATTAGTATCTCCGCTTTTGGTGCTTATATAGCACCCATTCAGTCCTCTAAATGTACCCTACAAACAATTCCATAGCAAGATGTGGTATCATTTTACAAAGAAGTACAGTGAAAGATACATAACCAAGATCCATGGACTACCTGAAAACCAAATCTCTCTCTGCATGGAAAAACATTATTTAAAGAGTGCTAAGAGAGTATAAAAGAGTAGTATTGGTAAAAACTACCTTTAGCATATCTTGGCTGAGTTTTTTAAAAGCTGTAGGATAAAATAAAGGCTCCTCTGCATTCATAGCTAGATGTGTTATTAAAAGGCTTACTCTTTAAAAGCGCTAAGTGTGCTGTCACTCCCATGGACAAGCAGTGTGCAGGAGCGAAAGGGACTTGGTCTGTTACATAAATGCAGTCACAGCACCCGTTCGTGTTCAGAGAATGACTGCAGACTGGGCAGGTAAGATCTCTCACTGCCTTGTAAGTTGCATTTGTCTCAGCTGTGAAGCAGAATTGCAGCGTGGTGTTCAGAAGCATTATGGGTTTAATGTAAAGCAGCGTTTTTAGCTTACAAATAATCTGCGTTAAAGACAGAGAGAGAAGAGGGGGCAGCAGAGGAGGCTGTGCTACACGATACTCTCCTAGCTCTGCTCAGTCACAGTGCTGATTTGATGAAGTTGTGCAAAAATTCACCATCCGGGAAATAAAATTAATATGCCCCACGTGCAAAATGGGAGCTATTTGATTTCCTTGAGCGTAAGATCCAGATGCTTGATAAGGGTTCAGGTTACAGACCCCGTGTGACAGCTTCAGCCCTGCTGGGTGCTGTACCTGCGCTGCAGTACGGGGGCTGCTGAGTACTTCTGGAACGCGTTTTGGAGGAACACATGTGAACCGTCAACATGAGATGGTTTATTGATGTGACATTGCATACAAACACAGGAAGCCTATTATAAAACACTCTATTCTCCTTTCCTGTCTGGTCCACAGATATATAGGCATGTCACATACGAGTGTGTATATATATTTCTTTTCCATTCTAGTACTCGGGAGAGCCTGGCATCCAACACTTCGAGTATTGTTGAAAGCAACAGACGTCAGAACCCCGCTCTGAGCCCTGCACACGGCGGGGCAGGCCCAACCTTCAACTTCCGAGCCACCGCAGACCCGCCGACAAGCGAAGCTGAGAAACTGCAGAAACCAGCTAACTGCCTGCAAGCTTCTGTCACTAGTGTCTGATAGTCATCCTGCCTCAGAATTTCTGTCTCATCCTATACAGTAAAGTTTACGACACTGGGACTGATGTTTACATCTTTGGGGAAAAAAAAAAAAAAAAGCATCTCAACCACAGTTTTAGTGTTTACTTAAACTGTGCTGCTATGTAGACTAGGGGCAACAAAGAAATCTTTATTTCAAGGTATTGCTTTTCACATTTGCGGCTCTGTAGCAACAGAATAGCAGTAGGGATAATATGTACACTTTTTGCTTCACTTAATTGTAACTGAGCACATATATGAAAGTCTAGACACTGTAAGTGTAATCTGCATTTTCAATGTCCATGCAGTTGCCAAGTTCATTTAAAAAAAAAATGCCACAGATGTGTGATGCCCCCGGTCAGAAGCTAAACTCTGCTGCAGAGTTGTTCTACTTCAAAAATTGAGCCACTGCTGAAAGTAACCAGCCAGGATCACCATGAGGAAAAACGATGCCAAATGTGACAAGTGGTGACCTCAGCTCTAGCTGTGAATTATTAGTACCAATCAGTCATTTTCACTGTGTGTTTTTGGGACACAATTTTGCAAAATACCTGTTTAAGTGAGTAAAAAGAGGTCTTTCTTTTAGAGTATGGAGGGTGGGTAGGGAGACAGCTTCCCCTTTCGTGTTGCAGAAGTATGAGAGATGTTTATGTATGAGACTTGCGACTTGACCTTCCAGAGTCAGAAATGAGGAGGTAGAGGGGGGAACGGAGAGGGAAGGGAAAGCTATAACTGTCACGGAGCCGCAACGTGGAGTGACACAAAATATAGGGAATATCTTCAGTATAAATCAAGTATTTAAGAAAGATAATCTAATTCTTGTGTCGCTTCTGGTATTGCAACTCGCCATTAATATAGGAATCAGAATAACTAATTTCTTTGAACAAAAATATTCTTTGTGATATAAATGACAAGTATGGCCTGAAGAATTGATTTCTTTCTAGTGGAAGGACATAAATCTATTTTATGTAGCTTATTAAATAGAGTGCCTAAATTAGGCTATTAAAAATAGCATACATTGTAGTGATTATCAGAGAACAAAATTTAGAGAGTTATAAACTTCTGGCCTTTTTATTCAGTGGATGTTATTTGCAATTTAGCATTTTATGGACACGTCTAGTTTCTAGAAATTAAATGTGTCCATTTGGTTGGCAGTAGAAATCTGAATTCTGTAGGTATGGTATATCCTAATCACTTTCCCCCAAACTGTTGCTCCAAAGTAATTAATACTATGCTAATTACTGCAGAGTAACTTCTAAGGATAGTTGAACTTAAAGAGTAATTTTTAGGCATAGGGTCACATTCTATTCTGTTACTCATGCAACCTGGTAGTGCAACAAACTGACTTCAAAATTAACTCTATCTTTATTTTTTATCAGAACAGACAAATTGGTGGAAGAATAACAAAGATATTAAAATATTCAATAGTCCAAACTGTTGAATAGAAAAGGGACATTTACACTGTCTAGCTCTTGTAGTACACAGGTGTTAAACTCAACTGTACATATTTAAAGCCAGTGTTTTCATCAGGTTCTGGTGACATGTATTACTCTGTACACAGCGTCATTTGAGCTTCACTCATGTTCTATATTGTCATCAGAAGTCTTCACTGAAGGTTCAGCCTTATGTTACGCAGTTGGATAAAGTTCATTTACTTATAAAAATGGCTTTCTAACCCTGGACACAATCAGTTTCTAATTCTGTCAAGGACATCTACAGTACCCAGTAAATGCACAGGTCTGTTTTCCTTGGTTTCAATGTATAAATTCCATTTCATGGGAGCAATAAGACCTTTCAGTGCACATAAAGGAAATTATTGTGCTTTTGGTTGGTTATCAAAGTCACTTGGCCTTTAGCCTTCTGCCTTATCATACCTTCCAAGATGTGCTCTAATTACCATATAATGCTTTGCATGACGCATCTTATTACTCAGTATGTAACTCCAGCCGTACTTATTCCATGCGAACTGTAGAGTCAGAGTTTTTGTGGGGAATTGTCATATACTATGCAGTGGCTGACTGTGATTTTGTTTTCTGAGACAGCTCTGACATCAGTAGTATGTATCAATTCAGTAAATAAAAATGTCAAAACTTAAAACATATATATATATATATAGCTGATGATCTGAAGTACTAATGGCAGTATTAAAATGTGAACAGCAAAAACAAATTTCACCTTTTGGAGAAATGTTTGTTTGTCATAAGCTAATCAGAACTTATGCAGGCAGCTGGTTGTACAGAAGACATAATTCCAACAGAATATGACAATACATACCTACAAACTGTTTAGTATGTAATTTCCTAAAGTTCCCAGAGACCAGCAGACAACATAAATGTCATATTAATGTTGACATGGCATTGTACCAATATTAATGTGACTCTTGGAATATGGAATGTAAACAGAAGTTTCAAATAGAAACGTTCTAATCTTGAATTCTTTTTTTTTTTTTTTTTTTTTTTTTTTTTTTCTTTTAAAATCAACAATGGAATATAAGGAAATTCCATCTTGAGGTTCTGGTAACAAAACCACGAGAGTGGAGCTTGAGTGCTTTATGTCACCCTAATCCTTTGATGAAATCATAGCCTTGTATTACATGGTTGCTTATCTGTCATTCTTCTTCTAATGTATCAATTTAAAGGTTTACAGAGTTAGATTAGGTTGAATCTGTGTTGTGTTCAACTGTAAAGGGTCAACACAAATCTGTCGGCATTTTGCACACTTAATATGTATTATTATAATACAACATGTTACTTTTATGGTAATTTTTTTTACACATATAACTACCTCCATGAATTTGATGAAATGCAGCAACATAAAAAGTGTATTGTACAAAGCAAGGTTAAAAACTTTGAAGCATTAGTTCATGGCGTTCTCTTGTGTGTCAATGCTTGCGTATGAGGTCATCATGTTTCCATTGCCACAATTTCCTTTTACAATATTAAAAATCTGTCTTTCAGATGAGTCACTTAAGACTTTGACAAGGCTGCATAATTGGGATAAAAGTGAAAGGGAGGCTCGAACCTTCCATCCTCTCCCCAGTTACTGCTATGATTTCTGCCTGGTAGAACTTGAAAATGTGTTTGTAATTTAGCAAATTAGGAACACCTACAGTCTGTGAAATATGATTGACAGTTTGGGGTTTGACAGAAGACACTCTGGGTATTTTCTTGGCAGCCTTCAAACATGCCGGGGACATGTTCTGCCTCCGTTTTTGCCAACATATCAGGTCATGGTTTCTCTGAACCAGCAAGGGTGTTAGAGCAGCTCTTCCTTCAACGAGACACACTCTGTTTTCTAGAGCGTGTGCATTAGAAACACTTGCTCCTATAGAAATTGCCAGCAGCTTTTAATTGACCAATTGACTTCTCTGGGAGCAGTATTGGGTCCCTACTCGAGGTATGTGCCTATTGTTCAAAGAGCGTGGGCGAGTTTCCAAGAAAAATGAAGCTGGCTTTTGAAAAGTAGCCAGTTGCAACAAGCCACCTTTCAGGAGGGAAAAAAGAAAGATTTTCCAAAAACCAAAGGAAGAAAGTGGCAGTTGAACCTAAGCAGATCACATTTATATACAAACCCCGATTTATGAACACCTCTTTCAGCAAACCTAGTACCATTATCCTGATGCGAGTTAATGTACAATCATCAGCTGAGCTAATTTAGCTGGTTTTAAGTATTTCAGATACAGACCGTAAGAAATCACTATCCGTTTGGCTCCGTGTGCCATTGTGAAATGTCTGTAAAACAAGCAACAACGTTCACTCAACTTTAAAAAGTAAGATGTATTGGGAAACAAATACTTTAATTAAAACCATGGCCCGAGTGCTTGCCAGCGGTAGTCATTTTCATAAAAGAGATGGAGGCCACCATAAACGTGGGTCATGCCTTGCACTTAAGCCATGCCCGAGGGCTGTGGAGCACTCCAGGTGGTACCAGCTGAGCCTCCCAGCACCGAGGCGGGCAGACCTCACCGTCCCTGTCCTCTGGCGGGGCACGCTGAAGAAAACAAGGCTGAGAGTCTGTGGACGAAATTATTAACCAGTTTCTTTCTTTTCTCTTCAAAAGTCACTCGAGTAAGCGTAATAGTTGACCAAAGTGTTCAGTGTTCGTACTCCGGAGCTCATCTTTTCGTGCATTCAGTTTAAGAGGGAAACTACTTTGCTGTCCTGCAGAGACTCTTAGGTTAGCAGTGCCAAAACCAGCTTTCAGTCGTACGAGTACTGCCGGCGGTGGTTTTAGAAACAGTTATTTTAATTAAAAATTTGTTTTTCAAATACATTTCACAGAGCTTTTCCCAAACGCGATTCTTCAAATTGTTGTGCTGAGAAAGCAAATAGCACTCCTAATCTGGTGTCACCCCCCCAGTTTACAATTAATTCCCTTTGCTCTTCTGAAGAAAGCTGTACAGTATTAGAGAGAAATGTTCTATTTTTTACATAATTCTTTAAAAGAAAGCAAAGTATATATCTAAAACATTCCCCCCGACGTAAGTAAAGCGCATCGACCCTGCATCGGCGTGCCCGGGGGCACGCAGCGGACCCAACTAAAGCTGAGCTGGTGCTAGAAGAAAACGGGACTCGCGCCCCAGAGGCTGGGCTCAGCCACGCGGGTCTAAGTCTGGCGTTAACCCCCCCGGCCTCCCACGCGCCGAGCAGAGAGCGGGACTGGTCGCTGGCTCCATTGAAGCTCAGGTCTGAGCTGAGGATTTCTGCCTTCCTCCCCCCCGAGGCACGGCACGACACGCAGGCGAGGCGCAGGAGGCCACGGTGCGCACACCTGGACCTGGAAGGCAGCCCCCCGTTAGCGCCCCTGCGGCACCTCCACAGTGGCTAGAGCCCCCCGAAGGGCGCCCACCCCTAAGTACAAAAGGGCCCGCGGGGTGGTTGGCACAGGGGTCACCTCGACACGCGGAGGAGGCGTTGAGTTGAAAGGGATCATAACTCTGCAGGTAATCGTCCGTGAGTGACTGAATGTGGCTGTTGCATTAGGTCTAAATGAGTTACTAAATGCAAGTGGGACTTACTGTATGTTAGAAGGGAGTTTTGCAGCCAAGACTGCCTTGTATAAATGTGTTTGCACTGAAAAAAAAAAAAAAATTAAAAAATTACTTGGTCTCTGGTTGCTGTAAAGGTCATCCAAGATGGATGTTCTGTTTATATTGTATAGTATTTCATATGAAATAATTACGGTTCATGAAATGTCTTCCCTAACGTTACTGATTTATAACAGCACATTTGTAACATGGTTTTTATTGTGTCAGTGTACCATATTGTAAATGATGATTACTTGTCATGCTTAGTATAATAATTTAAAGGAAAAAAAAAAAAAGGACAGGGATTTTTGTAAGTCTATATTTGAAAGTCCCTCCATATGGTAATATTGTGTTCATGTTGTTTATGTAGTGTTGTGTGAAATATCCATTTTGGATTGTGTTACTTTTTAAGATATTAAATAACATTTGGTTATATGTTTTAAGTGGATTTTTTACACCCATCGGTGGTTTTTAGAGAAAATACTTTCCATTTCAGAGAAAATAATTCCCGTTTAACGCGCTGTTTCTCTCCCTCATTTAGGAAATCTTGCACAACAAATGGGTAATCAGAAAAACAAGGGTCATTACGGCCTGCTGTGCTCATGTGTGCTTCCCCAAAGGGCTGTGAGCCCTTCCAGAATGACAGCGCTAGGGAGAAAAATCTGCAAAATTTGGGAAAAAGAAAAAAAGTTTGCTGTGTACGTGCAGGGTGATGTGTCTTGGGTAAATGCAATCCTCACCAAAGGCACAAGCTCCGAGCTGAGATGCAACCAAGCACAGGGAAACAAAAAGTCCCTGAGCGCATCCTGATGCCCACGCAACAGACTTCAGCTCCCTCTTTTCCTCCTGTCCATCCTCATGGGCCAGAGAAGGACCTGGGCACGTGCCAAAGAGAAAGGGCTGCAGCGAGGAGGTTTTTCCCAGGTCTTGAAATATTTACCCAGATTTTTTCCCCGCACTCTGACAGCAGCTGACTGGAAAGCCCAAGTGGACCATGTAACGTGTGGGTGCTGCTTTCCTGCCTCTGTGCTGCCTGTTGGAAGAAGGTTTCAAAGGGGTTCAGGCTCCAGGGCCTTGCCACCGCACTGGAGTATCTTGTCTTGATACACACCGTGCCCTTTAAACTTTGCTTAGAAACCTGCCTTAAGTTCTCTTTACACATACTCTGCTAGCAGTTAAAATGAAGATCTTAAGCAAGCGACATCTTTTTGGCCCAACTCAGAGTTTTCTGTACATATTACCTTTGTTTCCTTCACTGCCAATGCACAGATCACCAGAACTTAGAGCAGACAGCAGACAGCTTAAATGTGGTCCGTACCTTACTTTAAATGTCTATGCCCACTGCTTCCCTGAAGACCTTTTATCTTTCTGTTGGATTGTGCCTTTCTGCCGGGAGCACTGGCCTCAGAGCAGCAGATTTCCATCCCTCCTCATCTACAAATACCTTGTGAGGTATTTGTGAAGGCTCTCCTCTCCAGGACTGCTCTTTTCCATCAGCCTCTCCGCTGACAGCTTAGGGTCTGTTTTTTCCTACCAGTGTATTTCCTGTGGTGTCCTGCTCTGTCAGCATCCCCACCTCTTCTGCTCCTTCTTGGCATTTCCCCCCTTCAGGTTGTTTTGTTTTCCCCATTCATTGCTTGACAGGAAACGTCCTCTGCCCCTTTTCTCACCTTCCCTGCTTAAAATGTCATCCTAATCCTGTGGGGTCTTTTCCTCACTGTCCCATTCCTTTCTCTTTTTCACTCTCCCCACTCATTTGAATGACCCCGAAGAAGAGGTGCTCAGCACAGGAGCTGCTGTCAGCACTTCCCTTCAAACCGTGCTGTTCCAGCTTGGTGGTTTTCAGAAAAGGCATCAAAACCTGCCCCCACTTTTCATCCCTCCTGTTCTCTCCCTCCTTTTGACTGCTGCTCCTTCTTTAACCCAACATCTCTGTGTTTTGAGGGCTCGAAGACCCCAAACCTGCACCGATGCTAAACCAACAGGTCACATGTGTCTTCCTCAGGGTGCCAGGAGAGGTCCCAGCTAAATGCTTTGGAAAACAATTACAAAAACTACAAAAAATAACACTCCTGCTCACCACCACCGGTGGGTGAAGGGTGAAGGGGTTTGCAGCGGGTTCAAAGATGCGGGGACCTGCACAGCCCCCAGTGGCTTTGTGGTGATGGCTGAGCTTGTGTTTGTGAGCAGCCTCCTCCTGCGCCTTCAGGTCCTTGTCTTTAACCAAGTATTTTTAGCCCCGCTGTCACAGGATAATGTCACAGTGATAAATGAGGATTGGGAACAGGAAATCCCAAGTACATTTTTTTATGTATTTATTTTTTTCTCGTTTCTTGTCCTGATGAGCACGGAAAACCTAACCCTGTGCTGCCAGTTATTTGGAAATGAGTGAGCAGAAATGTTTCTTACCCTCTGGGCACCATCGCAGTCACATGGTGACAGCAGCCTTCCTGTCCACAGGCCTGGCACACGTGGGCTGGGTCCTGCTGGGATGGAGCCAGGAGCACCGGGAGCGCAGAAACCGAGCAGAGGAGCCGAGCCTGCAGGGCGACTATTGGGAGCAGCCTGTGGCAGGGGCTGGGGCCGCTGGCCTCCCTAGACCGAGTGTAGCACTTGGGATGCCCCATCCTTGAACATCTTTCTGGGTCCTTTTAGCTGGGTTTTGGGGAAAAACGCGTCTAAGCGGCTAACTTTACAGGGCGGCTTGTGCATTGCAAGGATTTCAGCGCAAGCCATGTCATACGCACCTGGAATCTGCCCTTGCTGCAGAGCAGTGGTCCTCCCCCACCTGCACCAAGCAGCACACGGGCACCACTGGGCAGAGGCTGCCAGGGGTTGCCATCAAGGCTGCAGACGTGAAGACACAGGAGTGCAAACTTTGGAGCTGGCTGCGCCTCGCTGCTGTGGGCAGTGACCGGACGGGGACAGCAGGGGAGGGCGTTTGCCTTCCTCGCTTGGCAGCTGAATGCTGCCTGCAAGGCAGCCCCTGCCCTGCCTCTGCGGTGAGACTCCTGCTCCCACTGCACGGCTTCTTGCAGCGCATTGCCCAGCTCCTGCTCCTCCTCCTCCTTCTCCTCCTCCTCTGCACAGCAGGCCCCAGCCGGCCAGCCCCAGCATGAGGAGGCCATGCGGGGAACACCTCTGCTGTGTCCAGTTCCCTGCGTGCCTCTGGCTCAGTCCCAAAGTTTTCTTGCCAGCAAAGTCCTATTTAGCAGCCAGCTGCCACGACTCAGCCGGCTGCTGCTGGACACAAGTGGATGATGGTTTTCAGATGCTTGCATGCAGCCGGGCCAGCTGTAACCCTGATCTCAGGCATGGCCCTCAGTGGAACAGCAACATTTATATACATTTATACGTATACATTTAACCTAGGCAGGGCCATGTAACTAGTCCTCTTCTGCTAAAGGCGCACTGAGACAGTTTGCCTGAAAAAGGAAGCTTTTGGTTGAGTCCTCAACTTCAGCTGCACGTACGGTGGCACTGCACAGACGGGGACAACCTTGCCCAGCCCAGCCCTTTATGTCTGTGCGCCCCACGCACAGGCTACACAAAATCTCCAGCCAAACAAAGGGACCGGGGGGAGGAGGCCAGGAGAAGCCACCTGCCTCGTCCTGGGGTGCCGATGACTGTCCCATGTGGTAGGACATTTCAGGGCGTTGTTCCACGGCTCCTTGGTAGGAAACGTGACACAGCAGGCGGTGTGGTGTGCCCCGCTGCCCCGAGGGGAATGGCCGTGTGACAGCAGCCCCACGGGACACCAGCAAAAGGCGGCTGCTTGGGCAAGAGCCAGCTCGAACCGCCCTGCAGGCAGCAAGCCGGGAGCTTTGGGCTTCAGGTCACCGCCTGAAGTGAGAAAAACTGACTCAGAGAATTTAATTTTCAAAAACAGGGAGCACCCGAAAACCTTGTAAAAGCAAGTGTCTGCAGCCCTAACTTCAGGCAACATTCCCTCCCAAGCCTATAAAGCGAACCAGGCACATTTTGTTCTCACCCCTCTCCTTTGCCTTCCTCCTTGCTCGGCCCTGGGGGGCTTCCCCCGCACACGCAGCGCTAGCTTTCCGTCTCCTCTTTCTCACAGACTTCTGAGGAAAGTCATTTTTCCTCTGACTGCGGAGTTTTATTTGTAAGTAGTCTCCAGTGGACCCTGGAGATTTATTATTCACTCATAAGAAGAACCTCAAGGGCCCTCACCGCCTAAGGTAGCTGCTATATTTATTGTTCCTCCTTAAAGGTAGCCCACTCTCCTCTTATGGTTTTATTATCAGCTATAACCCGGTGTGGAGTGACTATTTCTCATGCTCCGATGCTGTACAGCACATAACGCTTTCACCAAATCACAGATTGCAGAGAAATGCTCTAAAATAAAATGAAAACCCCTCTTACTTTTGATGGTAGAAATGAGAAAAAAAAAAAAAAGAAGCAGCAGCAAAGTAAAGCCTTACAGGATGACAAATAGTTTCAAAGAGCTCTTTTGCCATGTTTAAAACATTTGCCTGTAGATGAGTGGACTTCCATTGAGCCAGAAGCTAATAAAAGACTTAATATTGACTGGAAGTATGTTGAGCACATTGCTGATTTTTAGAACTTTTAAGGAAATGTTGTTATATAGTCAAATGCCCAGTGTATATCAAAGTGGAACACAGCATATGTTAGAGTGCAATTTTATTTTAATATATATATATTTTTCTCTTAATATCACTGCATATTTTTAGATTGATTTTATCACTGCACATGTAAAAGCTACATTACCTCTCTGATGTCTCTTGGAGAAGGAATTCTCATTTGGAAGGAAAGATTATGTTGAAGAATTTGAAATATTTGTTAGAAATGACAATAAATCCTATGCATAAGTATATATTCGAGTGCATTTTAGTATATGTTTGCCTTTCTAAAACTGAAGCATGTGGGATGTTGGTGAGGAGGAGCCTGCCCGGTTGCCACCAGCCACCAGGCTACAAAAGAAGACTTCTGGATTTGTTGGTTTACTCTGTAAAAAAAGAAGGAACTGACCTTTGGGCGGTACTTACATGTAGGGTGTGAGTTCCCATGACTTCTACCAGTCTTGCCTCGTGCCCTGGATTAAGCAGAGAGTGGTGCAGCCCTGGCAGGTGTCTCCATGGACGGACCAGCTGCTGCCCAGGCGCCTTCCAGACGGTGGTCTCTGCAGCTGGAGAGGAGGAGGAAGGTGGATGCGCTCCCCCAGGAGGAGATGGAGTCAGAGGAGAGGGCTTAAAGCCTCAGAGATTTCACCAAGACAAAGAGGAAAGCTCAAAGTGAGGAAAGGAATGAGAGGCTGTACTTTAGTAGCAGCGGAGGTTTTTCTGATGTGTTGGGAGCAGGAGTGGGAGAAGAAAGACTTCAGCTGAGGACAGAATTAAAAATCTTTGCCTTACATGGAGGCTGAAGGATCCTGGGCTCCCTCGGGTTTCTGCCACAAGCCAGCTGAGGAGGGGAGTTATGCGCACCTCTCTTCATGACTTATGCAGACCTAGAATAAAGAGCAATCTAAACAGACATTTTCCGAAATGTTTTCTCCGAAAGCTAGGAACCAGCCACAGCCTGCCAAGCCGGCGAGGTACTCACGCTCCTGGCGGCATTCCCCTCTGCAGGGCAGCCTCCTAAAGCAAACACGCTGCGACTGCCTGTCTCAGCCCATCATCGGCCTCCTCCCTCCCCACGTGCACGGGATGCTTCTAGTCATGAAGGTTTTGAATGCCCCCCAAGGCCCTCACATGGGGCTCGCAATAAAACCTTCTCCCGTCTCTCTCTCCGTTCCTGTTGTACGTGCAGTAACTTGCTGTTTGTTCCCTTTTAGGAGCTGCAGAGCGCCTCTGAGCTCACTTTGTGTCCAAAAACATCATCCATCCCCTCTCTCCAGCAGGAGAAGGTACGCGATGCATCCCAGATGTCTGCACGTGGCAGCAGTCTGCAGACGCAGCAGCTTGTTGTTTAGCTCTGTGGTTGCCTCCTTCCTCCCTCCCTCCCTCCCAGGACTTTTGGCAACAACTGCTTTTTGGGGTCCTGGAGTGTTATCTGCACACTGGGGCCCTTCTCGCTGCCTGAGGCTGAGCTGTGGTGGAGGGAGGGTTCCTGGGCTGGGAGGCAACTGCAGCGAGTTCCTTTGTGTGAAAGCTGTGAGGCAGCACAGGGCCTCAGCCCTAGAGAATTTTCTTCCTCATACCAAGAGGCTGAAATGGGTAAAGACCTTACCCCCTGTCCCATGCTGCCAGCAGCTTCAAGTGAAATGTTGTTTTTGCTCGGCTTACTGGAAGGATTGTTATGTGCCGAAGCTTGGCGTTAGTAGGAGCACACATCTCCAGTGCAGTGGACAAGAGGAGAAAAAAAAAATCTATAGTGATGTGTGTAGACAATATATATATATTTTAGGAAAAAGTCCATATAATTCACAGTGGGAAAGAGATTTTTTTATCAACAAATTACTTCAGAAGAATAGACTTTGATGAGGAAAATGGGACCAGTCCCCCAGCCTGCGCTTTGCTACAAGATAATTCCTACAAAATGCTGTTTCAATGACGCCTCCTACCTGCTGTATGTGTGGAGAGTGGCAGTGAAGGGATAAATGTGAGAGAAACGGTCTAGAGAAGAGCAGTGAAAATCACTGTATGATGTTCTTCCACATGGGACGATGAGCTCAGGTGTGCACTGATTCATATTTTGTTTTCATGGCACTATTTATAAACCTGTTGAGGCTTCCTACGTGGTAATCCTAATGGCAAATTACAACTCCTTCATGATTTGACTTTTATCTGAATTGTTGTATGTGTTTGAAATGGGGAAAGTAACCATTTTCTTGAATGGCTCAGAACAGCAAACACTGGAGGCTGTGAGCTAACTGGAAACCATGAGGAGCTGGCTGTGGAACCTGCATGGAGGTCATCTCTTGGATTTGACCAAACTCTCACCAGAGCTGACTCTGGAAAATCCAACTCTCCCCGTTACTGGGCTCCGTGGATGTTTTTGGAGGTATCTGTGCTATCAGCTTCAGATGTGCCTGAACATGCTGTGGTGGAGCCGTGGGGCATATGGGGCAGCACCTCCTGCAGGCTGCGGTGTCCTTCACTGGGGGCTTTGCTCTGAGCCCGTCAAAGGGCACAGGGCAGCTCTCACGGGCATGTAGCTGTCATGGCTTTCCTGGGCCAGCACCCGCCCCATCCCTCACGATGAGGCACTTTATCCGAGGTAGCACAACCCCATTTGGAAATCAGGTGCTGTTTCATTTGCCTCAGCTCCTACACCATTAATTCCTCCATTCTCCTCCTTTGTATTAATATTTTAAGCTGCTCTGTCTGTCACATCTGCACACTTACCAGCTGCTTTCCCATTTTTAATTGCCCTCAGAGGGCTTCTTCCAGAGCCACACCTGCTTTTCTATGGGCCTTAATTTGTCACTGTCCAAACAGGAGAAGAGAGCATTTAAAATTCAGCCTTCATGACTGAGTTGTATTTCTTCAAACCTGTGATTAATTGCTGGGCATTTACAAGCTGTATTCAGCTATTTCTGTATAAGTCTTTATTTTGCTGGGAAGATCCCCACATCACGGGTATTATGTATGTTCTTGTTGGTTGGACTTGCATTTATTCTTCCTGTTTGTTCTTGTATGAAATACAAAGAGAAATCTCAGGGCTCTCTTGGTTTTACTGTTTTTAAAGGGGAAAAAAAAAAAAAAGTTCTTTGTCAGAAATGTCCTTGTAAAAAAAAACATTTGAGATGAGGGCAGGAAGGGACATGCCAGGTCATCCAGTCCAGCCCCCAGAGGGGCAGAGGCAAGCAGCTTGTATAATCCAGCTCATAAACTCATAAACTGCTTCAACTCCACCTTCTTCACCTTGAAAGATATTAAGCTTTTTTTTTTTTTAATGTCCGTCACAGCTGCTGGCGGGAGGCTGCTTTAAAACCTTGATTTTAAGCCCACAAGTAGGCCTCTCCTGAGTCAATTTGTATGGCCACGGCTTACAGGGGCACAATTAACCTGAGCAGAGGAGCACAAAAAGGTATATATGATTTTTACAATTTACAATTTTAAAATACTTTTTTGTATACACTGGTCATTTTAGTCCCGCTGGGTGAACAGGCTCCTGTTTGCACGTACTGAAGAAAGGCTGCAGCCTTTGTGAGTGTCCTGTATCATCTCATCCTCCATTTTTCTGTCTGGCAAGGAAGCGATACTGGTATCTCCAGCTGATTTTGAGGCTTAATTAATATTCATCAAGCTATATATACAAGTGCTGAGTAATGTTTTAATGTATTATTAATTTCTCAAGAACAACAGAAGGCTGCTCAAGAGTTGTCAGTGCCCACTCCTGCAGTCACAGAAAATTGGTCATGTAGGAGATGCTGTGGGCACCCTGATCTAGTGGGAGGTGTCTCTGCCCATGGCAGGGCGCTTGGACTAGATGTTCTTCACAGTTCCCTGCCAACCCAAACCAATGCTTCTGTGATATGCCCACGTGAGGAAGTGAAGCTGGAGACTTGCAGCGGTTTGCTGCAAACTCAATTGTATCTAGCTATTTCTGCATAAAGCAGAACCTTTATTTTGCTGGGAAGCTCCATGCATCATGGATAGCAAATATCTTCACGTTCTTGGGGCTTGCATTTATTTGTTCATTGCCTCCTTTGCTTGGTCAGACCTTTGCAGGAGCATGGCTGGTCACTGAAGTCCCTTTCAGGATCTTCTGCCTCTGCAATGAGGGGTGGAGGAGTGGTGGGCTCCCAGAATATCCAGGGAGGACCCTGCACTTGGGTAGGGACAACCGTGAGGGTCGGTCCTGCAAGATGTGCCAAGACTACAAACAGTGAGGGGAGCAGGAACACAGCGGGTCAAAGCTGGAGCTGATAACATCAGACTCTTAACGATGAGGCCATCAGGAATGTAAAAGAGTTCAGAGGGAACAAAGAAGGGTGATTCAGGAGACTCCATGCAGTCTCCGGTTGCTTGTTCTCCAGCCGTTAAGGCATGGAAGTTTCTGGGTGTTTGCTGTTGTTGTTACATTCAAAGTTGTTTGACCAATGAAAAGTTGTTTTTGAAAAGGACTGCTGTGGGGAGAAGGGTATAAGAGGGGAGCCTGCCCTCAAGATAAAAGAAGGCGACACGATGAAGTTATGTCATCAATAAAGAAGCGGGAAAAAGGAGTGAAGAGGAGCAGGTTGGCAAAACGGAGACCAGGGTGGGAACAGGCACATTGATCGCCTCATGAAGATGGGTTCGGCCAGACTCAGCAAACTGCTCAGAGAAGCTCGTACAGAAAGTCGCTGGAAATGGGCGCACCGGAGCTGGAGAGAAGCTCAAGCTGAGAGAAGAGGACCTGTGCACACAGCTGCCCCTGGCTGGTAAGCAGCTGTGCGTTATGGGGAATCATACGTCCTTAGGAACAAAGGCTGTCCTGGTAACCTTACAGCTTATTCTCCTTATTAACAATTGGACAGTTTATGATCCTGAAACATGGGACCAAACTGATGTCAAGGTGTGGGACTCTGCAACTAAAAATGACAAGGTTGCAGTGGGGTTGCTCAGCACCTGACCTTAAAGAGCCCTGTGGGACCACAGTCAGAAACGTGTGGTTTGCCAGATAGTGAGGGAGCTGCGGGCTCCGTTACTGATCCGACTGCTACGCCATCGGCCCCTCTGCTGCTACAGCCATCGCAGGCCTTTGCTGTTCCGCCCCCTGCTGACCTGGACGTGCCTTTTGACCCAGGCTTTATTGGCCTTGAAAAGGAGATGGAAATGCTTTGCTTCGATCTGGGAAGAACGGGATACATAAGGCCTGAAGACCGAGTTGCTTGAGAACTTAAAGCGAGACATATTGCTCAAAGGGAATGGAAAATGGAGACTGTTACATCATGGAACTTAAAGGACTGTTTGTTACCTTTTCTGATTGTACCTATGTATAGGTGTACTTGGGTTCTGATGTAAAGCAATGTTCTGTATATTTAGACTGTTTGATGTTCGTGTGTGCGTGTTGGTGGAGCGTAGACTCCCCGCACACCCAGCGCTGTTTACTTGCCTTTTATACCTGTTATAAATATTCCTTTTATAAATATGACTAAATTCAGATCGAGTTGAGACTTCATTTATAACAACGGGGGCATATTAGTGCTATCAGTGAGGGAGAAGCCAACTCCGCACCCTTTGGAGGGGCCAACAGAGAAAGCTGCGTGAGGAACGGCTGCGTGCAGGGGCAAGACACAGCGGGGAAACCATTACACCGGAGACATTACAGCATGAAGGATCTCGGCTGGACCGCAGCCTCGGCCCTTGCAGTGCACACAGAACCCCCTCACTGGCCGTGCGGGCACCCCGCGGAGCCCAGCTGGCCCTGAGCGAGCCGCGGTGGGAGGCTCGCTCCGCCCTTCCCTCTCCCCCGGCGGGCCGGAAGGGGGAGCTCCGAGCCCGGTAATGGCGGCAGGGCTGCGAGGGCTCGTGGCCCCATGAGGGGTTGGTTTGGTTTGTGTCTGTAAAAAATGAAGTTTCCAACCCAGCCAGGGAACCAGCAGAAACCGTGGAAAAGGCTGCCTTGCAGCGTGGGTCTCAGGCATGGGCTTTGCACTGGAGGAAGCCTCATTTCAGAGGGACTGAGGCAGCTCTGTTGGCAGCAGGTGGTAATTCTGTGGTGAAATTGTGCTGCACAGGAGAAACCGTGTCACTGATATGGAGTTGACACAGCTGAGATAACATCATGCCACTTCACAAGTCCAGGGTGACTTGCACCTGAGCATCACTGCACTCATTTGATGGCCTTTTCCCAACCCTCTAGCCTCATACAGGGGACTTCTCTGGGTACCAGTTTAAAAGAAAGCAACAGACAGTAGAGGAACACATAAAGGCAAAATAATGAAAACCTTGATAAAAATAAATAAATTAAAAAAAAATATATCATTGGAAACAAAAGTGATCTGGGAAAGGGAAATACAGTATGGACTGAATGACTAGGAGACCACAGTGCACATTAAAAGAACCTCTATTTTTCCACAGGTAAACTTAACAGGGAGTCATATAGTTCAAATCTTATCATATTAACCTATACAGCTTTACACACCTGTACAAAGCCTGGGAATTAAGGTGTCCATTCAACTTTTTAATTCTGAAAAGCTCTTATTTTTGAACACTCAGCAGTTGCCTTCCTTTAATATAAATTTGCTTCTGCACCTACACAAAAGCATGTTTTCATTTAAGGCAAAACTGTCTTTCAAAACAGCTAATAAACTCACGCTAACATGGAAGGTTCAAAGCTTTTCCCTTGATTAGGCCATATTTAATTTTAAAACAGAACCTTTATATTGGCCTGCATCTCTGCCACAGCCTTGCAAGTAAAATGAGCAGAAGGAAGATAATGGAGTTTTGTTCAGCGTCTTTCACTTCAGAGTGCCTAGAGCTCATCCAGCCTGCATCTTCCTGGGGAGGTGTGGAATTTAACTTCCTACTGATGCCTTGACTTAGCAGTTAGGAGACAAGGAAGAAGGCCAGCACCACAGAATCTCTTAATTCACCCCTCATTTTTTTCCAAATCAACTAGAAACAGAGACTTTTGCAAACCTGGTTCCTGCAGACGGCTCTGTGTGCAACGCCTGGGCCAAGAGCAAAGTGTTTCTCCATGGGCTGCAGCCATATAGGCTGCTAGCCAAGGGAGGCTGGAGAGTTTATCCCCCAAGCCCTGGACGACTGTGCTATTACAGCACTGCCAAGCTCACAGGTGAAAATGGTTGACCTCATTTAGATGGGAAGTTGCCATTGTTGGCACTGGCTTGGGGAGCTGACTGTACCAGCCCCACGCAGGCAGTCACTCATATCCTCCCCTCCTGTTTGTGGGCCATGTGTTCCTGGGACGCAGGGGAGCATCTCTGGCAAGTGATGCTGACATAGTGCTGACAGTTCAAAGACAGTCCTGATGTGAATTAAAGGCGTCATTAGTGTATTAGTATGCCTGCACTGCTTCCCTGGACTTCCCTTTTGCACTGTCCTCCCCTCCCTGCAACCCTGGACAATTAACAATACAAGGAAAACAAGATAAATTCCACCGAGAGCAAAAGCCATAAATCTTGTTGCAGTTCTGCAGTTTGTTGCTGAAGCCCTCTTTTCCTTTGGGTGTCAAAAGTTGTGAATACTGAGGAAGTGGTCTGGTGGGATTACAGATGCACATACTGGGGGAGTGGTGGGTACGCATCCATCAGTTGGGCCAGCACAGCTCTTTCTGCAGAGCAGTTCCCCATGCTGGCCGCAGAAAACTTACCCGAACAGCAGTGTCTGCTGCAGCTGGAAGAGCAGGGCAGACCCTACCCTGCTGGAAGCAGTGCGGGTGGAGTCAGTAGGCCCCATCTTTTATCTTCCTTTCATGAAATTAGTGACTATGCTGGTTGGTCAGGTCTACTTGAGGAGGAAAAGGAGGGAAATGTACCCACGTCTTCGCCCATCAGTGGTGAGCACACAGGTGGCATGGCAGGTGAGGGACCACATCTGGTGAACACATCACGTCATGTTTTACGTCACAACAAGGTGGGCTTGGAGAAGCCTGGAGAGACCATTCAGAGCTCATTCATAGAGGAGCAAAACGGTTTGTCATGTCCACTGAACAGCATGAGTTACACTTCCCTGGACGGATACTCCTGGAGGCCCCAGTTCTTTATGTGCCCCGTGAGAGGAGCAGTGGTGCAAATTTCCACCTTTCTCCACTGCACCCTATGGCCTGCTTGGCTTTGTGTTACCCTGGAGAAGTTATTGAATGTAGAAGACATTTCTGAGCCAATTCGCTGTGAGAGTCAGTCCCTCCTTGGCAATCTGCCCGGCCACCATCGGCCAGCTGGGCAGGGAAGGACAAGGCCAGCTTTGCCTGCTGAGCCTTCTTCGCTAGCTGGACGGACAGAAAAGCACATAAAAGCCCCAAGCAGGCACTGAGCAGGCACCAGCGAGCTGGGTGCTGTAAAAAGATTGTAAAAAGATTGCTCGTGTCCCAGAGACCAAGGAGGGGATGCACACCAAGGAGGCCAGAGGTTGGTTACAAAGCAGGGGCATGCAGCAGGCAAGAAAGCCCTTACTATTATTAATGAAGGTAAATTGCTACAAGAAATAGTGAAAAATGCACCTGTTCAAAAGCTTTAATACTGAAATACATCTGGAAAAAAGCACTGCATATACAAGCTACAGCATCTCATGTGATACATTTCATGTCCCTAATTTACATGCTGACAAGTTTGCCGTTTCTAAACAATGTTATCATTCATCTTGCTGATGATTAATCAGCAGAAGCTTCAAACACCGTCTATCACACATTGATGCAGCAATCAAACAAGAAAGGCAAAGTGTTATGGTTGTTGTTGTTTTCTTGTGTGTGTGTGTGTGTTTTTTTTTTTTTTTTTTTTTTTTTCCCCAAATCTTACAGTATTTACAAAAAGATTCATTTTTTTTTCTAACAGCATTCTTAGATTTATTCACTCATTCACAATCAGTCATGGTACAAAAACATCATTCAGAACCAGTTTTTAAAATACACCCACCTCAGTTGCATAGTACACAGAAAAATAGGCTAGAGTCAAGACACTGATTTTTGACTGAGAATGTGAACTGATTCAGAGGTACAAACTTCCAGAAGAAAGATGTGCTTCTCACACATAACCAACTCTAGTTCCCATGAAGCTAATGAGCTTCTTGTAGGTCTACCATCAAATTTCCCTTTTATATAGTATGTTTTGAGGTGTATTGCCACACACACTGCTTGCATTAAGGTCAAACACCTCACACAATTAGGGATTTTGCTCTGCAGTATTTGCTCCAAGGACAGACACTGCATATGGCCACCATGACAAAAATGAGTTACACAAAGTACGCACAATATCGGCTTCATGTCTTGTGGCCCATCCCTGGAACAACTCAATGGACCTGATTTGTTTGTCTGATTTCTGCTTCTGCCATTGAGCATCAGAACATAGCCCTGTACTTTAAGGATCTGTAGTTCTGAATATTGGCTTCTTTTTACTGTCAGAGTTAAAACTGCAGACTGTGGAGGGATTAGCGTGTCCTGTACATATCCTGTTGATTTCCAAGCAAGAATTTGCAATTTTGTCATTTGGTTATCTTGTGTGCTGATAATTTTCTCACTTTAAAAATGTGCTCCAGCGAATTCATTGAGCCTGGTCCATTAAAGAGCAACAGGGAACTCTGAACAATAGATGCTTGTTTTACAGCTACTGCAAATGCTTAGAAAGCACTAAATTGCCTTTTATACTCAACAGTCTAATAACAAAGACTGATTTTCTCCCCTTTTTTTCCAATTGATTTGATGGTTCACTTGAGCTTTAAAAACACATTACATAAATCTTTATAGCTATTACAGAAGTCTTTTGTCAAGTTTAATGCGTTGTATTTTTATTTTTTTTTTTCATAGGGTAATCATTCACCCTTAAACTCACTGTACCAGAATGGTGCCTGACTCTGGATCCGTACAAATAACACGTCTTAGAAGTTTATTTTGCACGGGGAGGGACCTGAATCCTTCCAAAGGCAGTTTTTCATTGAAAGCTCCTGGCTCAGAGGTATATCAGAAAAAGTGCTGAGCGCTCCTGAAGGCACGGCTGAAGGCTGCAGCCTGCCGTCAGCCTCCCCGGGAGGAAAGGACACTTTGTGGGATCAGACCCTTATGGCTCTGTTCAAGATATGCTTATTTCACAGTAGAAACTTAATGATGCAGAAAGACCACCTCTCTAACGACCCACCACAGCCACAGCTTATATACATTCCCATGTTTAACACCAAGGACTGACAACTGGACAGTTTAACAATTCAGTGCACTTCATCTTCTAAGCTAACAGAGGAGGACTTCAAAGCTGCTGGCTTTGCCTCCAGCCCCCGCCAGCCCTGTGCTGAGCACTGCCCCAGGGCAGATCCACTGGAGTGGATGAGTAAGGGCAAAATCATATTTTTTTTTTTTTCAGGGAATTTACTATGTCTGCTATGTTGATGTTTTCAGGATTATATCATCCGTTTGACTTGACCTTCAGATGCATTACCTCCGAGAGCAGCCCCATGCTCTCCTGCTATATTTAAGTCAACCATTACGACTTTGGGTTTCATATCCCAAGGTGGAAATCTGAGCTAGGCTTAACTGAGAGAGAGGTGGAGAGTGATGCATCTGTGTAAACCTCTCTCCCTGCGGCAGAATACCACCTCTAAAGAAAAACAGCAAGGGAATGTGCTGCCCACCACATTGCTTTAAGGGCAGAGATGCAGAGAGCAGGAGCTGGTAGAAAAGTAGTAGCTGTTGGAAACCTTCAGAAACACATTGGATAAAATAAACTAACAAAAAACAACTAAGCAGGTGATATCATCTTCACCAGGAAAAGCAGAGAGGCTGTTAAATGCCAGGCTTCCTCATTGTACTTGCTCCTGAACCTGGTGTGTCCAGATGCCATTTCAATGTCCTCCAGTTTTTGGTGTGGAGGATTTCCATCAGTCCCCTCCTGCCCCACCCCTCCCTCCAGCTGCGGTCACTTATGAAAGCCCAGCCCCAGGGGCACGCAGTGCCAGGGCTCGCTTTAAGGGAAAACAAAGAAGGAAAGGCTGGGAGAAGTAGGATGCTCTCACTGCTTTCCTGCCGATCCACCTTTCTTGGCACTACAATTGCTCAGCAAAGAGCTTGGCTCTCTGATGAATGGGTTGGTAGGGACTGGGCTTGGCTGGCACTGTAAGGAGAAGTGGAGGTCTGCTGGAGATAAAGGAGTAAGCCAGAAACAGCAAGGTAAATGCACAGAGGTCTGCCTCCACCCCTGAGCTTCTCAGGAGCAGGAACAAGGGCGAGCCTCTCGGTTAAGTGTGCTGGGGTAAGAAGTGCTGGATGTCCAGGGATCTCCACGTGCACCCACCAGAAAAGTTTGCTGTTAGCCAGCCTGAATCCTGCTCCCATCACCAGCTCTGTAACTCTGGAGCAGCGACACCAGCTTTCCTGGCTGTGTTTAAAGCAGCACAAACCTTGTCTTCACGTTACAACTGCTGTAAAAGCAGGACGGGTCGGATTCACGCCTGGCGGAGCACGACGGCTGAGCGGGGGACAGCAGTCTATTAATAAAGCTATTATTCAAATGAAGGACTTAAAAAACAAAACACACAGAAACAAAGAACAAAACACACACATACCAAAAAAAAAAAAAAGAAAAAAAAAAGGAGAAGGATCAAGTTGCTTGTGACAGTGACCAACATTGTTCGGGGATCACAGCGACCAGATCTGCTGGGCGAGGAGCGAGAGCAGAGCCAGGGCGAGCGCGCAGCTGCTCCACTGGTGCAGCGGTGCCAGGGCGGCCGTGTTCCTGAGCATGCACTCCACCCTGTCCCAGGAGCCATTGTTTGGCAGCGGCTGTACTCCTGCAAGGGTGCACATGATGTTGTAGACATCCACGGACCTGATTGGAGGCGCTCGATAGTTGGATCTGAAGTCTGCAGGGAAAGCAGGCGGAGAGAGGGGTTAACGGGCTCGGCCCCTGAAACGCGGGGCAAGGGCTCTGCTGCCACGCCAAGGATTTACCCAGCAGGCTGGGATGCTCAGCGTAATTTGGAGTATAATTTGTAAGGTTATATTTGATAATTATAATCTATACAGTTTGTGGCATGGCTCAGCAAACACATTTTAAATGCTTTCACTCATTATTTTTTCTTCTAATCCAATTTGATTCCCAAACTGAAAACTACAATAAATAAATACACAAATACAGGAGCTACTTTTCTGTGTATACTGGTAGGTTTAAGAGCCTGAAATAATGGTGTTTTGCACTCTTTTTTGCTTTCATTCCTGCCTGTTGCCATAGCCTAGGACTAGGACTAGGACTAACTTAATGGTTAAAGGGTCCAATGAAGGGGGAATGAGGGGCTTCGTGTCTGCCCGCTGGAGGTGGGCGAGGTCTGCTGCAGTTTCAGCCTCCTCAAAGACAGCACTCTGCATTAGTGAGTCCGAATCCATGAACAAAAGGAGAATTCATGTGTTTCAAAAAGAATTAAAATTTAGGCCAGCCTTGGAAAATAGGCCAAAGGGATGGAGTTACTGCTCTGAGACATAGGAGAGGGGCTAACCGAATCGCTTCACCTCTCTCTGCCCTGTTTCTTCCGCTATGAAATAGAGATACAGATGGAAACCTTCACAGTGCCACCTAGGATGAGGAAATCCTGATATCTACTTATAATTTTGGGGTGCAATCTTTGAGTGCCACCCAGTCCTGATGTGCCAGGGGCTGCAGGGATGCTGGGGCAGGGGCCATGGTGCTGCAGGAGGAGTGGGATGCCCCGGGTGCCACGGTGGGTGCCAGGGCCGGGACACCCGGCTGGGGCAGCCCCACTTGTGCCCCTGGTGGGGACGGGGATGGTGGCATCGTACCTGGCCCGTACGCGAGGAAGATGCCTCTCATCTCCATGAGCTCGTTGTCGTAGCCGTGCCAGCCGTTCTGCCAGGCCTCCCTCTTCCCCGTGCCATTCTCCCAGAAGGGCAGCTTGTCCCTGCTCTGGGAAACAACAGCAGGGCACGTTAGTACCATGGCGTGCCACCCTCTGCCACCACGTGCCACCACGTGCTGCACCACCCCACGGGGTTAAAGCAAGGAGGTTCCTTCCAGGGAACTCAGTCTAAGGTGCAACCTTTGCTCTCTTCCTTCCCCTGTCTCTGGCGTGCACAAGTTTTGTCTTCCTGCTTTAAGGAATTCATAAGGAATCATAATTCTTGTTTTTCTTTCTCCATATTACACTCCTAAGCCATACTTTTAATTTCCTTCCTTAGTCTCTGCTGCTGCATATTAATAGCTCCTGACAGACCAGCTGTAACGGTGTCGCTTCCTGCCCCTGGGGAAGAAACGATCCTTGGGGTCCTCTCGAAGTGCCGCACCAACCCACTCCGTGAGTTCAGCTAGTCCCACGGGATGGCAGCCCAGGCGACGCTCCGGATATCCCTAAAACTATAGCAGGAATCTCACTTACCAAGACAAGGAACATCAGTTCACAGTTCGTTAACCCCCTGGTGTTAATTTCTCCGGTGGTCACAGAGCAGGAGCTGCAGTTTCCTAAAGCCAGGCCTGGGCTTCCTGCTCCATCACGAGCACAGAAGATGCCCCGGCAGAGTCTCCTGCATCCCACCCTGGGGCAAATGGTGCCACTACCCCTGCCCGGAGCATTGAGTCATTTCTGAACGTGTTTCCCTCCTCCGCCAGAGAAGGACATTCCCGTGCACAGGAGCACCGAGGATGGCAGTGATTGTGGCTGCAAAGGGCAGCTCTTTCTTCTGGTCTCCACGAGAACCCCTGGAGTATCCCTTGTGTTTCTTCGTGTGTAATAGTCAGCAGATGTAGCAGATAATTGAACAATTTTAGCTGACAAATTAAATCTCTTTCCTTGTCTCCATCTATTTCCCTGACAGCGCTCAGAGCACACCAAGGAGAAAACAGACTCGTTTCCCTCGTCCTACCACAGCACCTCTGTACGTGGTGCCCTGCTTGGTGTGGTTCCAAAACACCTTTCCACATACATCCCCTTTGCCTCTCAAAAAAAAATAATTAGGCAAAGTGTGTTAAAAATAAATGAATCAAACAGCTTATATCTGTCAACTAGCCAACAGAGAGTTAAAACATCCCGCGAGGGTGATAGCAAAGAGCTGAATATCCTCTCTGCAATGGCTTGGGCAGGAAGTATAATAGAAGGCTCAATTATTGCTTAAAAAATATGACAGGAAACTTTCATTTTCACATCCCATTCATGGATAATGAAAACGTACTGAGGATAAGGAAGATCTGACAGAATTAATGAGAGGACATTCTTGAAAATCAGAAACAATGGGAAGGAATGGGCTGAGAGACAGAAATAATTACCATAGCAGCAGTGTTTGCTGCACTGTTATTAAGGTTTGTCAGAGTTTCAATGATTTTTTAAAGAGCATTTTTTACAGGATATGTAAAAATGTTCTGTGTTGAATTTCATACTGTACAAAAGAATTTACTTATAGTTTAAAAAAAAAAAATCAGCAAAAGTGTTTCCAATGCTTACTTTACTAGTCTGAACCTTAACTGTGGCTTTTTAATATGTATTCTAACCAGAGGTGTGGTGCTCATCCATCTATACCCCAAAACAACTGGGCTTTTTAGATATGTATTTTTATTTAACTGTGGAAATCCCTGTCCTAAAGTCAGGTTAGTTAGCAAGAAATGTGGCAGTGTGGACCATCCTGAGCAAAGCCAGGTGAACAACACCTCTGAGGGTGGTGCAGGAAGATGCTCAGCTGAGTTGCCATGAACTGCAAGGCAATATGGCCTAATGACCATGCTGGGATGTTAACAGATAAAGAACAGGACTCCTTGGCTCTGTCACCGTGTTACTGACAACGTAACCTCTGAGCTGTGCTGGGATGCGATTGATGTCTGCAGTGTGGAGATGGTCAGCAGAGATACAAGTACAAAATAATGATGATGACAATAATAATGATAAGGTGTAATAATACGTTGGTATGCAAATCTCTTAATATGCAAGTCTGATTGTCTGCCTAACAGGCTCTCAGAATTGCCATGTGTGCACTGGGTATCTCTGAGGAGTGAACCCACAACCTGACTCTCTTTGTGGCTGGAAGACCTGGGAGAAAAGGGGTGTTTTTAGAATAGAGTCTGGTGGGTGGGAAGCCAGGCAGAAAGAAAAGTAGTAAAGTACCACTGAATGGAGGGACAGTAAGATCTTGAAATGGGAGCAATCATTTCACATGTGTCAAGAGCAGAACTGAGAGAGGATGGTAAATTGGCGGGGGAAGAGGAGTAAATCAACACGACCATAATGGACAATACAAAATGTCCTTTTTAAGGAACCATCATATATTCTTAACTTTGTCTAGCATCAGCATAGGTGTCGTGTCTTTAGGATCTTTCAAGCACACAATATTTGATGTGAGCACTGCAGTCAGCACAAGTAAATGATGTAATATTTTGACTCAATGTCCATCACAGAATTATACGTTCTTCTTCCTGGGTTCATGCATTGCACTTTTTCACATTAATTTCTTTTGCTTCTGTACTTACCTCTGCTATGAACCATCCCTTCTCAGCAACAAGAGTTAGAGGAGAAACGAATTTTCCTTTTTTGTAGAAAAATCTCTCTGGAATATCCTGTATGTTATAAACATCCATGTGCTCCACGACTTTCAATTTTTGATATATCTGCAAAGAAAACAAATGTTAGGACACCATATGGCTATAAAGAGCATATACACACCTATGGGTCTGTAGATACACATGAGTTTTTTAAATGTCTAATCCCCAGTTCATTTAATTTGGGACATTGCTAGTCCTAAAGTGATGGCTATGCAAAATCTCCTTATAAGTTTTTGGAGGTTCTGAAAAGTTGGGCCATAAGCAGATAGAAAACCTTAGACATTATACACACTTACAATACATGCATTCACAAATGTATGCATGTGAGTATATAGACATACAGACACGGACTGGTGAAAGCCAAACTAAAGGAGACCATAAGCTAAGTGGTGAAAAGAAGGGTGCTCAAAGGCATGAAGTGGACAGATGAGGAAAAGGGATATTCTCTTCTTCCCTCCGTGTGCTTGAGTGAACAATTAATACCACCTTGCCTTGGTTTCTTATACTTAACCTCTCTATCCCTATCAAAGGGATTGGTAGTGCTTACTTATCTGCTTTACAAGGATGCTGGGAGATTAATCAGTCAATGCCTGCAGCTTTGAAGGTGCACAATGCTGTGCTGGTGGCCTATTAATATTAATCATACCATCTGGAATACAATTACACAAATGTGGTTAAAGCCACAGTTATTCAGGAAAATATTTAAAATGCCTAAAGAAGATGTTCATGTGCCATAACGAAGGCCGCTATTGGAGTCCCCAGAGCTTAAAACACTTTTTGCTTATATACAAATAATCTTCAGGAAGAAAGAGCTCTTCAAAGACTGCAACAAGAATGAAAGGTTCTTCATTAGCCTTTTAGTGAAGTCTGCCCTGCATATGTGATGCATTTGTACACATGCAATCTGCATTGTCTAGCTGGGGTGCTTCATGCATGCATCTATCCAACACTGAAACTCCCCACCCTGTCTGTGGTCACCAGAAGGAAGGAGTAAGGGTGGGATGGCAGGACTCAGCCCAACCCTCCCACTAGTGCGTGGTCATTGTGTTTCATCAGTACTTCTGGTGCTTCAAAGTGGCATAACTCTTAAATCTGATACCGCTAAGTTCTGATACGATCTAATTCCTGAACGGGGCTTTCCAAAGTGAATTAGAATAGTGGAATCTGGCTCGTGGGAAAAAGAAAAATTAATTTTACTTAAAGTAGCAGCACTCCAGTAAGAAGTCCTAAAAAGAAATGAAGGCAGAAAATAAAACCATGATGTGAGACATTGCATTTTATTCTCCTTGGGGATATTAGGCTGGTTAACAAAAGAGAAGCATGTGCTTAAGGGCTTTGTCAGAAAAAAGCAAAACAAAACATGTCAGTGTGAAGTGGCAATTTATACTTGTCCTTGTTCGATGGCCTTGCCTACAAAACTAGAGATCGATGAGTTAAGGCTGAGGAGGACATATATAAACTCTGTAATACCCTGCAGGAACTTTGAGGGATAGACTTACACGTGCCTCTAAGACAACTGTCAGTCCTGGCACTAATTTAAAATGTTTGCGATATCCCAGCTGTACAATTACTAGAGAGCCTTTTTGAGTGCAATTGGCAAGTGTTCTCTTCAAAGAATCATATGTCCTATGATGTACTGGAATTAGCTAAAATATAATATAGAAAAAAAAAATCACCTGGAGTGTGGACTGCCTGTTTTGTACATCCACTCATCTCTATTTTGAGGACAGCAAAAAAGACTTCTCAAGCACTGGTTTCTAGTTCAACTATAATTCACTAGTGTATTAGTTACAGATGCTGCATTTTCATTCTTTTCAAGTGGTTTCCATATTTCTTTCTGTATTGTTTTAATTTGCTCCTCAAAATCCTACAGTTCTAGCCTTGGGCTTTTATAAGGGATTTAACCCAACATGCTTATTCATCACAATTCTTCAAAGGAGAATGTTGTAAAAATGGGCTTTTTTGGTAATTCTGGTCTAATTGAGTTAATTCCTCAAACTCTGTAGAAGCTTACTGGAACAAGAATGCCTGACCTCTTCCAGATCATTTAAAAATCTCAGCTAATGAGTCAATAAATTAACTAATATATATAACATTTCAAAAAAGGATTTTGAGTGAAAATCTTCTAGCTATTTATCAAAAGCACATAGTGGTGGGGGTTGAAAGCATGTATCTGTGCCAAATAATAGTGAAGGATTATGCTTTTGAGTTGACCAGTGTGAATTCTCTTCAGTGATGCGATCAAAGTGTGGCTCCTGAGACGAACCTCAGGCTGATTTCTGCACACATCTCTGAGAACAGAATTTAGACATTATGACCAAACAAAAGAAACAACTGTCATAAAACCCAAGAAAACATGAAACAAATCAATACTGATAAGCTGTACTTACCTCTGTGTGCTTCTCTGGAACTGGCCAAAGGCTGACAACAGGACCACGGTCCTTCATTTGAATGGTGTCGCTCATATTGATGTAGTTCTTCAGCTCAATCACTTTGTCCGTCCACGAGATGTCTGTCATCCCGTGGTCGGAGAAGAGGAGGACGTTGACATCATTCTGAAGGCCCTTGCTCTGTGGAGTGAGTGGCAAATTTTAAGCCCTATTTGACCTCCTCTGATTTTAGTGGAAGGCCACCAGAAGTAGCGTGGCTGCAAATATCCTGCAGTGAGCTCGGCCACCACTTGTAACAACAGCTGTCCTGGGAGAGTCTAAGGTTAGCACCAAGGAGAGATTTGGCAAAATAGACCCAGTTCCCCACTAAGTAAGCAGATGATACATCCCAGCCCCACAAACTGGTTGTACCACTTGGTCTTGGGCAGGATTTTATCCAACTGTTTGTTATCTGTAGGTCAAAATGGTTGTGGAAGAGCAACTTTGTCACAGTACCACCTGTGGCAAAGGCCTTCCCTCTTTCCCTCCCAAACACAGCCACTTGGCATTACAGCTCTTATGATTTAGTGAAGATAGAAATATATTTTCCTGCTGAAGCACACAGAAAACTCTAATGTGTACTTATCCTTGTGAAAAGAGAGCAGAAATATTCACAGAATTGACATTTACCCGAAGGCTTGATATCGTCTCTTTCTCACCGCAAAATTGTTTGCATAGCGTTTTTTAAAACAAAGTTTCACCTACAGAGTTCTGAGTGGTACTATAAAAACTACCATAAAAGTTAATTGCCTGATTCCACAAACCTTACAAAACAAGTAGTTTTGATTCATTCGCCTGCCATAAATTCCAGCCAGCAACACAAGTTATAAGCAGAGCAACACATATATTGGTTTATGGCTTCCTGGGGCTATTGGGGTAATAATCCACTAGGAGGATTATAACGCCATCTCCGAGAATAAGAATCAGGGGAATGGTGTCTTAACTTTCACGTGATATCAATAGCCTCTCTTTCTGAGGAAATAAAAATTTACAGCCAATGCATCCAATTAACAGGCACTAAATAGGCTCTTCATAGTGCCACAAAAAGCAGTTTTTTAGAACTTTTCAAACGCTGTGTTATGGTCTCAATTAATTACCATTTTTGAAAAGGTCTCTCTAAAAACTGTTGTAATGGCAAAGTTACTGGCACTAGGGGAAGAGACACACGTCGTTTGGGGGTTCTGAGATGACAGGCGCATGGTGAACAGCAGATGCTGGTACTTTGATCATGACAGAACAGGTAGAGAGGATTGTAGCATATGGAAAACCAAAATCATAGAATCATGAAGGTTGGAAAAGCATTCGAAGTCCAACTGTCCCCCTACCACCAATATTACCCACTAAACCATGTCGCTAAGTACCACATCCAACCCAGCACCCAGGAGCTCGGTTTTCTGACATCACTGACCTTGATCTGGGTGATCATGTTGCTCAAGGCTTTGTCCACCTCCTTCAAGGCACTCTTCCGCTGCTCGGACGAGGGGCCGTAGTGGTGGCCTTCCACGTCGATGCGCTCGTAGTACACCGCGGCCATTTCGGCACTGCCGTTGCTGGAGGTTGGAGGGAAGGGAGAAAGAGGGGGAGAGGCTGAGGTACATGGGCCTAGGAGCCCTGATGTACAGGCCTAGGAGCCTTCCCCTCCCGGCTGGTGGAGTTACCAGTGCACTCTTCACTAGGACTTAGAGCACAAAAAAACCAGAGGAACATTGTCTGCTTCCAGCCTCTGCTTTTCTACCTGCTGCTGATGACTGGGCTTCTTATTCCCACCCACACACATTGGAGGTGCCAGGTAGAGACTGTCATGTGTGAACACAGGCTGACCTGGGAGCCCTCTGCTACGTCTTCAACTTAGGAAGATGGCTCTTCATTTAATGACAGAGAAAGAGCCAGAAGAAATACTGAGTTCTTCTTCCACAGGTCAATCCCCTTATTAAAAGGGTTGTGGGAGTTACAAGTTAAAATCTGGTTTAATTAAGGTTTGGCACTTTTGGCTTTCTCCTGTGTGAAGCCTTCCAAACTACCCAGGTCAACTCAGGACAGGCTCTTCCATAACCCTGCAGAAACCCGTGTGCTATGAATTGGGATGAGATTTTAGATGGGGTTTTTATTTCATCTGACCAATGAACAGAGGAAAAACGGGGTAATCTGAACAAGGTTAGTTGGTCACACATTTCTGCACTGAATGTCCTCAGCCCAATTAGTAAGGGTAGCACATACATCAGTGCTTAATTACATTTTCATGACCACCGTACAATTCACTGTAAACCTTCCTGAGAGCAGTCGTGTGGATAAAATCACAAATTCATGCTCATGAAGTTCAAACAGTCTTTTTCTACTGTACTTAATATGTGCTAGGGTGTGCCATCCATAAGATATGCCCTGATTCAGATCAAGATCCCTACAAAAAGATGTTTGTGTGGTGTTCTGACAGGTCTGGCTTCTCTTACTAAAGGCTTGCCAGTAGTCTGGGGTAAGGAGCGAGACAGAAGACAAGAATCAGAGGTGAGGAACTGGTGGAATGAAATTAGGACCTATCATTTTACTTGTGAGCTTGCTAAAGGCCTCTAAAGAGGCATCCTGTAGGCAGCTGAATGTCTCTGCCTTGGGAATTTCTCCACCAGTCACCGCAGAGCAGTGCTCCTTCTCACTCCGCAGGATTTTAAAACCATTCAAGTGAAGCAGCCTTTCCCTTCCCCTTCATTTCATTTTAATTGTTACTTTCCATCTATATTAGGGACAAATTAGTTTCTGAAATTTAACCCTGTAACTTCTGTGCTGCATAAACTCTCACTGAACCTATTGAAGCAGTTTTCTTCTGCTGCAGTGCCTGTTATTTCTCTGCTTAGACCGCTTTGTGTCTTCTCACCTGTAACTAGAAGATCATTTGATCCAGATAAAAATATTCATAATCATCATGCCTTTTTCCTCTTCCTCACCCTGCTGCAGGCAGGGAGCTCAGTTCAGAGGAAAGGGAGCCAGGCAGAAATTCAAGAGGGGATGCTGTGCAAATGGAAGTGGTTCAGGGACTGAGCCTCCCACAGCTCCAGCACGATTTGTGGGGTTTGGGCTCTTCGGAAGGCTGTAGCTGAAGTTTACTGCAGACATGATGGTAACATGGATTTGCTCTCTTCCTGAAATTTCCAGCTTTCACTTCTTGTGAGCTGCCCTATTGACTTTCGTGTATCCCTGCCCTTTTCACTGAAGGCCGCAGCAAGCAGCCTTGTGACTCCTGGTGAATTAGCTATTGAAACTTTTTCAATGGACTCCAGCTACCCAAAAGAGCAGCTTGAAGGGCTGGAGCTTTTAGTAGTTCGTGCTTTGCTTTTAATCGTGTTCACAGTTACAAAGCTGCAACCCTTCCTGAGCAGCCTTACGCATCTTCCTTCACAGAGACCCAGGCAGGAAGCTTCAGGCATATCCTGACCCATCCCCAGATGATACTCAACCAAAAATCTTTCTGTGGTAATTCTGTGTTTCTGCCAGAAATCAGGTCTGGTTTCTGTATTCAGTTTCCCATTCCCTTCTTTATTCACTGAATTACAACTTTTGCAGAAGTTCCACAAAAGCTTCCTATGGCACATGCCATATGAGCATATGAGCTCCTCATGTCACATGCAGATAACCTTAAAATGTAAGCTAAATCATTTCAGGATCAAACATCTCACACGAGACAGCTTCTCTCAAAGCCCCATGCTGTAGACGACACTGTGATTTGTGAGCATCTGTGCAGCAGGACCCGGAGTGCAACTGGGAGCCATGTCCCCAACAGCTCCATCATCATTTTGGAGACAAGCAACACTCAGCATCCGAATACAAGACTTTTCGGATTAAACTGGATAAATGATGGAACCAAAAAGGTTTAAAAAGAGGAAGCTGATTTATAGCAAAGATAAGGCATAGGCTATGCATGTGGTGGTGTAGTTTCAACAAACCTAATCTTCCCCGATTTTACAAGCTATGAGGAACTCTCCGTTTGTTAGTGTTTGGAGGAGAGATGGTGCAGCTGGAAAGCTGGATACAGAGCACGCTGTTTTTCTAGGAGACATCAGAGAAATATATTCCCATAATACTCATATTTACACAGAATTAAAGCCTGCTCCAAAAGCACTGTACCTAAGATGTTCTACAATGCAGAAGGAGCCAAAACATTGGTCTTGTAAACAGGGGGCTGGAGTTGAATTTCCAAATTTCCTAATTCCTAAGAGCACTCTCTGAATCTCAGCATTTCAAAGTCTGCTATTGCAGGTCAGTGAAAAGATTCTCACAGCTTGATATTGAAGTTTTTTGAAACAGCAAGGAAAAAAAAACAAAACAAAACAGAAAGCTGGGATGTCTCCTCTGTGTTGTGATCTACACATGAAAAAAGGAACACAAATTTCCCTCTAATCTTAATATAACTGCCTGTTCCTCTATACGAGCGTGTTTCTTTGACAGTATTATGAACCAGTTTTGGACCCCATCATCCTGTGTGGGAGCCAATCCTGAAAACTGTCCTACAGCAAGGCTGATAGTAAAACCAAATATTTACCCTTGGGGAAGGAAATACCACACTGCCGAGTTTTAATGACGTACCGGAAAGACTCGAGAGCGTCACTGATAGCATCTGCAAAGTTTTTGTCTGTTGGGACACTGAAGTATTCGCGGCAATAGCTTGGTCTGACTCCGAGGATTTCGACCTCACAACCTACAAATGAAAAATGTGCTAAGTTTTGCACTTTCATTACAGACCCCACGGTGTGGGGTCCAAGTTCACAGTAAATTCCCTGTGACATGACTTACCTTACACCTTCCATGCTGGAAACTTTGTGGTTGGGAATGGGAAAGGGGAGAGGGGTATTTTGGATGAGTGCTTTTAGCAAAGTGAACATTGGATCCTTTTATTTCCCTCTTTAAAAGGAGGTCTGTGTGTGACCTTCCCAGGACAAAGCTCCGACGGCCTCATGGCAGACCCTTTCCACCTAAATCACTTGGCTGTTTTGATCTTAACTACTGCGGCCACGTATCCTCACTCCCAGACTTCCAACATAATAGATTTAGATATTGTTCCCTCAAAGTTCAGCAAATACTTTCCACTTAGACACACTGTATCTTACATCATAATATCCTCTATAAACTGTATTTTATTATGTGATTCTGGCACTCCACTATTAAATCTGTTTCCCAGGAGGTCTTGTTAAAACAGTATAAACCAATTACCTCTCTTGGTAACTTGCAGCCTTCCTTGCAAAATACAGTCCAGAAATTTGTGGCAACAAATCCTACAGGAGAACATGGCCCTGAACACACAAAACTTGTTTTTGTGGTTTTCTGCCCTTTTGCTCTCTGGTTACTGTGTGCTGCTGAATAGCATTAATATTTAAAAGAACAGTGCTTTCACAAACACTGGATTCATGCGAATTATCTTTAGAGAACCCCAGAGTCCTCCCATCACAGCTATGCATTTTCTGTTGTGTTGCTGGGGCACAAGGAGAAAAAGAGATCTTTTGGAAAATGGACTCTATACAGCAATACAGTCAGGTCAAAAAGGCAACTCTAAGCAGTACCCTGAATCTGCCTAGATTTGGGTCATTTTGCCTCTCCTTTGGGCTGGAAGAGAGAGGCATTATGGCCCGTCAGAAGTTGACATAGCTTGAGAGGAATTAGGGTTGCATGGGAGGTGTAAGTCCAGAGGGGGCACTAGGGCAAGCAGAGCTACTTTCAGAGGTGTTTTGCAGTGGTTTAATCACTGGGACGCTCAGTAAAGAGAATTTGCCTGTGTCATGCATTTCAGCCCGTGTGAGCTCATACTGCTGAGATGCAATACTGGGATACAGGGAAAAGCAAACGTCTTGCAAAATAAGCTGACCAAGAGACTTGGCATTGCAGCGGGAATTGCAATAGGCAATTACAAATAATGCAGTATTGCAACAGATGAAATATCATGAAATACCATGCTTTTGGCTTTGTCCAATTTAGGATACCACGTATCTCCTATTTGTTCTTTCTATTTAGGCCAAGATTTGCTGAAAATAGGCCTTCAGTGACTGCACAGCCTACTTTTGGGAATCTGATGCTTATGAATACTGCCAAAGCAGCTGACAAGCTTGAAGATAGACACCCAATTTACATGCTGAAATGACACCCATTTCTAAAGGAGTTAACTCTAGCCCAGTTTCTTCTGCTGCAGTGGCCATTACAACCTTTCACCATATAAATTCTCACATCTTCAGCTCTGGCTGAGCACATGCCTATTAGCAGGTCCATGCAATGTGGTCTCACGACCCATATGACATCTGCCTGGCTGGGATTTTGGTCAATGAAATTCCTGTAATCGGTAGCATAAGACACAGTTGCTTAAATGCACTCGTGTGCTTGATGTCCTGGGTGCTACCAGCAGCAAAACTTGAGTTTTTAGGCATCTTCAAGGCTGGAGACAACACAGCACTCCTCTGTGGGTTTAAATGGTATTTCAGGACAAAACTGGAACTTCACGGCCAAATCGTCCTCTGACACTTGAGTCTGGGAAAAGACTGGCTCCAAAGCCATCTTTTGGTAAGGACGCATTTGGAAACACAAGGCCAGTCATGACTAAATTGAGAAATGACGCCTAGCAGTTTAGTTTGGGTGGATGACTGCTCATAACCAATGACTAATATAATGACTTTGCCTCTTTTTTCTCTTCAGATGCTGACATCAGATTACAATTTTCTCAGATATTCCTCAGAATTACTCACAAAATAATTTTCATTAGCAGCATCAACCTCTTGGGGATCTGAAATATTTTTGATATCTCTATCTTTGCTATTTCTAGATTGTCAAGGGATAAGCATGAAATAAAAGACTACAAAAGCAGCAACAATTAGAAACAGTTTTTGGCCACTAAGCATTGGTCTTCAAACATGCAGTTCATTGACAGCAACATTGAAAATTCAGCTTGCCTAAATTAGACATCAAGAACTTGCATGTTGTTTTTTGTTTGTTTGTTTTTGTTGTTGTTTTGGATTTTTTTGTTGTTTGTTTTTTGTTTCTCTGTGTGTTGTTTTCTTTCTTTCTTTCTTTGTTTCTCCCTGTAGTGAGCAGGACTTAAGATTGGATTTTCAATGTTCAGGCTTGTTAAAATTCCAAAATACCGGCCTTGAAGACCCTGTAGTAAATTATATTTTGTGCTGGTGAAGGCCAGGACAGCTGGTAAATTTTCTCATTTAAATATAATGGGAAAGGATATTTGAAAGGATTTGGAGCCAGACAAAGGGAATGTTAATTTTTTTTTTGTGGTACAAATAGATGAGCTGTGTTGCTGAGATTTAATGTTAAATACCTTTCTGCACAGTTTTATATGACACTAAACCTTTATTTAAAAACCGTAACTTCTGGAGCTGGAATAAGGAGTTCTTTCGCAGTGATATATAGCTTCTTCTTTATCTATCTGACATGGAGACTTGAACCTCTGCCAGCTTTAAATTGCATTTCTAAACATTGATTTAACAATTGGACACTCCATGTCATAACAAAAAGGTCTGAAAACTTTCCAGACTAGCTCCATGGTCTGGAAAATGTTGTGTTTAAATGGCAAAAGGTTGGGTTTGGAGGCTTTTTTCCCTTTTCTCTCATTTCAGTATTTAGAAAAGATGTCACTGCACTTCAGCTGAAGCTGTTGCATATGCTGCTGAAAAATGAGACCATTTGAGGGTATGGGGTTACATCACCCTCCAGGCTGAGCGCTCTAAAGCTTTGACTTTTGTGGTACCACCAGGAGGCTCTTGCACTCCTCTGGGGCTTCACCATCTGCTGGGGTGGCAATGCTTCCGACAGGAGACCTGGATGTGAGACCAGGCGTTGCACCTCCGATATGGCATTAGCTATTGTGCTTTACAAAGCAATCAAATATTCAGAGGATATATAACTTTTCCCCCAGGAATGCCTTGAAAGCAGAAAATACCAGATAAACCCACTGTGTTCATCTCTGAAGTGAGACCGTGCTGCCATGAATAAGGCAGGAAAATGCCCCTGCAAGCCAAGTGCTTACCACGAGAGCTCTCAGCACAAGCAGTGGCTGGGACACCCAGCACGGTGGTAATTTTTTCTCCTCCGCTCCTGGGGCTAGGACGGCCCAGCTGAATTCTGCCCACACATGGGCTTTGCTGTGTCTGTGCTGGGATCATAGATACAGCTGTGATGGCAGGGTATTTACACCCAGCGCCCCTTCTGCTTTGTGTCCCTCTGCGCTGGGGCTTAGATTTTCTAGATTTTGTGCTGGGGATCACTTTCCCAGTCAAATGCCTTTTTAAGAATTAAAGCTTTAAAGTAATAAATCTAGAATTTTTAGAAGGGATTCCGTGCTTACTATGGAATTAGAAAATGCCTCAAAAATCCTATGAGGAAATTTTAATAAATAAATACTACTGCATTTTGTCTTCTGTGCACTTCTGTGTACTCCTGTTACATCTGGACCCCACTGCTCAAAAGGTAACAGGTAGGAGCTTGGTAAACTCTAAGGGCATTTAACAGAGAGGGATCCTGCTCTTTTGGTTTTGGTAGCCTTCTGTAGACTGTTACACCTACTCAGTACATAATTATATCTACTCAGTGCAGTTATTTCAATAGTTAAAAATGTCTGTAGTCTGTAGAAACAGGTCTTCTCATAAATTTTTAGAAGAACATTCTTTTATAATTTCTATTTCCGACTATTTGCATTGCTGTTAAGTCACTTGGATAACCCAATAAAATTAAGTTTTTTGTTTTTTTTTGTGGGGTATTTCAAAATACTATATCTAGTCTGCACCTGCAGTTCAGTATTGTAAGGCAATATTGCCACCCTTAGATCTTCTTGCTTGTCACCACTGTAGAAATGCTCTAGCTTTTCAATCTTTTCCATCTTGGTTTGCTCTTCCTTCCCTTTCCTGAGAACTGTGGCTTTTCTCCTGGGACACCATCAGCTGCGTTGCATGGGGAGAGCGTGACCAGGCACCCGTGCGTTGGTATGAAGGAGACAGGCTGGCTGGGAGCCCACGGAGTGACTCAGCTCTCGTTGCCCTGCTCTGTCTCTGGTTGTATTCAGTACAGCTCTTCTAACATATGGTCCTCCAGTCTGCAGTTGCACAAGTCAACATTTGCCTACTGCTTAAGTTGCATTGTTAGAAGGTCAAGAAGCAAAGAAGGTGGATAACCTGCATGGGGCTTGGTCTGGCTGCACAGCTGGAACATTTATTTCCACATGGTTCCCTCAGTGGACAACCTAAGGATATACTCATATTTTTAAAAAGACTCATTATGTTATACCCCTAGGGATTTCGGTGCTCCAATACCCAACCAAGCAGGAATGGCAAGGCCAAGTGCCTCGCTTGAGATGAATGGCTCAAACCTAGAGCAGCTGTGACCTCTGGTGAGTTAATGATGAAGGAAAACAACAGTGCTCACTGCAGGTCACCAAAAGATGTATAGCTTTCAGCTGGATTTTGTTGCCCCACAATTAAAATAGATTGCTTTCATTTCCCAGCTTTCCTGGTTAAAAACAAACAAACACTGGGGGAGGATGATTATTATTTGACTTTGATCAGCGATATAGTCTACTGCATTGCTCTGTGAACCCTTTGGCACAGCAGAGGCTAGAGGTAGGCAGGAGGAAGGAGCAGTCAGTGGAGGAGGAGATGCTCCACAAGCCAACACTGTCCCTGAAGGTAATGTCTGGTGGAACATTACTCCCAGTGACACTTGAGTGTTTTCCTTCCTCAGCATATGCAAACTGCCATGCCCTATGAAAAGAGAATTCATTTCCTTAAGTGATTTGTAATATACTTGTAATTCTTGTCTGTATTTCAGAACTGTAGTGTGTGAAAAAGGCATCCTCTGGAGTATGGGGTGCTTAGACGTAAAGATGCACCATTGATAGGTAGTAATTTTTGTCATACTGACCTGGCCAGTAGTACATGAAAACGTTCTTTTTTTCTTTCGTCATTGTGACCCACAAAGGCTCCGATCCATTCCACCAGAGAGGCAGCAGGCTTTCTTTGTTCACGCCAATATCGAAAGATACATTTGTCTTTGGGTCCCACATGTAGTTTCCAATCATCTGATGGACCTCACAGTGGCGACCTGCAGGGAGAGAGAAAAAAAAAAAAAAAAGAGCACGATCTGATTTGTGTTCTCCAGCAGAAGGATGCCACCAGCAACACCAGTGCTACCACTTGCTTAAGAGCACTGAGCAAATCAGCTGAAAAGATGTGAATTGAACTGAGGAACCCCTTACAGTGCAACTAATATGGTTTTCTTGACTCGGCTACCTTTCACTGAGGTCCTCTAGGTAGCAGTCCATGTTCCCCAGATTGGCCACCTAAAAGCTAGTTTCAGAAGCTGCGCTCCCTTCCCAGCCGATAAAGACACACCTCCTGAAAGCAATTCTTGCCATCCCACGACAGGCATCTAAGGTATCCAGGAGGAGTTCTTCTCTGGAGGAGCATATTGCTCTCTATTAACTGCACAGAGAGATTGGGTAGTTAGCTCAGCCTGAGACAGACAATTTTCAGAGGCCTGAAGCCAGAAGAGACGGATCTGACGGATCCGTGGCCCACACAACACGCTGTGCACAGTCCACATGAACAGGATGCCGTGGTGCCACACCAACAGGCTGCCGTGGTGCCACACGCATGGCTGGTGTCTGGCTCCTTCTCCGCTTGCAATGTCTGCCAAATCCGAGGCTATTTTTAAGGCAGCCGCCCACGCTCAGCCCCTGAGGGCTGCGGGAAGCAGTCTGCAAACAGGAAGGGATAAAAGCACAGTCTGGAAACACAGAATGGATTTTGGGAAACTTGCATTTCCCCTCTCCTTCACCTAACACTTAGCGCACACTGCGAAGTGCAGACACAAAAAAAAAAAAAAAAAAAAAAAAAAATGTAGCAGCACTCAGAACAGGGTCAAAATAATAAAAAGCAAGGCCACAGGCCTTCAAGCAGCCTAAAAGCTCAGCAGCTTGCAGGGCATAGCTGGGTTAAGCTGCCCTCTCCATCCTTTGCCAGGCCCTGTGCTCCTGGCATGTTCCTTAGGTACAAGCCACAGGCACGCAGGATATTGGGCCAGAAGGTCCAAAGGTGTGACCAGGCTGAGGCTTTCCCTAACTATCTGGTGGAAGGATTCCTCTCTCCTCTTTGAAAAAAAATTAATGGGCCACACTGTTTTTCCACATACAAGCTAGAGAGATGTTTTGTTGTCATTGGCAGAAGAGAAGATATAGTATTTCAAGAGTTAACCTGCAGTTGAGTTAATAAAAATGGGAAAAGAAACGTTGCAGATTAAGTTGTACTGGAAGTTCACGATTTCCTCGTCTTAAAAAGTAGCGGCTGATGTATGTGTGAGACACTGTCATCGTTACCCAGTGAGTCATGATATTGCAGGCATCCGGATAACAGACTTTGATTACTGTGAGAACAAGTGTGGTGAGCAGAACTGAAATAACCTCAGGATGCTTGTTTTAAAAAGGCTTCATTTTGAGCAGAGGACTCCATATATTTTGTGTACATGTGACCTTGACAAGGATTTTGAAAATCTCCTTCCCTACTATGAAGTATTTCAATTATGCAGAACATTTCCTCCTCCTCAGAGGAGCAGTCCCGGTTTGTAGCAGTTGCTATACGCCATATTAAAACAAACAGGCTTAATTTAAGAAAACTGGTGGACTGGAGGGGAAGTAATCTGTCCTCCTTAGTCTGCCAAGAGCTTTCTTCATTATAAGTCTAAAAAGAGCTAGTAGGAGGCCTCTGTAGTGCATCAAAAATGCAACCTTCCTACTTAGATGACAACCCTGTCTCTTCAGGTCCTTGAAATCCGTGTACTCCCGAACATACATCAACCTGCTAAACCGCAGGGCAGGCAACTACTGCCAGCCTGGGAGACCTGCAGGTCAGTGCTGAAGCTGTTAGGTCACATATCTCCATTTGATGTACAGTGCAGTTTTCATATAAAAGCAATAAGCTCCAGCTGCTTCTGATGTCAACTCCCTATAGGATTTATGGACTCCTGTCAGTTTGCTCACCTCTTTAAGGAACAGAGCAGAGATTGCTCTTTGTAGTGTTGTTGGGAAGTTTAAGTATGTGTGTGTAATAATACAGAGGACAGTAGTCTTCTGATCACCACATTAGACAAGTCTGTTCTTCTATAGACTCCAACCCTTTTTATATTGAAAAGGAAGCCTACAAGTCCATAAAGCATCAATTTTCATTGTAGACATCACTTTAAGAGAAATGTGATTCAGTTGCTATTTTGTAAAAATCTGCCCTTCTATATGCTGATAGATGTGCTTGTGGAGAAACCCTCCAGCAATAAGCAATTGTGATATGCACACAGCACAGAGCCTAGAAAGATTCCAACTAACCGTAGCTTATTGTAAGAGAAGGTATAAATATTTTTCAAGTTCACAGGGCCAGCAGGGAACATCAGATGAGCAGATGTGACCATATAATGCTACCTAAAGCCATTGACCTCTGCTTGCCTGAAGCCTGTGTCCAAGGAAGACCTTGGGCCTCCTTGGAACACATCAATAACCAACAAATCAATCTCTTCCTTGGATTGTTCTTCCCAATATTTATCATCTGTAAGCACTGTTGAGAAAGCATGCCTAATTTGATTTTTGTCCTATGTTACTAATCTTCAGCCATGGCTTTTCCATGCCTTGCTCGCTAGGTTAAAACCCCTGCAATAGCTGGCATTTCTCTCCTTGAAGACACCTATACACAGCATTAAGGTCACTTCTCAAACTTCTTTTGGGTCACCTGTGCAGCCTGAGTCCTTTGCAGCCTCTGTTGCATGTTATTTCCTCCAGCCTGAGAAGATGACTTCTGGTGATCTCCTTTTTATTGACTGTCAAAACACTAACATGATGTAAGACAGTCACCATAGCACAATGAATTTATTATTACTTCCATTATGGCGACTTTCCTCTATAATCAAACATTAACTTTGGAGTTTCAAAACTAGAAACAGGGAAAAACGCAAATGCAGTAAAACTAAAAAATAAAAAAATCCCCTCCTCAAGCAACAGAGAAAAACAAAGAGGGTATAGTTCCCAGGAGTATAACTGCTGCATCCTTCTGGAAGAGAGCCAGCAAAAGCATTTGCACGTCTTTGTGCTGCATCTCACTTGCACACTACACTTTTTCCATCATTAGCTTTGTCTAAACCCCTTTCCTATGTCTCCAGGCAGTTTTGTCAACATTCAAATGAATCTATGTAAAAAAAAAATAAAAATAAATAAATAAAATTAAAAACAACAAAACAAGAATGACAACAACAAACAAATACAGCACAACATGCAACTGGTTGGCTGCCCAGAACAACAGATAGCAAACACTGGTGGCTATGCACCTTGCATCAACTGCAGGTGAGATTTGGAAAGCAGAGCATGTGCTCCTGTAGCATTTGCACACTTATGAATGAGCTCTTCCTGATCTCAGTGCTCCACCTCTCAGCATGGTCCTTCACTGGCTGTAAGCACAGTGCGTGGGATCCCCCGTAGGTATGATAAGTCATACAGAGACCACCTGCATCTAAATCTGTCAGAGAAAATGCTCTTCTGAGATTTTCCATGATCCTTTCTTTGGAAGAGAGGCAGCATGGGACAGATGTGTGAAGCTGTACCTGGTGCCCTGGGCAACAAAGCAGAGGTAATTCATCTCTGCACTGAGCCAACTAAATTTATCCGAGAACCCACGGTGTATATATTAGCCTGCACAGCAAAGGTACCATAATCTGTACCCAAGTGGTATCCAGCTAAAGACAAACCTAAGGACATACATGTACATGAATGTACTGTTTAATACCATATGCATTTTGTGTGGGTACAATGAGGTCTTCCCTCCCATGTCCTACCATGATGTCCCCACCCCTTGGGAATTAGTAAGAGCTAGGAAGGGGCTAAGGCAAGCGCAGGCTGCCATGGGGATATAGAGTCAGGGGTGGAGTTAAGTTCCTCCATGCAAACAGCTGTGCACAGGTACCATGAGCTGCTGCAGCAGAGCAGAAGATACCTCCCCAAACTCCATGCCAGGGGAGAAGTGAATGATGCCTCATAATGTCAGTTGGTGGCTAACCCTAAAATCACACCAATCCAGAGATGAGTGATTAGGAATTCAGTGCTTTTGGAAGTTGTCCTGGACAGGCAGGTCAGACTGCCTGGTATCTCACAGCGTTGCACAGAGACTAGAGATACCTGATGTGTCATTACTGCTCTCATGAAATGAGCAGGCAAATGGGACCACACCACATGATCTGGTGGAGGAACTTGTCTGAGCAGGCCAGAGGAACACATTTAGGTTCTTCACTCCCTCACCACAACCAGAAGATAAAGAGGAAAAGACTTTCAACCAGTCCTGCCAGGACTAGTCAACTTGGAAGGTTATTTTTTTCCTTACACACATCTGGGCCTCTACAGTGTGGCTGGACATGTAACATCCTTGAAGCATTATGGTTCCACCAACTTGTTGGGTTACTTGGATAGGTTTTAAAAGCCTGAGTAAATGCAGCTCCCCTTCTTCCCCTCCTCTCCTCCTCAATTTGTCTTTCCTCCACTGCTCTCTTGTTGCTGGAAGAGTCACCTAAATGCTGACCCAGACCTGCTTATTGATCAGATCCTCACTGTGCCTAGCTCTGTTTGCTTCAATTTATGCCTTGCCCTGCTCTTCCCCCACTGGGTCTCATTTGCCCAGCTTTGCATGGAAACGAGATCACAGGGAAAAAAAGAAACCCTGGTTCAACCCAAACCTGGCCGGGAGAAGTCCAGGGCTCATGTGCAGACAGAAGAAGCCCTTGTCTGGATGAGTTTGCCGTACCATCTGCAGACCCCCAGGGAAAAAAGGTTCCCGAAGATGTGAACAGACTATATATGTTCCCAGAAGAGCTTGTTGGCAATGCCCTTGCAATCTTTTATGGCCTGCAGTACCAGACTGATCCAAAGCAGAAACACCTTACCCTACATGAGGTGAGAATTTGCCACCCAACTAGGATCACACCAAAAAGCACAGAAAAATCTGCTATACACAGATTATTTATTTATTTATTTTGAAGGGGATTTTTGAACTGTATCTCCTGTGCCTTAGCAGCCACAGCTCCAAGTGGTGCAAAGGAGCTGGCCAAAATAACATGCAGAGTGGCGGTGTGCACCGCTAGGGAAGGAACAAGCCTCTGGCAGTCCTCTCTTCATCAGTTTTCTGTACTTTTCATTTTGGGCAGAGAGTTACCTCGATATATGAATGTCCTCTTACTGCTGCTAATAGCTGGTAGCAGGCACAATATATGGGCGGTGAGGTTTTAGCTAGCATGTGAGTAAAAACCTCTGTGTTGCAATTTGCAGCACATGAGCTCGTCCTAGGGAAAACTTTCTGTTATTCATTTTGGAAGTGTTGCTATTTTTTTTTTTTTAGTTGGTAAAAAGCAAATACACAAAATGTTGCAAAAAAAAAAAAAAAAAAAAGTATGTGTGAAAGAGAAAAATCTTGGCACTCACAGCCTTTCTGAGCAAACAATGCGAGATGAAGAACTTGAAAATGAAAAGCCCTCCCAGTTCCCAACCCTTCTCCAGCCTGTCCTTGCGGGGATAGTGCTCATTCTCTGCCAGCTAATACTATTACCACAGACTTCTTGACACTCTTTTTATTCCCAATGTGCAATTTTTTGAAATAGAAAGCCACCAAATCCAAGAAAAAGAAGAGACTATTGATTTAAGAACAGTGTGCCACCAATAGACTTCTCTCATCTCTGCTGCTGCTGGCATCTATGGTGGCTAAAAGAGGAACAAAGATCAGAAATCCAATTTCATTGTCCCTCGTGTTTCTCCTTGTGTCCTCCTGGATTTTTTCTTGGCTTGGGCTGTGAAGTTGATATCATTTCATTTCATTGGTACTGATAATCAACTTCCCTGTTGTACTCCTACCCCTGCAATTTTTATGCCTCAGACAATATGTGGGCACTGCTTATGTAGTTACAAATAGATCCTCTGTATTGTTTCGTTTAGTACCTTACAACAGATTTTGATGAAGAAGTTTTAAAGAAAAAGAAGAATAGAACTAGTCACTACAAAAGTGAAACGCTCACATTCCCCAGCACCATGGCACTGAGCACAGCGAGGCCTGCGGCGGGGTTGTGGCCAGGTTCACGCTTTGCTGGTGTTCGCCACATCACCCACTGGCAGAGCTCAAAGGGCATGCTCCTAACGGGGGAAGTTAATAATTAAGCAGGGCAATCCCCATCGTTCAGCTGCGATGCACAGCCGTGACCGTGCACTGTCTGGAGAGGTTCTGTGTGGGGCTTCCTGCATGGAGACCCAAGGTGCCGTGCTGTAAGACCAGCGAACAAGAACTGTACGTATTTGCCATGGTGAGCAGTCCATGTGGCGTGCTGACAGCTCGGTGTACACCAGGATTTGCTGTGTTCAGGAGAAGATGGGAGCTGACCGAAGCACAGCAATGGTGGGACAGTCCTGTGAAGGCCTTGTCCTGGTGCTCAGAGCTGAGACTCTCCCTGCTCCACATCTTCCTCTGTCCTACAAGCTTCACGGGGCCTCCCTAAAGTGGTGTGTGGAGGCCCCAGGCTTGCTCCTCTTTAAGCTCTCCCCTCCCACCCACCTCCACCAGAAGGATCTCCCTCTGCTCCCCGTGGAGGCCAAGAGAAACATGGCCCCTGCACAGCCGCCTGAAGGCCTGCCAGGAAAGACTGCGTTTGTTGTTGGGATCTTGGAAAGCAAATCCTCCCCCCGGCTCCCTGCTCAGATGTGGTGCTGGTGTTTATGCTGGCTGGACTTGGCACATCGTGCCTCCCCAACCAGGGGGGACTTCATGGGGCCTGCAGGGCTGGTGTCCCCAGCAGGTCCCTGGGGCCTGCGGGTGCCTTTGAAGCTCCTCAGCACAAGCAGCTTTTCTCGAGAGATGGCATGCACGGCCCCGAGCAGTAATACCGCTTGTAGCAGTTGCAGAGGGAGACCTCAGACTTTCCGTTTGCTTTGGCTTGAGACCGCCCTGCAGAAACACGCCAAGACAGGGGAAGGGAAGCACTGAACACTCCCAGTGGGATAAAATCCTGGGGTGGCTTGTGATCTTAATTCCTTTCTTTGCAAAACAAACAACACATGATGTGGCTAAGTGAGCCTTTCGGGTTAGACATATCTGGATTTCTTCTCCCCTCGGCTGCCAAAACCACATCTAGCCTCACAAAGCTCCCTCCAACACGTCAGTAACAGCTTTCACCTATCTCACCATTTTATGCAACGCCTTTTTTCCAAGTGCCTTTCTTTGCTAATACAATCCTGCCTCTCCCAGGGGAGTCCCTTACATACGCATGGATTTAAGGCCATACAAGCACCAAATCTGTCTTTTGGTTTACTCGACAATCTTATTTCAGGGTGCCATTGAACTTTTAGAAAGAGCTCAGGCATTTAAAGAGCTTTTGGCAATCTAATAAAATGTGCCTTGAAAAAGACTTTACCTTAAAGCATCACTTTTTCTATAGTATTTTCTATTCACAGCTTTGTTCACTGATCTGAAGGCTATTTGCCCAGAAGCAGGGATGTCTCTGTTGCCAGAGTGCTTTCCTGTTGTGCTCGTTTCTCATCTGGAATCACAGATCTCTGTGATATTAGGGGAAAAACCATCAAGTCCGCAACTTCAGTATCATAAATGGAGAGCATTGAGTTAGAGCATGAGGTAGGATCCAGCCTAGCAGCTAATCTCCCTAGGAAACAACCCAGCTACTCAAGAACCAGTCTTTGCACCAGTGTGGAAGCCAAAACTAAGGAAAATGGCATAAGTGAAGTTGTTACAGGAGATTGCTTTTCAAAGTGTGGGGCACTGAGTCATAAAATAACTTGTCAGACTGGGTGTCAGCGAGATTGCTTTGCTCCAGCAGTAACATGGGTATTGCTTGGTGCTGTCCTAGCCATTGGTGTTGGTCTCCTTTCTGTGCTCTGCTTTTCTTTCTTGTAATTGCTGAGGAAACAGAGGAAGGACAAAGATCTCCTGGCTCGCCTTGGGCTTCCTGCATCACTCCGGGAAGCCTCAGAAAACACCTGCTTGGAGATTAACAGCAGCAGAAGAATTAAAGAGACCTAACTTATTACAGTGAGGATTAACACTGAATGCCACTGTCTTTGAATGACTCAAGGCTGAGGATTAGCAGTACAGGTTTCCTTCTGTTAACTCCTAATATACAACGAGCAGTCCCAACCCTGGCAGGGCTCTGTGGCTTAATTCCACTTCACAGCTGAAACCTCTGGCTTTATCCCTTGTGATTGTCCTCCTACATCCACCATTCCCTGAATCCACCGCTTTGGGCAACTCATAACCCTCCTGGTTTCACCACCACAGTTTTCAAACCAGCCACAGAGAGTTCTGCACTCATCCAGCATCACCATGCAGCACTGCGTGACCCTGGCAAGATGTCTCCCTCTCCAAGTTTCCTTTCCCAACATTTATCCGTCTTGTTCTACCTAGACTGTCAGCATTGTATTACCTATGCTGGGTGCTCTTTCTCCCACTGCACCTGTGCTTCACCTAGCAAATATTGTCAGCAAAATGGGGTGTGCTTCACATCAGTGGTTAGTTGTTTTTAGATCTGTGCCTCTCTGTCATCAGTTATGGTTGCATCTCTTGGTTATCCCTTTGAAACGCTCAGTAAACTCTTGCTATTTCTTGTCAATATTAAACTCAATCAGGTTGCCCTCTTGGAAACATCAGCAGAGTCTAATGTAATGACTGCATGATCCTGCAGACAGTCAGACAGCTGCACTGCGTGCTGGTGCTTGCTTGTTGCCTATTGCAGATGAAATCTGCCTCTGGGCAGGGCTGGCAGGGGCAGTTTGGCACCTTCAATGAGATGTGATGGGCAGAGGGAGCAGCTCTGGGCAGGAGGAGGAGGTGAGCTGAGGTCTGAGGGAACCAACCCGTCCTGATGGTGGTGGTAAGCAAAGAGCAGAGCCCATGTCCTCATCCAAAGCCACCAAAACAAGGGGACATCCCCCATAACAACTAAGGACCTTGTGGCACTAAGAGACAGCTGTCAGCATGCCTGGATGGATACAGTTCCTCAAGAGCTTGTGAATGAGCAGGGAATGAAGAGACGGGAGTGCTTATCCTGCTGAGAGATACAGTGAACAAATCAGGGGCAGGAATGTGCAGAAGGGGCTAGACATTTCTTGAGCTGATTTATCTGAATAAAAGCCAATACGCTATGAAAGCACTCTTAGAGATGCAAGATACAACAATCTGGAGGTCAAAAGTGAGTCTCTTAACAGCTTGTGATACAGCAGTTTAGGACAAGACACAAAGAATAGCCTGTCCTTATAGCCCCTGATTTCCCAGAACAAACTGGTAACATTTAAGTCCTGCACGTCCCAGTTCCTAAGGGAGGCAAACCCAGTTACAGGCACCCCACAGCAGAGGTGCACGAACTGCGGTGTCTGATGTGGAGTCAAATCGATCACATACAGCCTAAGCACACAGCTTCACAGCCACCAACACCAACCTGCCTCCTGCCCCAGCCCCACCACCACCCCAAATGCAACATCTCCTCCTGCAGACCCTGTACCATAGCGCTGGGGTGGACAGGTCACTGCCAGGACACAGCCACAGGGTACACCTACACCCCAAGGGCTCAGGTGCAGCCTCAGATCTTCCTTTGGGCTTGTTTGGCACCCAAACCTAGCCCTCAATTTCTTCCTGACCTGTTTAACACCGCTGTGGCCCATGCAATATAAAGGTTAATTATTATTTGCAGCTCATTTGTACTTGCAACAGAGATCTTTGTCACGAAGGCCGGGAGACTTATGAAAAGGTTTTGTCTCGCAGACTGTCTCATTGCTTCTGGCTAGAAACTCCGGTACCCTGAAAATGTGAGCAGCCTACAAGTCACGTTTCATCACCTACACCAGGTCTCCTTCCTGAGCACTAAACGGGATGTTTTCAAAGCTCTTCAAAGGGCTGCTGATGGGCTTCACTCTGCACATCTGCACCCAACAGGTGTGATGATTAATCACAGTAAAGAGAGAAAGCAGTCCCTCCCTCTGCTCTTCAACAGCTTCACCCAAAGGCTTTTCACAATATGAAGTGTTCAGCTGGTGTGCCTGCATACATCTGCAGGAAAAGGCCCACAGCGGAGAGACACCTCTGTTTGCTGTAGTGAAATCTGCCCTGCATTTGTGCTTCTCCACTGCCATGAAAAAAAAAAAACAAACTGGCAGCTATTTTATTTATTTATTTGGGAGATGAAATGAGCATCAAAAAGGCATTCCTCTCTCAAGATAGAGAGGGAAGGGTTAAGCGGTTTCAAAACAAGCTGGGCACAACTGATGTCAGATTTTGTCTTACAATGGCATCTCTCTGCCTTCCCAGCAAGCAGTATATGAACTGCTGGGCTTTGTATTGTTCTGTGGACAGCAGAAGACGCCACGTATCGAGGAGAGAGCAGCTTTTCTCACTGTTCACAGTCAGCTCTAAGGTCTTGTTTGTTAAATAACTATGGAGGAAAAATCCCATCTGAAACTCCAGAAAAAAAAATAAAAAAAATCCCTTTCTTTCTGTGCTTGAGTTTTGTCTCCAGGCTGCCTTTATCTGATACAAACAGCAAATTTGTACTCTGCACCTTCCTAGTACCACAGTAATTATGTATGGCCTCAGTCAGGTTAGAAGGAAATCAGCACGGTGAAAGTTACGTCTCTTCTCCCACTTTTCTGAAAACCTCTCCCGGGCTTTTAGAAAGAGAGAGACAGTAAAGGAGCAAAAACAACAATTCCTAAGAGCTTTTTTTTGTTGTTGTTTTTCTTTTCTTCTTCTTCTTCTTTTTTTTTTTTTTTTTTCCTCTAGATTACAGTTACAATAACTTTGGGCAAAGTTAGAGCAGGGACCTGTGGCAGCAGAAAGTCAGCAGAGCGCAAGTGGAAACGTGATGCTGAACTTTCTAATACAGACCTGCTGGCTGAAAATCAGTCTTTTCTTAGCCCCCCTCAGCCTGCACGTCTTTCTGCTAACTGAAAGCTCTCTGAACAGGCTCCGTGCTCACTGTCTGTACATTTCCCACCCATTTCTGTGCTCTGAGTGCAGCGGGCGAGGCAGGGAGCCGGCAGCACTGCACTGGAGCAAAACCAGCTCCGTGCAGCGTCTCCAAGTCCAGGGCAGGTCTGCTCGTCCTTTCATCTAGGCAAGCAGTACCAAGCTGCAATAGTTTTAAACCCCCAGCTAAAAGCATGAGCAGAGTTACTTTTACAGCTTCTCCGCAGGAAAGGTATGAGAGAAGTGCCCTCCACCCCGGCGCAGGATGCTGGCAGTCCTGCCGAGCATCACAGCGAGGAAACGCGAGTGCTCACCTGTCATCAGCGTGTAATAGTTTGGGTAGGAGAGGCTGGGGAAATCTGGGGTCATGTAATCCACCTTCACCCCCATGCTGACGATGTCCCGAAAGCCCGGCAGACTCTCCAGCTCCTTGTCGTCGATGTAGTCGAAGCGAAAGCCATCGAGCAGGAACACCAGCAGCTTGCGGCGGGCAGCAGCGATGGAGAGGAGGGCGAGGAAGGCGAGGACCACGGCGAGGACCCTGCGGCTCCCCATGGCAGGCAGCGCCGCTGGGACTGGGGCCAGGAGTGAGGGATCTGCGGCAGCTTCGGGGCTGGACCTGGCACCGCTGTCCTCCCTCCTGCTTCCACCGCCTGTGTTAAAGCTACAGCACTGCCCGGCGTGCTGCGGGGGCGGGAGGTCGCAGGTTAATTGCAAACAGATGATTAACTTGGAGCCAGAGGAGGAAAGAGCTCAGTGTCTCACCACCTCGCAGCGATGTGGAAAGCAGTGTGCAGGGGAGTCCGCAAGGACCTGTCCTCTGCATGTGCTGTGGGGCTCCTCCAGCTCCCAAGTCTTTAACGAAAAGGAGTAGTTTGCAGCACTACCAAACAAATTACGCGTTTGTTTTCTGGCTGTTGGCACTACTGCTGCTGGTAAGAGCTGGGTGTTGCCAAGACTCGTGCTAATAAAAAGTTGTTTGCACTTTCGTCACGAGCCGGCACCGGGTTCTTCTGCTGCCAGCCACAGGGGCAGAGCTGTACCTCCAGCACAACGCCGGCATCTGCTACAGACTGTAATTACGTGCTGCCTCACTTCGTTTGCATTTCATTTGCTTATTCCAGATAAAAGCAGCTTGTTGTGCTGCGTTAGCCCTGGGAGTGTGGAGGACCCACCTGCCAGACCCCGCTGGGCTGGGGAAGGGGTAAGGCTTGCACCCCTCAGCGCACAGAGGAGAAGCAGCCCCGGGGAGGCTCATCCATCGTGGGGACGTGCCCCACAGATGCTGGCACCTGGGGAAGGTTGCAGAGCTGGCTGCCCTCCAGCCGTGAGGAGGTCTGGCCTCCTGCTTGCTCCCCACAGGGCTCCCGGCGGCACATCCAGCCTGTCTGCTTGCCTGGTCTGACGCCAGCTGAGCAAGGCAGCCTTCAGCCTCCCTCAAGGTCTGCCTCCATGCCCCAAACCAGCACTCACACCTGTGCAACAGGAGAACAAAAAGCACCCGGGTGTTACCCGAGCTGTGCCAGCACCCTGGACTGACTGAATGAACCATCCCTTCCCTACACCCTCATCATCCTGATGCTCTGGGGCCCCTGCTGCTCATGCATTGTTCACCACGCAGCAGGAGCACAGGACCTCGAGGCACGCAGCTGTGCTACCAGCTCTTGGCTGAGCCTTAGTGCGCTCGCCCTACCCCACACCAGGTCCCCGGGGCCATGTAGCCAGTCGCCAGGAGAAGTGTTGGTGGCTGTCCCCTGAAACAGGCTGAGCCTTGCTGGTGGTGGCTTGCCATCTCCCACCTTGTTTGCTTTCCAGGGTTTTATACCTCTTCCCTTAGCATTTACATCTTGGAGCCTTGTGTTGCTAGCTGTTATGATCTTGGCAACTTTAGCTCTCTGTGTTTTTACTTTCCTTATTGCGCCTGCCTTTAGTCGGTGTGTTTTCTCACAGTGCAGCTGCAGTTTTCTCAGCAAAACCAAGCCAGGGTCACACAGCCAGGGCAGAGGCAGCTGGAACCAGGGCCATCGGTACCCCTGTGTGCCCAGGAGAAGGACAGATGGACTTGGGGCAAGCTATCACCAGTGCATGCTCTGCTGGGACAACAGCAGGTCCTGGGCCCCCAGCCCACCTCCTGGAGCAGATATCACCCAGGTAACAGGGCAGCACCACAACTTCTGGGGTTCAAACCTTCCTGCATGCAGGGCCAGACCCTCTCCAAAGCAAGCTATCCATAAAAATACCACCTGCTTATCTCTTTCTGGTGCACAGGATCCTGCCAGGCCGGGAGAGATGCCACAGCTCTCCAGATCTGCGAGCGTGCCAGTAAAAGGCAGCACATCCAGCCCCAGATGCCAGACACAAGGAGCTTGGCTGGCCACAAGCAAACACAAATGATTAAGAAGCTGTTTTACCTTGGCATCTGTTTCAACTTGTTGCATGCTCTTCTGTCATGCAGTTAGCTTTTTATTTTTTCTTGTTTATTTTTTTTACCCTGCAAAAATTCACTGGTGAGGAACTTGTGATTTATTTTAGCTGAGGCAGGCGCCAGCATCACCTTGCTGCAGCAGCTGGGGATGGAAGAAAAGAACTGGCATCGTGCAACAGGAGATGAAAGCCGCAAGGCTGCTCCAGCGGGGCAGCCGAGCTGCATGTCACCGGCGTCCCAGCCCGTGCAAGGCTGCATCCAGAGCCTTTCAGCCACCCGGGGGGAGGCTGCAGCTGCGTGCCAGGCTGGCAGGCGACGTGATGGCCCAGGCAGGACCGTCCGTGCTGCACATCACCTCCTTGCCCCAAGGGGATGCGCATGTCCCCTTGTCTCCTGCTGCCCCTCCTCACTGCCAGGCAGGACGGGAGGTGGCCCAGCAGAGCCTGTGCTTGGGGTGAGGACTTCTGCTGGTGCTTACTGGGCAGTGTCACTACGGCAAAGGCTGTCTGTGATGGGCTCTCAGCCTCCCGCAGTCTTGGCCAAGCCGCCAAGTGCTAATTTACCACGTGCATATGTAGATTGAATGAACTGGTAAATGCATCCAGCAGTGGGGAGGGAGAGATGATTGTGCATCTCTTGGCAAAGCTGTGGGAAGGTTGATGTTGACATCTTGGCTTGCTCTCTGATGGGTGGCCTCTGGGCTTGCCAGCAGGGCTGAGCAGAAGCAGCAGCTGCTGCTCACGCAGCATGGGATAATTAAGGGCAGTCCATCAGGTATCCAAGCTGGACTCACACCCTGAAAAGATGATCGGATTTTTGAGGTGGTTAGGCTGGGCTTCCATCACAAGGTGATGCAAAGATGCGTCTTTTTATGATTTCACAGCATTAAAGAAATAATATCTTCCTTTCAAGAGGGTTGCAATCTACTGGTTGAGAGCTCCTAAGGGAAGGCTCCACCTGGACCAACGTAGTGGCATGATGAACAAGTGGTGCAAGGTACCTCAACCTGAGGTCTGCCTTGGGAGTTGGAGATTCACAAGTTTCCACTCAACAAATAACAAGAGCGTAAGGCCTGAGAGGGGTTAAAGACATAGCGAGCCATGTAACCATGACGCCTTACAATACCAAATTGTGTTTTGACAGACAATTCCCCTGAAGAGTGGGACCCGAGCCAAGCAGTCTAGCTTGGCAGAGACAGACCCTAGCAATACATTTCATCCCTGCCAAGCAATGTTGATTTGCTTTGGTTCACATTCATTTGTAAGCACCCAGTCTGCACAAAGCCCCAGATGGCCTTGGAGACTCCAGCACAACAATATTTTGAAACAAAAGTTCTTACAAAAGCTACCAGGGCTCGAGTGGAGTCCAGGGACAGCAGTTTGCACAAGTTAGCTGTTATACCGTGTTCTGGAAGAAGCGTGAATACAGGAAAGAAAATCCCTAAGCCCTATTTGTGCATGAGGAGATACCCCACTGATCAAAACTTTGTTTGTAACAAGATCCTCAGCCACTTAGGCTGCTCAGGAAATCCTCTTGGCAAAAAGCAGGTTTTCATCTTTGGAATACTGCCTCCAGTGCCTGTGAATCTCTGATTTCTTTTTGTCCTGCTGAAATCACAAGCATGGTGATGGAAATGAAAGCGCGTTCTCCAGGCTCACGCTGCTGGTTCAGCCTGGCTGGTCAGATGTGCCAGCTGCTCCCCAGCGTTTCGTGGTCGCTGCTCTTACATCCAGGAGCATACGCCAGGACAAAAGCTGCTAAAAGCAAAACACTGGAGAGATTTTCCAGAGAGGAAAATTGTCCTTTCTCTTCTAGAAGAAAGATGAGAAAGCATGACAAGACTCGCTGTCTTGTAATTCCTTTTGATGTCCTGTTCCTCCCTCATACAGCAGTACTTAAACACTTTGGCCAACACAGCCTGACCTACGTGTTTGGTTGCTTTTTTTTTCCTCATTAGCAAAAAAGGCATGGCCACCTCCAGACAAAAAGGCCTCGAGGGGAGTAATAAGTTGCTTGTGTCTCTTTGAAGGAGAGGTAGAGGGTTTGTGCCCGTCTGAAGTTTTAAGGTCAGAACACTGCTTGAGTAAGGTCCTTCTTCTCCCATCCCCACCAAGCCCAAACTGGAAACATCACAGCTGGTACCAGCTCCTCTGCTGGCTTCAAGAGAAAGCCTCTGGCAGTACTTGTATCTGCCTTCGGAGCTGACAGAAGGCCTCACCTTGGTGGAAATTATCTGCTGCAGAAGTTTAGTACTGTTGGTTGCAAACTCATAATTCGCCATCTCTTTGTGGGTTGAATGGTGGAAGTCAGCTTTATCAGCCTTTGCTCCTGTGCCGTGCCTTCTTACCAGGGCTTCTGCGTGGAGCAGCCCATTAGACAAAGCATCTGCTGCTCCATCAGACCTTCAGGAATGATATTTAGCATAAAGTCTGTTACTTCTGCAGTCTTCTGGTGTGCAGTAATGCAGTCTTGAGGAATTTGAGATGCAGGAAATGAGTTGCTCTTATTGTCAGTCACGTACAGATAGATACAGGAAGGGAAATCACACACTGGCTAGCTGTGGAGCATTTCAAGGCTAGAAGCTCCAGCTTTCCTGGAGAAGAGTGGTAATCTTTCTCAGCTTCTTGAGGCACAGTTCTCCTTGAATCTGTTTGGCGGGTATGTGGCTTACCTTACCAGAAGCATCCACACTCTGGGTAACGGGTACATCAGACTGGGACTGTGGTGGCCCTGCTGGACAGCTAGGCCCCAGTCAAATGTTCTTTGAGTGTCTCAGCCCAGGTAGTCAAGATGTTAGGAGAGCAGCCCTACAGATCTCCTACTCCCCACTTCCCTGCAACAGTCAAAAGTCATATGGATAACTTTGCTATTTGAGCCCAGTGGGCTTAAACTCACTACCTGGTGGGTCTCTGACACTGGGAAGTACAAAGCAGTTCAGGTCAGAAGAGGCTGAGAAGCCTGCACCAGGTGATGGCATCTCATGGCTGATTCAGCAGATCATCTCCTCCCTCAGCCGTGTCTGAGCACAGGACTGTCCAGCTCTGGGAGAGGGTATCTTAGCCACAGGCCGAAACCAGTCTCCATTCATCCAAAATATCTCAGTTTTGCTTGGATATCAACCCATCTCCACCCCCAGTGCCTCCCTGACATCTCTAACGCACGTCTGTGCAACATCATAACTTAATTAGCCCAAGACCGTGCTTGCCTGCACGCGGTGCCTTGTAACGCACAAGTTTTTACTGTGTTGAGGAAACCTTACACAAGACAGCTCTCTCTGTCGAAATCACCCAGTAGGGTTTGTTAGATGGCAAAAACAGATGGCTGGTTCCGAGCAACTGGATATTGAGCTCTCTGCTTGTCTCTGCTGTCTGGTCGCTCCCTTGGGTGGTGAGAGACCGTGGCGAAGGGTTTTACTGCTGTACCAGAAACAGGGATCAGCATGCAGTGGTTCAGGTGGGGATGGAAACCTGGGAAGCTAAGCAAATTAATCAAAATCAGTTAATTTGTTTAGTATAAAAAATAACCCATCGTCAACAAAATAACGTCTGTGTTACAGTCTGACCTCATTTGAAAGGGTAAGCATTAAGTCTAACAATCCAACAAGTCATCTACTGGTAGCCAAGTGGAGACCTGTTTCAGCTAAGTATTTGGATTTCGGGTTTTTCCTTTAAATGAGGGGTAATTTGAGAGGCCAAATATTTGGCAAATTAGTGCTTCTGTGCCTACCTTCCAAGAATAAAATAATATGACATGTTTGATATTTCTGGTACCCTTCTAAACTGAGCACAAAAGAGACTTACAACATTGGCTTCAACTTAGTACAGGTGCAAAGTAAACCATCTGGGGCTAGTATAAAATGCTATTTGAAAGCTCCCAAATACTTTGCATTTGGCATCCTTCATGGCCTGGAGGTTACACAGTGTTCAGCTATAACTCCTGACATCAGTGACTGGAAGCCATGGGCATTTGCTCACAGCATGCCATATCAGCGAAAAAAGCCCTTGATTCTGACTGTGGTTACTGAAGCCAACCTGAGATCATTTATAATTCATCCCCAAAGGCTGAGCTCTGCCCCGCTGCCCGTGCTACCGAGCAAGTTGTGGCCTACAGCTGCCACTGCTTTTACCATGTGCCACTGCACTGCCGTCATTTCGGCTGTCGTATTTCTGGTGGCATCGGTCTGGCTCTTGGTTACTGCAGCTCACTCTTCAGCACGTGCTCGTTGGAGGCTGAAGCTCTTACCTGGCAGGCAGACTAAAGGCCTGCAACAGCAATGGGTCCCTGTCACCTCGCAGAGCAGAGAGGTGGTTTTACAGTCCCACCTGTGCTCTGGGCAGGGTGGTATTCGCACAGCCGCTGCCTTCCAGCAGAGGGTGTTTCTCTGTCAGCAAGTTATAACTTCTCCAGGTCTCCAGGTCCCTTCAGCACTTCAGATCTGTGCCAGGTCTCCTTACGGGTAAGGTCCATCCCCAGCCACCACCAGTAAGATGCTGGGGGAGGGCAAGGTCATGTAATGAGGGTGATGCTTTCACTCACTGAGTGCTCTGCTTAGGAAATCCTAAGGTGTAGCTCAGGGCTTGAGCCCGTCTCAGCGTGGGCAGGACACAGCCTGGGACAGGGCCTTTACCTAGGAAAGTCCTCAGCCCTGGGAGGAGCTGATGAAATTCCTCCATCCAGGTACTTACAAGGAGTTTGTCTGAGATAAATTGCCCTGATTCCCGTCCGCTTTATCTCTGACTTAACGCAATCCAGAGCAGACCTCAGAGGGACTTTAGTCCTTCAGCAGGGACTTTGCATTCACGACGCCACGTCCACATCCCATTTCTGAGGTGCCTCTACTTAGAGGCTTGATGTCACTGCTCTTTTGCTACTCTCCTGAGATTTATAACCACATGTCCTAATTTGAGTGGTGGGGACAACCCAGCACGTGACATTCTGCTCTCCTGCACGTAAGCATTTTATTACACACTGCAGTGAAGCCTCCTCTTTATATTTCCTGCAGTCTGTCCCAGGAAGTCCCAGTGTGGGGCATCTTCTTTAAAGCTCTGGCTTAGCTGACATAATTATGTTCTTCCCTTCGTACAGACACCCTCAAGTCAGGATGTTTGCAACCGACCCCACCTTTCCTAGGAACACCTGAGGCTCCCCCCTCTTACCACTGCTGACAGGAGAATGTGGAAACCTTACGTGTCTGCCCTTCTTGCTCCGTGGTGGACTCCGGTCTGCCCGTGGGCCATATGCACACAAACAAGCAATCAGAGAGCACAGATAAAGCCCAGCTGCCCTTGCACGCTTCAGCCTGAAGGCTTGTCCACTAGAGTGTGCTGCTTCTGAGTTGTTTGCTTTAGCAGAAATGACAAAGAGGAGTTAGGGGTGTCCGTAATTTTGGGTGGCACTACAGTATCCTTTGAGAAGAAGCTCTGATTGCCCACACTGCAGAGAAATGAACAGTAGGAAAGTCTCCTCCTTGGGCAACCACCTTCCCAGCAGGTCCCAAGACTGTGATGCTTTGGTTTCTTGCCAAAGCCCTCTTCAAGACCCTTCCAGCAGGATATGCTCTTCTTCTGGGTCTCCTCCACCAGCAGCATCTCTTGGGTTGCCCGGGGCCTGCCAAGGGAGTATTTTATCCCCTCCTTCATTTAGCCCGAGAGGCACGGCACCCTGCAGAGGTCTCCAGCTGGCAGGTGCTTTGCGTGGCCCAGTTAAAGCTGCTGGCACTGCGCCGTTTTTGAGGAGGAAGATAAATTACTGGAAAATTAGCTACTGCTGGAATGACATCCTTATGTTAAAAATAAGGAAACTTTCATTCATCAGCTCAGTGTAACAGAATTGAACACTGACAGGCCAAGCTGCCTATCTTTGCTTTTTAGATATTTTTTTTTCTTTTTCAAAACTATACGTATATTATATAGAGAGATTATGTGTATATATATATGTATAACATATATATATATATATATAGTATAGTATATATATAGTATATATATATATATATACTATATATAGTGTATATATATAGTGTATATATATACTATAGTATATATAGTGTATATATATACTATATATATAGTATAGTATATATAGTATATATATATATAGTATATAAAGTATCTCTGGTTCTAGAGGCTGAGAAAATGACAGTTGATTTCCTGTCTGAGTGTAAGCCCTGTTCTCTTGCTAGGTCTCCCCTGGTTTTCAAAAGACAAAACTAATGTTGAAAAGCAGCAAAGATTTACATGCAAAAACCATTAGTCACATAGCACTGAAAATGGTCTAAACATTTAAGGACATCTTTCTTGTTCCTACTTCTTTCCTTCTAGTGGAAGAAGAGGACACCAAAGACTGTCTTGTCAGTGCCTCAAACCCTGTAAAAAGTTTCCTCTTTCATCACTCCTCATTTATCACAGAAACAAATAGCATATGAAGAGCAGGCATCCTGGCCCAAGGACTTGCTGTTCACTCTCAGTGGAAAGACATGGCAAAGTGGTGGTTATCCTGCATTAAATACAACATCTCTGCTGCCTGGCTGACAGAAAATGAGCAGAATGGTGTCCCTGCTGCCTACCCAACACAGCATCCCTCTCTGTTGATCTGAGGGTTTCTCTCCACAGGGAAGTTCATCTTTCCCTGAATTTGTTTCCACCTTGTTTTACTGGAGACGACCACCATCTCCTCTGGTGGTCCAGCACCGGCACTATTTCCACCTTGCCTGGCTCCAAAATCCAAAGTATGGACTGCTCCTCCTGTACCAGCCCCTGGGACATCTGTATGCCAGCAAAGCTTTCTGCCTAATATGTTTTGATAGCACCCAGTTTATTTTCTATATTTTCTCTCCCTACTTTATGTGCTAGTCCACAGCGTGGCAGCAACATGACAACAACCAAAAATACCCTCTCTCCCCCCTCCCCCAAAAAATCCAACAAATCAAACCAAACCAACCAACCACCACCACCAAAACAAAAATCAGAAACCTGACATTTCCTACAGCACTGTCAGCTGCTGGGAATGGACACCATGTAATGACTTCCAGGGCCAATGACCCGGTGCCTCTAATTCCCAGTAAGGGTTTATTTCTTCTGGCATGGATAACACAGGCAAACCCCTGCTCTGATAGGTTTTTAAAAGTGAAAATAGGTGGCAGAGTACTTAGCTCTTTCAAGGAAGTTTGGAGATGATGGAAGAGAACCTCATACCACGTGAGCACTGAATGTGGCTGCCCAGCTTCCAGCAGGAAGGCAATAAATCATCTCCCGAACACCTGCCACGGGCACCAGATCACCACAGAGAAGCTATTCTTCTTCTACCACAACTGCCCATTCAAGATGCACCACGGCTGCTAATGCATTTAGCAGCTGCAAGAAGCATTTGAAAAACTGTATCTTTTTTTTTTTTTTTTCCTTCCCCCAAGAAATAAGGTTACGGGCTTTTTTGCTCTGCTTGTTTGGAGTCTGGCTTATTTCGCTCAGCTCCTACACAGCTGCCGTTTCCCCACCTGCTGGAGGCGGCTGCACCCGCTGAGGGGCAGCAATCTCAGGGCAAGCAGGGCCATTTCCATCACCGCCAGCGGGCATTTAAGGGGTGCTTTAATGGGCTTGCATTAACACAACACCAGCTTGGTTCTCCCTGATGCAAACACCTCTCACCTGATGTGCAGACAGCTCCTGCTGCCCCTTGCCCAGCACCACGTCGTCCCCAGGTACCTCCAGCATCCTTCAGGGCTCTCCTCAGTGCCATAGGGAAACCTGGACAGCAGTGGCCATGAAAAAGCATGGCAGTTTCTGGAGGGATGGTCACACAGATGGAGACATCACAGGCTTCGGAGCTGTAATACTGAGCTCTTACGCACAGCACAGGCCACCAGGACACCAACTGGCTGTTTCCAACCATGCTTCCATGGGCTTAAATCTGGTATCTGCACAGAAAAAGCATTGTGTCACCGCCAGTTCTGTAACATCTCACAGCCATAAAATAAGCCCCTGAGCTCACCAAAGGAGCTCTCATCCTCTGCTTCCCAGCACAGGAAAGCAGCACGGTCCTGGTGTGAGAGTCAGTGCCAGTTTCTTGCAGCTGGTGGTCCCAGGAGGGAGCATCATCTCATCCCAACATCCCAACCCACAGGACAATGGGGAGGGGAGAAACAGGTCTGGACACCAAATGCCAGCCATCCTACCCATGTGAGCAGCTGGTTTTCATTTCTGGCTAAACAGCTCTGTTCCAGTTGTGCTGGTGAAGGAAAAGGGAAACAGCAGATCCTGAACCTTGGCTTCATCCAGGGTAGCCCATGGGCAGAAACCCCAGACTGCTCATGCAAGGCTGTTGCATTTTGTGTGGCCGTTGTGCATCTGTCAGTGCCCCTTCTCTCAAAACAAAAGCATCACATGGCTTTATGAGATATGAAACCAGAGGTGTTCATAGCAATGAAAAATGTGTGTCCCTAGATTATCTTGATTTAATGAACGAGGATTAGAAAACCCCAAAGCCTTGATGTTACCCTCGATGTACATTGTTCATGCTATCAGCCCCATCCTTGTCAATGATGGATGCTTTCAGCTGCTGCAGCTCCTCTGCAGAAGTTGTTTTGCAGTGGCACTTTTTATGTCCCAAGATCAAGTTTTTGCTATTTTGGTTTTACACTGGGGAAGGAGATAGCATGTAAAGTAAGGGCAGCAGAGAAAAATATTGCTAATGTGGTAATGAAGAAAAAGAGAGGACTGTATTTAATATAAACAGCAGCCATAAATGTAGACATGTATATACTCCGACACTGCATGAAGTAAAATATACCACAGCCAGAACAATATGAGGGAATACTTTGTCCTTACATGGTTCACAGTTATATAAAGTGTCTCCATGTACTTTCCAGAGTTGAAGTGTGTACAGAGGAAATACTTCTGGTTGGACAAAGTGCCCTGTGCCATCTGAGCTTAACTGTGAGTTCCCTGGTTGACTAAGACTCCTATTAGATGGGGAACCTGAAAGGAAAGACAGGGCATTTAAGGGTTAAACAGCAGCAGCAGTCTTGTGAGCTGCAAACTGTAGTGTCAGGGTGCCTGCAGCATCACTGAGAGATCTGCTCCATGACCTCATCTGCCCCTTTCAGAGTGCCCAAAAGCCTGCTCCTGTGCAAACACTGCCAGCTGGGGCTAGAGCACCAGGCATCCTCTTGCATGGGTCTCCCTCCCAGTTGCAGGGGGTAGGGACAGCAGCGACATATTTTCCTGTTGCTTCATGTATTCCCAAACCCAAATCCTGTTCCTGCTTCTTTGGGAAGTGCCCATTACAAGGACACGTTGCCCATCCTGTCGCAATCCACAGGTCTATGGAGGGGCTGAGTCCACGAGTGGCTTCCGAAAACTCTGTAGGTCTCAGAAGTACCCATCTTGGGAGTGAGACAGACATTAGGGTGAACTGACTTGAGCTGGTGTGCTGGCTTTTGTGGAAAGATCTGTCAAGGAGGATTAGCCCACATGAGATATGGCTCTCAAGCCAATAATAACAAATCAAGGCAGTGGCTACAGGGTTTACTGAAGACCATACCAAATGATTTTGATGGGAAAAGTGCCTTGAAATCATATCCTACCATTAGGTGGTACTGCGTCAACTACCTTCCTCCCTGTAAGTGACTTCTACTGCTCAAGACCAGTCCCTAGTCCTTGTGATGCTTCACGAGGAGGTGACAACAAAATAGCAAAGCAACTTGAGCTGGTTTTGTGACTTCCAGGCCATTTGTTCACTAACGTTTTGAGCGACCCATTGTTATTATTTTCCTCAGTAGTTAATAGAAGAAGAGATTTTCGTGGGTTATGGGTCAGACCTGCAGTCAAATCAGCAGAAGCACCAAACCATCTTCCTCATCACTGGCAGGCCGGGAGAAGCAGGGCTGGTTTCTCTGGGCTCATCCACACCGACACTAGATGTCAGCCCAAACACACGAGTGCTTCAGCTCTCAGCTGCAGCCAAACCCACGGCCAAATTGCTGTGCTGGCAACCTCCACCCGTGAGGGACGGGGCTTGCTGCAGACAGCTGCGCCGTGGCTGGGCTGATGTGCTGTGGGCTGCCTGGGGCTAAACCATGCAGATTTGGCACCTCAGTGTGAAGTGAAACTGATGGTGGGGAGATAGGACTGGGCAGAGCACTGCTTGCACTCAGTTAAAAGCTGGGTTAAAGTGTTTCTCCTCACGGCATCCCTGCCTTGGAGTGTTTTGCCTACAGGCAGCGGTTACCAAGGCTGGTGGTGACCAAAAGTCCTGCGAAGCCAACAGAGACCGGCTGGGACAAAACAGCATTTCCTCTTATTGCCACCCTGCCTGGGAACAGAGGCAATTTCCCCTTCCCTTGTTTAGAAAACAACCTTCTTCCCTCAATACCCCCTCATCCTCCCCGTGCAGCAGGCCAGCCTGGCGAGGGCTTTGCGATCCTGGAAATTGGGGACGGGGGTCCCAGCCTGCCAGAGGTCAGTGGCTGCTGTGTGCGGCTGGCTCCACATCCCACTACTCCTGCCTGGCTCCCACGTGTGTGGGGCAGGCAGATTTCATAACACCCCTCTCTTTCAGCAGGGGGATTTCCACCAAAGCGGGTGCAAGCTGTTCTGGCTCAGACCAATACCCGAGGCGCTGCAGCCTGGCATCCCGCCGCACGTGGCCTGCTCTGTCAGCTTGGCTGCTTGGTGCTGTGTGTTTCATTGTCTGGACCCCTTCCCCAAAGAACAACAGGATGAGCAGTAGGTACAGTTTGTTCTTGTTTGCCATGAGGGAGAAAGAAAGCAGCAGCTCATGGGCTGCTCCATGAGGCGACTCGGGGCAGGCCGCGATGAGGCTCGGTTGCAGGGGCGCAGCCTTGACGCCAGGCGGGAGGGCTGCCTGAATGTCAGCGGCTTGACATCGTGCCATGTTTGCTGTTGTTATTTTTCTGTTTTTCCTTTCCACAGCCCTGCTCCTGGCCCAGATCCCAACACACTTCATCACACAACAGTTGCCCCAGCCACAAAAGGGGAGGCCGCAAGCAGCACTGCTGGCCTGAGCTGCTGCGGCATCCAGGGTGCGGGCACATGGGTTTGCGGGTGAACATCCCTCCAGGAACCCAGCACCCCTCTGCTCAGCTGCAGGCACAGGCATCCCACAGAACACCGCCAGCTGTGAAGAAGCCACATGCCACAGAAGAGCTCCAACATAAGGCAGGAAGATATTTTTGATGGGTTCACTGTGGGCATCTGCAGCTTTCTGCTGGCCAGCTTTGGAAATGGAGACGAGTGTTGGAAAGTGAGAAAGGGGAGCCAGGAGGATGCTCAGCAGGCCCCATTCACAGGGAGGGCAGGTGGCACCACCACCTTCACCAGGCACAGCCTCCAGCCCCAGCACTGCATGGCTCTGCCTGCCCACAGCCCAACACCTGGGGGCATAAGGCAAAGCTGTTTGAGCCACACTGCTTCTCTGAGCCACTTACCAGCTCCCCAAGCTCTCTGAGGGAGCTTGTGCTGCCTGCTCTGCTGTGCCTCAGTTGTAGCAGAAGGGCAAGAGAAAGGACAGGCAGCTTACATCAGCGCAGCACCATCAGCTCGTACTTGCTTGCCAAAGCACTGGGTTACTCATGGTGCTCTCCTTTTGATTATGGTCTGTTCTGTTAAACTAAGAAGTTCCCCTCTCTCGGTGGCTTTATGCTCTCCAAATAGCTCTAGCACATTTCCCATCTCTAATTTTGCATTTGCTTGCTTGTTTCTCAAGCCAGTTCTTCCAGTGTCTCTTACATCTCGTCTACTGCTGTTTGAATCCCTTCCAGTTTCTTGCCATCTGTTCAATGCCAAAGTGAACAAAATGTTCAGGGTGCAATATCCACTATGATACAGAAGCAGGAGCACTGTGTGTCTGAAGTCTAGGGCCTCCCTAGTCAAACAAAATCAAGATTAATGCATTCTTTTTGCCCCTTAAAACCATAACTTTCCTAGGTTTTTAGCATACAAGAAGTACATAGGATTCCTACTGCTTTTAGATCCTCTTCTCTTCCTTTCTTTTCTTTCTTCCCTCCCCCCCCCCCCCTTCCCATAATCCAAGGCTTGCACTCCTTTTGATTTGGGCATCCTACAGTCCACTAATGCAAACCCTCAGACCTAGGCCCACTGCCTTTTGCACCATTTATGATCTTTGCCTCACAATCACTTATTTGAATAGAGTTACAGCACTCTGGGGTCTCCTAATTGTAACATCAGCCAAGAAGTGCCCTGCAATCAATCTCCAACTTCTAAGGCTCCAAATACCCAAGCAGGCCTTTCAGTTGCTCTGGAGTCAGCTGGGGTGCTGGCTGGTTGCATCTGGTCTTTATTTTGTTCTCAGAGTCCCAGGAGAAGCTACGCCCCTTATGAAATCCTGGATCCTAGCAAGCCGCTGTTTTGATGGATCTTCAGTTGCATTTTGCCGTTCCCAGATGTTAATAATATAATGTTCACAGAAGTCAAACCAGCTGATCTTACCATTCACCATTAATTCCTGGAAACTGGGAAAAATCACACATCTTCCTTCAATCCTACAAAGATAATTCTCCCAGACCTTCTGCCCAGCCACATCTCCCATTGTGCAGGAGGGATCTTCCTCACACCCTGAGCAGAATGATCTGTTATCATCTCCTGATACCCAAAGCGTATTTCCTGGGAGGATGATGCACAAGCCTGCAGACTTCACAGCCCTTCCCTCAGCCAGCTAGGCAGCCTTCCCGTTTGTCAGCAGAGATCCTCAGCTGCTCCAGCTTTCAGGATGCAGTCAGCTTTTGTCACACCTTGGGACAGGGCAAGGCTGGACCATCAGAGACAGCAGCTGGACGCAGCCCCCTCAGCACACACAATGCTGAAGCTCCAGATCTTGCTCTTCTGATAGTCTAAGGCTTCAGAGCTGTTGCAGGGGTAGGCAGGAGTCTCTCTAAACACTATCTGCCATTGCAGCTAATTTATTTGCCAGCAAAGGAAAGCCCAGATGATAGTAATCCCTTCCCTCAGCAGGCAGTGCTGATTGTCAAGCCTTTCCCTCCCTCAGCCACAGGCCTTTTCCCCTTTGCTGCTTGATACGTGGCATTTTTCCTTGAGATAGGTCACCTTACATTTCTGTTGGCTAACGCTGTCGAATACTTTTTCCCAGAAAAGTTTCATCATCACTTGCTGGCATTAGCCAGAACACAGATCCTCCTGTTTAAGCATCTCACACAGCGCTGACAGCAGTGTGTTTTAACACAAAGAATTGCTGAGTGATGACAAGCCCAAAAAGGACCGGTAGATGCGTTAGCAGGGCAAAGGATTTTTCTGTAATGCTGAAGCCACAGATAATTTAGTGTATCTGTTCTGGGTGTGCAGCTGCAGATCTCCTCCCGAGGCTCCTTTTCTCCCCAGTAAGATCATACAAAAGAGAAGCATCAATCAGAATAATGGTAACGAGGTTAAGGCTATGTCGCAGAGCGGGGTGTTGGAGGAATCCTACTGGATCTCCAAGTGAACTTCTGCACTGTGCACAGGTTTGCAGTCTTTTCTTTCCTCCCATCTTCAGCTCTGCCAATGGAAGTGGGGTCGGGGAGGTTAAGTGCGAGCATTGGGCTCTCTCTTCACACCAGATATAACCCAGCATGTAGGTGGGGAAGGGGCCAGGGCTGAACTTGTTCTCTCCTTGTCTCTGTAAACAACCTGAACATCTTGCAGCTGTCAGAGAGCAGCCCATAACATCTCATAAACCATCTGCAAATCTGTAGGGGCGGGTGAATATGTAAGGTGCAGAGAACAGGCTGTCCTCATTAAACTATCTAATAGCCAACCTCTGATTCAGATTGCAGTTTTTCTGACTGAAATACTGCTTTTGGCTTATGTAAATGGACCACTGGGTAGTCTCATGCTCTCATTGCGAAAGCAAGTACTTGAAGATTGGTTTCCCTTGAGTACGTGTATTGTAAGAGTGATCTTAGCATCCTCTGGCCTTCTGCTAAACCAGCTTACCATAACAAGTCCTAGGGCTGTGGGGCTATAACTTGTTTTTCAGTGAAATACAAGTGTCCCAAGGGCAGTGCAGGTCCCATTTTTTTTCTTTGTTGCAACCTTTTTCCAGTTTTGGAGTATGGGTGAAACCAACATGCCACACTGCCTCTGCCCACACCCTGTGAAATGCGGGGGCTTCTCAACAGGAGAGCCAAACAGGCTCAGTCCACCGAAATTGGTGGTAGTGTCTCACGGCATGGCTTTCTGCACCTGGTGGGGACACTGGCAGCTTGGACTCGCACCAAGGAGTCTATTTTTAAACTGGCTCCATTGCATAATGCAATATGCCATCAAATTGCATCACTGTTACTTTCTGTTTGCCTACCCCCGAGCTGCAGCAGACCGAAGGGGTGGCAGCCGCCTGCCCAGGGCTGCACGGCTGCTTCGTCCCCTCCAAACCTTCCCACCATGGTGCTAACAGAGCAGCATTTTGCTTTCTAAGGCATGCAGCGACATTTCAGAAAGCTTTTCAGCATGGCTTGTGCTTTCTAAGAAATGAGCTGATGTGGAGCCTGGAAGCGAGTGACACTGCCTACCTGGGCACACACGGGGGAAAAATCCCCGCAGATCAGAAGGATGCAAAAATCCTGTCAAACCACTTGAGAGAGGGGTGCGTTTTTTACAAGAGTGACTTGATGAGATCTCTTTAGGTGAAACGAAAGGAAGGTGGGGATTTTTTTTATTGCCACTAGAAGCATTTTTCAACCTGACACAAAAATGACATGAAACCCCAACCTCAAAGGGCTTATCTACAGGCTGGGGTGTGGGCAGTGGGTTACCATGGATTTACCTTTACTCTGGTCCTGGCTACATTTGTGCAGAAAAGGAAGACCGGGGAGTGGAGAAAAGACAGTGGGCAGCTCACCCCATTTGCAAAGCACTCTTTAGACACAACTCTAGTTCTTGAGCATCTTCAGGTATATTTGGGAAAGCCCTGCCTCTGCCTATGTCCACTCCTTTTCCTTCCATCTTTCCAGAACATTTTATTTCACCTGGAATAATTTTTCTTTCAATGTGAAAGAGGAATGCAAAGCCTGATGCTTCCTGCACCTCTTTTTGGGTGGCTGAGATGGTTTCATTCACTGTCAACTCTAGTTAAACACAAGCAAAGTCCTACCCCAGTTGTCCCTGACAATGGAGAAAAACCTGTTTTTTTCTCATTTGCACTGCAACTCTGTGACTGATGGACCCGTGTAGCTGCCAGGTCAGCCTGTTTGCCTTGCTCTGTCCTTCATGCCCATCTTTGCAGATGTGCTCCAGCTACACAGAGGGATCTGCACTAATCCCTGCTACCTTATGCTTCTTCATCCCTTGGCTTTCCTCGAGCCTTGGCCACATACCCTTGGTCAGCCCACAAGCTCAAGCATCCTCACTACAATGGTTTCTCTGCTCTCTGTGCCTTGCTAAGCTGCTTTAAGCTTTTTGTTGCTTTTCCATGGACTCACGAACCACACAGTAGGGATCACAACCCAAAATCTCCCATCTACACGTGGCTTTCTTTGGGATGGAGGCCACTACTGGTTCAATAAAGGAACTTAAATGCTTCTTTTTAAAACTCGCGTCCAAAGTCAGGACATTGCACTCATCCATAATGGCATCTTCCGAAGTTAGATTTCCCCCTTCTGCAAGTTGCTTCCTCCCCCTCCACACACACTGTCATTACTTGGAGGCAACAGAAAAGGTTCAGCTGCTCATCACAAGCTGTTGCCATGCTCCAAAAGGCAGCAGAACATGGGGTCCTTGTCAAATTAAAAGAGATAATCGTGACAGCAATCAGAGAATTCGCTACAACAAAACGGCAAGCATACTCTGCAATGTAGTTATGGCTCTAGGCTCACAGGATCACAGGAAGACTGAGGTGGAAAGAACTCAGGAGGTCTCCAGGCAGGGGCAGCCTGAAGTCTGCAGTGTTATGGACCATACAGGAAGGTAAAGTCTTCCCATGCAGCAGTGTCTGTACTCCCAGACAGTCCTCTGGCCACTTCTGCATGGTTCTCCTCTTAGATGGATGTATCCAGGGCTGCAATTTAATGTGAGTGCCATAGCAGAACTTTTGGTTTTGTGTTGGAAATGGGCCAGTTTGCAGTCAGATAGAAACATCTGAACATAAGCAGCTGCATTTTCAGTTAGGATCCTGGAAATAATCTTACCTTCAAAAAGGCCAGCTAGTCTTCCTCAGTATTAAATTTCTAGAGCTGTGTTATGCAGTAAATCCTATATTATTAGTAGTATTAGTATTAGCATTACTATTATTTACTGCATGCTCAGTATAATGCAAATATATTTAATGAGTTGGCTTAGTAAGGTTTGGATGTACTCCAATACTTATTTCAGAACATAGAGGAGTATCTCCAGGATTTCAGAACAAGTTGCACAGGAACCTTTTACAGCAGATGATAAAACATAACGTCTGGTAGAGAGTCAAGCTTACAACTGTCTCCAGAAAGGAACAGATATCCTGCTCTGAATCAGCAGCTTCTGAATCCTGCACTGCTCGCTCATTAACACCAGCGTCACCAGCACTGGCTTCCTTCCCAAAGCAGCTCTTGTGTCCTGATAAGCAGATAGCCAACCAAGCACACAGGTACACAGATAATGCTCGGCACATGAGAATTTCCATCAATCTGAGGACTTGCTGAAGTGATTTGGTGGAAAGAGACAAAGTTGGGTAGAAGGTATATAAAATGCTTTAGTTTAATAGATATACTGTTTTAACAGTCAGACTGGCAATTATATATTTTAACTTGATACCTCTTTCAGCACTGGGTAGCTAATTTTAAAGCTTTGATCTCATTTTCTTTTTTTTTCTTTCTTTTTCTTTCAGTCTCTTTTTCTTTCAGTCTCTTTTTCTTTTTCTTTCTCTTTCTCTTCCTTCCTTCCTTCCTGCTATTTCTTCTTAAGCCAAGAGATGTATATGACTTACCATGCTGACCACAGTGGGCATACAAAACTGCACCTTCTTGCATTTAGCACTTTATATCCCTACACAGAAGCTGAGGAGTAAGCAGTGTTGTTTGGCTAATTTTCACTCCAGAGAGTGTCTGAGATTTCCCTGTGCATGGGAAGACACCCAGGGAATGCCTCGCAGAATGGTATCTAATGTTTAATGCAGATTAGCAACTGGAAATGAGGAGCTGAAATGTCCTGAATCTAGCCATTCGTCCACAGGCCACAGCATGGGAACAGCTCCCTGTAAGATTACCAAGTTCACCATATTCCACTAAAAGCCATCCTTTTCATCTAAAATTTCGCTTCTTCTCTCAGTTTTGTGATGATTTGGTCCCAAAGAGCAGTTCCTGTTTCTTTTCTCCCCTCCCTCCTGCTCGGCAGGGCCTGGCTGACGTGAGGAGCCCAGCACGCAGGCCGCACCGTAAGTCACCACCTTGAGCAACACCAGGCCTTGCTGGGGCACGGAGCAGGCTGCCATGCACCAGGGGCATGGCCCAGGTTAAACCATGACACATCTGGAGTAGGAAAGTCTTCTTGGGTGGACTGGGAGCAGCTCTCGTCCAACTCACACGATTATTCAGCGCATGGGGCCTGTGGGATGTGATAAGCTCACTGGGTACCGTTACCCACTGCTGAAGCACAACACAAATGCAGAGCCAGCACAACTTATTCTCCTGTAGATGTATAATCGGATATATTCATCATACATCATGTATGCATTTGGAAATTGTCTCACTGCTGCTAGGAAAAAACATAAAAATCAATTCAGGATGCAGGATATGCTCACAAACTCTGGATTCATTGCAAGGCAAAGTAAAAATAACATAATGGAGGCATCAGTCTTGCCATGAGGGTCACTTGTTAAGGACAAATGGGAAATTTGTCTGTCTGCAGTGTCCTCCCTCTCTCTGCCCTTCCCTGAGGCCATCAGGTGCACTTGTGAGGGCACAAGCTCTGCAGATGAGCGTGGGGAAGCAGTGCCTGCACGGCAGTCCTGCACACGGGTGTTGTAGAAGAGGTGATGGTGGCCAACGGGCATGGCCCACATACTCCACTTCCCTCGGTGTGTAAATCCTATGCAATGAAAGAAAATTTCATCCGCAGCTACTACAAAACAGTAAACAGACTGGTGGAGCAATGGGATTAAAAAAAAAAAAAAATCACCTCTGGTTAAATCCGGTTTCTTTGGAAAGCCTGTGAATTAGGGGGAAAAGAACAATGGTCTCAGCCTACTTTCTGGACAAGTAGCCATGCCAAGGACTTCTCTGTCCAGTAAATCCTTCTTAAAATAGGTGGATCCCAATTGCTACTTCCATCCAAGCTGGAAAGAACAGAAATCCCCCCTCTCCCTACAGAAAGAAGAGGAAAGTGAAATATTCAGTGTCACCTTCCCTTCCCTCTAATGTCTTATAGGCAGGAGCCTGTATACGGCCAAGGACTTGCAGTGACTTTTGCTTTTGGCTGTCTTGTCACCTTAAAAACTTGCCTGTTATAAAAAGTAAAGGCAGCTTGCTGTTCAGCAGCCAAGCAGCCACAGGGACAGCATGCATGTATGTGTGCATGCACATGTGCACAGACATGTATGTGTGCTCACTCCTGCTTGCCTCAGGAAGGCGATGCTGCCTGCAGCCTGTGAGCCTGCACACCCAGCCTCAGCAGATAGCTCAGTACCAGCACCTTTCTGAGCAAGGAAAAGCCGCTGCTGAGCAAAGGCAACCCCTCCTGCCATCACCCCCACCCTGTGGCATGCCTGCAAAAACAAATCCTTCATGTGCACCTGCTTCCTCTTCGAAAGAAAGTTAACGCTCTTCAGTGAAAACCAGACAGCAGGGTGAAGTAAGAGCTTACACACACACACACACACATATATATCAACCCTAAAATAGGTCTGCTTTCTGCACACAACGGGCTTTTTCCTCTGCATGGTCGGAAATACAGAGGCAAGAGGCACTTGTATGTGCTGCCTCATTGGGGGTGCCTGGCAGGCTCCCCCCATTCAGACACCCCCAACAAACAGCAGTTGTCTCCATTCAGCACCCCAGTGACACAGCAAACCCGATTTTTGTAGGCCTAAAAGATTTGGGACCTGTTATGTGAGTCTACTGAGTGCTGCTGAAGACTTTCACTTGCTAACGTGTTTTTTAAGGGAGGTAACTGAGATTTAAGGTGTGCACAAACCACACGCACGGTTCTGTGGAATCTGAGCGCGAGGGCACATTTTCACTTTCACGGCCTTCATATCTGAAGATCTCTGAATGCTTGGTTTAGAATTAAATATTGAGGCAGTTGATCTGGAGCAGCTGAAGAACGTTTTTTCACACAACATTTAGCTGGACAGTGAAACTCATTGCCACAGGGTATTTCAGTGGTTGAGAGCATGAATGGGGTCAAGAAGGAATTGGTCAAATTCATGCAAGGTGTATCCACCAGGACTCTTGAATACAGTCAAGATGCAACCTCCGGCTCACAAATTCTCCAAATTGATGGTTAGCAAATGCTGGGAGGATTTATCAAGGAAAAACAAAAAACAAAACAAACAAACAAAACAAACAAACAACAACAACAAAAAAAAAACCTCTAACCTTGCCCTGGCTCCAAAAATCTTGTCCCAAACGCCTGTTCCAAGTCATCACAGGAGACAGGATACTGGGCCAGTCAGGCCAGTGGTCTGACGCACATCCCCATTCTCACATTGCAAAAACCACCCGGCCTCTGTGTGGCTGTAATAATTAATCAGCTGGAAAGAGCCCAAAACCAAAGAACAATGCCGCAGCACTGAGCACATATTTACTCAGTTGGGGGAAGCAATGAGAAAACAAGTTTCGCTCCAATCAGTGCAGAAAGACCTAGGAGGGAGAAGTGAAGAGCAGCAGGCTCTGGGTGCTGCTGGAAGCCTGGCCAGCCTCCCCTAGCTGCACAGCTGCTGCCCAGCAGAGCACTGGGGTCTCAGCACAATAGCATCCCATCCGACAGCAAAATAAACCTCTATTTGCAACGGGCACTCTGGGATAATTTTAAGGAAAAGTGAGGCCAGACAGGAGTGATCTTAAATTTAAAAAAATATACATTATTCATGCCATTTTATGTGTAAGTGTGGAGGAAGGCAGCTTGGGAGCAAGGCAGGCTGTGCCCCCATGTTGGGAAGCAGCAGCGATGGAAGAGGTGAGGTTCTCAGGGGAGCACGCATTGAGCACGAGCTGCAGTGAAAGCAGCTCCTTGGTGGGGCTCGATGCATAAGGAGACGTGCAGGCTGTTGGATGAAGGGCAGGACTGATGGAGTGAACTTTCTGAAAGGTGCTGCTGCTCAAACAGGGGGCATATGAAAGAGCTTGAGACCAAACCAAAGGCCAGAGGACACTCCTAACAGTAAACTCTTCACCTGCTTGGTCCCTGCCAATAATCCAGAACTGCTCACAGCAAGAAGACTCCCACAGGTAAAATTATGGGCTTCACCGGCAAGAAGCCACATCTTCGATCAGATCAGCCAAAACCATCCAAAAAAAAAAGCAGCTGAGGCACCAGACCACACCACAGAGCTTCTCCAGCACTCCTCACCCTATGATCCATTCCCCTGGTGCTGACAGAGCCAGCTTGCTTTTCCTCAGACCCACTCCTTAAACCCCCAGCTCTCCTACGGGATGCGAGGCAGCACCCAAGGGGTGACAAAAACAATGGGCATGCTGGACTTTTCCTGGCCAGACGGCTCGTGCCACTTGTGTAGCACTGGGACAAAACACCCCGCTGGCACCCTGCTGCTGACGGACAGACGGACAGATAGCGCGCGCCTGGCAGCGGGGCCGGTTTCCTGGTGGGGCGCTGAGGCTGTTTTCGCTGCCGAGGGAAGTCGGAGCACACACATCCTGTTGGGTTTACCTGGAGTGACCCACGCGGCAGGCTGCTCTGGCACGGAGCGTGTTTATGGGGCAGCGAGCCCGGCCACGCTGCTGCGGCCATCCTGGGACAGGGCACAAGGGAGCACCGTGCCTCAACGCCCCGCCGCAGCCCGGAGCTGCTTGCACAAGGAGATGCTGTTCATTTAATTAAAGCCTCTACATAAAAATATCATCACTCCGACCCACTGGGACGGATGTTCCTTCAGCTAATTCCCTTTGCAATTTTATTTTTTCCCTTTCAACAAGGCTGTGTTACCCCAAATTAGCATTTGCTGCAGACAGTTGCAGTGGACCAGGGAGCTTGATGTAGCACAATCTGCTCGCTTTTAAAATCCTTATTCAGACGGAAACTTCACAGATTTAAGTAAAACTGCTTCAAATCTGGCTAACCAGATTTCTGTGAATAAATGTGGGCTTGCCAGAAGTGTCATTCCTCACTAACACACTGCTCTGGCTTTGCTTCTCCTCCACCTGACCCGGAACCTGAAACTGTGAAATGGATGGATTGGGATATCATAACCCAACAGAAACGGCCACATGGGCCGAGGGTCTCAAAACTCAGGGGTTTGTTCCGCAGGGCTGGCTGTGCTCCCCCAGCTGATGTCCCCAGGGTCACCCGTACCAGCAGGGAGCACGGCGCTGCCCTCCTTGCTCCTGCATCCTGGCAGGTGCTTGCCTGCATCCCCGTCCCCAGCACAGGGCATACTCAGCACATGCGTCCTGAGGAAAGCTGGGCACGGCACAGCAGACCGCTGATCTCCAGGTAACTGATGCAGAATTGATCTTTCGTGTTTGTATGTTGTTTTTTTGTTTGTTTGTTTGTTTTTTTCCCCAGCTTACACTGAAATCTGATTTATTTCAGATCACTTTTAAATACTCACAGAGATCTTGTACCAGTTTTGCTTGTGCTCATCACTTATTATTTTTCCTGTAAACTTTGCTCCACCAAGCCAAGCAAAAAAAAATGCTCCTAAAGTCTCTCTGTGGTACCAAGAAGCTCTTGTTTCCCAACAGCAGACACCAGAGATGTAGCAGTGCTCTCCTCAAACGCAGTGTCACAGCATCACAAGGCCTTCAAGCAGAACAGGCATCATCCCATTTTCCTCCAGCAAACTTTGGCAAACGCGAAAGGAAGCCGTGAAAAGCGAGTGCCCTTACACATACAGGGATGAGTCACGCCGCATGTGCTGGGGCAGCGGAAACCTCTGGGAAAACAGCTTTTTGGGAAAGGCATCTTGAACTTGGGCATGCGGGGCACTCCTCCAGCCCTGCAGGCAGCTGCAGTGTCCCGTGAAGGCGTCGTGCCGGGAGGGACAAGGCTGGCTGTTGGGGCAGCAGAAAGCCCCACGTGGAGGATCTGGGGCTGCAACCAGGGAGGAACAAAGCCTCTGCCAGCCCCAGAGGAGGACAGGGCTCCCGAGGGGGTCAGTGGGGTGGTGTGGGGGCTGTTTGATCAGCGTCCTTCCTGTGCTTGTGCTTCAGGACGCCGAGACACGAACACCGCAGCTTCCTGCCAGCTCCACTCGTTGCTGCGCTGTGGGTTTGAGGCTGGGCAAAGCGGCCAAGCAGGGAGAATGGCTCCAATTTACTGCTAAAGTAAACAGGTTTTAACATCTATTAGCTCTCTGGGGCTTGCACCCGCAGTGAGCCCGCAGCAGTATTTGTGTGTCAATATTTTCTCGCCCTCAAGCGCAAGGTGCTCAGGAAGGTATCCCAGCAGGCCCATTGCAGTGGGCTGGGTTGGTTGGCTTTCTCAGTTCTTTGAAAAATAAATAAATAAATTGCCTGAGAGTAAAAATACCACCAAAAACTGAAACTTGACAGCGTTGGCTGCGAGAGATAACATCTTTAAACGGGCACATGCAAAAGCCCATGCCACAGCAAACATCCTCAGCACCCGGCTGGTTTCCTGCTGCTGTGCTAGGTGTCAGAGCAGAAATTGCAAGGGGTTAACAATGCAGCACCTTCACAGCTTGGGTTCAGATGTCCTACCTAAAGCTGATGTTCTCCAAAGCAACAGCCTGAGAAAACGTATGCAGTTTTCAAAACCTGGCTGTATTATGAAGAACACGGTCAGCTGAGAAACCATACATCAAATAAAGCATGGAAACAAACACAACCCTGTCAGGTATCCTCTGGAGGGGAGCCGTAGCACTCAGATCTGAGAGACGTAGCCACGATGAAACAAAGAAAAATAGTAGCTCCCGTTCCTTTCCACCATCCCTACACCAGTATTAACCTGTAAAAAACAAGGGACCATCTCCACTGATGCCTCACCTCCCTGTGCTGGTATGAAATCAGCTCCAGACAAAATCCATCTCGGAGGTCCAAGCAAGCCACGCGCAACTGCAGCACGCCTTTCAGCTGCTGCTGAATTATTTAGTCCCCAGCTGTCTCACTGAAAGCAGAAGCAGCCCAAAGGATCTACCTATCATCAGCTACTCATCAGAAAAATAACCAACTGAGCTTGGAGAGGGCTTCCTCTGCCTCTGCTGATCTATTTAAAGCTGCTCACCCCCCAAGAAAAAAAAAAAGAAGCTGAGAGTAAGCTGTAACATCCAGTAGCTGAGTTTCATGAAGCCCAAGCGTGGCCTGGCCACCGCTGTCTTTATCTCAGCAAAAACAGGGCTGCGGACAAAGCGCTGCCTGCAGCAGCAGTCGCTGTCAGCCCCTGTGGTTTCCTTCCTCACAAGAACTATTTTCGTTTTTGTTGACAGAAAAATCCTGCACCTGTTGGTGCTGCCACAAAGGAGGAAACCCGCCTTCAGGCACTGCCCGTGAGGGTCCCCGGGCTGCTTCTCCTGCAGTACAACTCCTTCGGCAGCCCAAACTGAAGCCCCAGGAGTGCCGAGGGACGGAGGGAGGGATGGGGACAGCCGGGTGGTGACACACAACCAGGGCCCATGGCCATTGCCACATGCTGAACAAAACATTAGGGCCTGACCCCGGGGAGGGCGTTGAGCTGAATCCCATACCATTATTTTGAAAGGGAATTGAACAATTTTGTATGCAAGGATCTTGACATACGCCAGGGGGAAGGCAGCAGTGGCAGCCCCAGCCACCAAGCACGAACCTGGACGATAAGCTCTATGACTCACAGAGACACCTGGATAAATTCACGCTTGGGGCCATCAGTTCATTTTTCCACGCACGCACTCACTTTTTCCATTATTTCAGTTGAGTTACAGAAAGGGCGATCCCGCCTTCACAGGAGTCTTCAAGCAGCTCTCTCTTGAAAAACTGCAAGAAACACAAGCCCAGGTGAGGGGTGCCCACGATAGCTGAGGGCAAAGGCACCTGCAGTAGAAGGGGGGTGATTCCCCTTGCGGTAAATCAGCAGGCGCAGTAAGAATCTGTGCTTTGTCATCTCCTTTTCTTTAAATAATCCTGCTCCTCTCTTTCTCAGACTTCAAAGCAGACCTCCGTGTGATGGCAGCATCTCACGCAGGCAGGTCGTCAGCCTTCAGCTCCAGGGAACCTCCAGCTACACTGACTAAAGCCCTGGTTTCTGAAGGGTCTGAGGCTCGTGGCGTCATGTTATGAAGGTGACCACGTCACCATGTGTGACCACCCCCTTCCTATGTTGGAGTGCTCAAAATTGGACCTAGCGCAGCTCTGAGAAACCTGACCTTTGAAACTAGCCCTGTTTTGACCAGGTGCTGGGCCAGGTGACCTCCAGAGGTCCCATCCGACCTGAGTTATTCTGCAACTGCTGTCAATCGGCTCTGAGAGAAAGGGAGGCGTCTTAAAGGCAAGAAGTTCCTACAGGTCTGAGATAGGAAAGACAGCTCTCACCAGGTCCTTGCTGAAGAAGCAGCTGCTGTGTGGGTTAGACCTTCTCTAGAAAGTTCATATGGAGGTGAGGCAGGGAGAAGGATGCATGAACGCCCTAACAAACAGCGAAGCTTCAGCAATGCCCCCCCCAGGAGACACCACTGAACATAGTGCGAACCCCAAGCACATCAGCCTTCAGTTCTGCTGCTCCTGGGATTACTCTTCTCCAACCTGAGCCCTGTGGAGAGCCCTTCTGCAAGGAGCAGACTCTGGTATCACAGCTCCTGGCTATCTGAGCTCCCTAAAGGGAATTGCCCGAGCTGGCAGCGTCCCCAGGGCAGGCAGCTCGGCATGGACACCCCCACGGCCACTGAGCCATGCCCAGGGAGAGTCTGTCCTCCTTCCTGCCCCCCTCAGGGAGGTTTCTGCAGGCTCCCCCGCTGACCACATCACGTATCACATGAGATTGAACTGGCATTATTCACAGCGCTGATGGGCAGGCATCTGGCTCCCAGTGCTTTGGAACCAAAGTGGCGGCCGCGCTATGAAGGGCTGGGTAGTTTAAGGCTTTGCATAGTTCTGCAAGCGTGGGTAGCACAGGGAGTCGAACATCACATTGCAGAACAGATGCCTAGATGGTTTCTGCGTCAGAAGAAATCTTCCTTTGCATTTACATCACCCCGCCGCTGCCGCTGACCAACTGCTTTCGGCCAGAGCGGGCTGCCAGCACGTGGCCACCTTCCAGGCGCAGTGAGTGGATGCTGTGCCTGGGGGATCAGTGCTACAGCTGTGCACAGCAACTCCCTTGCGTGGACACCTCTTGGAAGAGCTTCAAACACCTCAGCCCTGGGAAAAGGAGAATTTAGCAAGTATGCCTGCCCTTCCCAGGCATACGTGTGTCTCCTGTTGCGCAGCTGCTGGAGCAGGGCAGGAGCTACTGCTTTTGCAGGTTAGCTGCCTTCCTCACAGAAACACGGGGAGAGCGAGCCAAGCTATCTGATCATCAGCAGGCTCTCACCACGGGCGAGATGGGAGCACGTAACTTGCTTTGGCTACACAAAGATGAACAAGCAGCCTACACTGGAGGTGCCTGCCTTTGCTCATCGGCTACTCGTTTTCAGATGGCTGAAGCGAAGAGCAGCGAATTCTTCCCCTGCCAAGTGACGGTTTACTTTGGAAACAAACTTCTATCTACCTAGGAAAACTCAGGCGGACCTTCTGGCAAGCAGTTCCTTACTTACCCAAGCATGCAGCGGAGCTTGCTGAAGCCAGACTCTCACCCACAGTCACGCAGGATGCAATGAAAGGCAGAGGCTCAGGAATAAAAAGGAGCCTTGTGGGAAGAAGCAATTGCTGAAAGGTACAGAGCCTTGGAGATGCTTTTTTAATGCCAGAGGTGTAGGGCAGGGAGCTTAAACCACAGCTACAACTGAGCCCACTGCCTGTTTTCTCTGTGTAACGCACTGGGCACTGCCATTTGCGTGGGAGCCTGCAGAGATGTGCCAGCATCTAACACAGCCAGCCTGGCCCCCGAGAGCAGGCCATCGCTGGGGTACACAGAAGCCCTGCTTTTGATAAAGCAAAAGCCCAGCGTCAGCTCTGCTTACTTTGTAAGACACTTTCCAGCCCCCACGCCACTGTGTGTCTGGGCTTTCGGCCGTAACGCTAGCACTAAACCCAGGCTGAGCATCCACAGACTAAATACTCCTCAGAGGAGAATGAGAGTGCCAGCACTGAATTTACATTACTTGATGCTTTCCAGCCCTATGCAACGGGGCTTTCTCTTCCTCTCAGCCCTGACCCTAGCCCTAGGGTCTCAGCCCAAGCACCGCAGCCGTGGTTTCCCCAGCAAGCCCTCCTCAGAGGACAGTTTGAGCAGCAGCCTTCTGCTGAGCTCAGCAGCCCCTTCCTAGCCCCAGGTTAACTGCAGCTCTGGGCTTGCCTGTGTATGCAACCTTAACCCTAGGCTGAGCTTTGAGCAAGCACCCCAACTCTTCCTTCCCCACCATAAAAATTCATCAGGTGATGGTGGGTCACAGCGAAGACAGAGGCAGCCCCTTCACAAAGGCGCATGGTGACAGTACAAGAGGCAATGGGCCCAAGCTGCTCCAAGGGCAACTCTATCTGGTTATAAAGACAAAAAAAATCTGCTGTGAAAACCACTGACCATGGAGTAAGATTGCCAGGTGAAGAAGTGGCCAGTTTCTCTTGCTGGAAACACTCAAGGCTTGGTTTGACATGGCGCTGGATAACCTAGTCTGGGATCCTGCTTTCAGCAGAAGGAAAGGGGTGCATCCCCAGGGGCCCTTCAACACGGCTCTTCTGTGATCCTATAAAGCCACTGCCTAAAAACAGGAGCCTGTTATCTTAATTGTGGCTGGGAAACACTACAGAGCAACTTCCAACCTTGAGCTGGGAAGTTACAAAAAAACAAAGTAGACTGTGTTAAGAAAACAGAAAATAATGAGGCAAAGCCTTCAGGATAATGGAGACTCAGTGTAACACCCCTCCAACACACACAATCTATTTGCAGAAGACCAAGCCTTTGGAAGGGCCATTGGAAGGGTGAGTACACAACCCCAAAAAAAGGACAGAGACTGGGAAGTCTCTGTTCCATACACCAGTTTTCACTGTTAGGAGTTTTCAGGCTCACTTCAAATACTGCTCTGGTCCGTCTTTTCCTCCCAGCCCTGACCAAAGCTCTAGCCTCTGGGTGTGAAACTGCAAGTTTCAGATGGGCTTGTGATGAAACTTGAAATTGTGGTATCAGGTTAAGCACACAGTAAAATCCTACTGGCCAGAACCTGGGCCTTTTTAACAGAAAACGAATACATCTCCCTTTGACACAGCCTATTTCGTGCCTATTGCTGCTCATCAGCCACACGTGCACAATACTCCACACGCACTCAGCTGTCGAGTCAGTATCGGACTGATAGGCACACCTGGAGAACACTGATAGCTCAGAGTATAGCATCTCACAGAACCAAGAGCATGGTTTACCCACCACCACCACGCCATCCTGCAAGCCACTACACACACTTAATTAGACACTCTACAGCTTCCCTCAAAGGCCCAGAGGAATCAGAATTTGTCATCACACAGTAGATGTTGAAAGCCTTGGGGGATGTTTACTTCAAGTGTGTTTACTTGACTTCTGATTCATTCCACTAATGAAGAGCTATTGCTTGAAACTCTTCAAAAACATGATTTTCTGGACAAGAAAACTGAGTAAACTAAACAGGTATCTACCAAGAACGGGGCAAACACAGCTGAGCCTGCTTTGGGCTGGGGATGGGCTTCCTCAAGATCCCTTCCATAAGGTGCCTTGCTCCAAGCCCAACCATGGAATAGCACCAGAAGAGGTTTCCCAGTTCCCAACCTGTTCACGTGAGGCCAAACTTGAGTAGGTTGCCATTAAGCTCTAGTTCCTCTTTCCACCTCAAGCTGTCTCGAGCACAGCACTTCCCACTCTGTTAGATGGGCACTGCAGAAACTGTAAAGACGGCTCATGCTAATTGTTCACTCAGAGGTCACATCCACCTATCAAACACCCATCTGGGGCTTCTGCAAGATTAAAAAAAGAGAGACAAACAAGAGGATTATTAAAAATTTAACTATATACCATATTTATTATCAATCCACAGGATAATCTGATTGCTACATGAGCTCATAAAAGCTATTTCACCTTTACAAAATTAAAAAAAAAAATGTGCCACAAGGATGTAATAACTGCTGATAACCAAGGACTGATTCTTAAAATTATAAATTTGCTGTAGAAAAGATTAAAAAAAATTATATTCACTTTAGAATTTTATTTTGAATAAAATATTCCCCTGTATAAAAAATAAAAAAGCTTGCTCTGGTTAGAATTAGAGTATTTTTCTTCTTCTTTTTTAAATCTGGGAATTTGCATAATATCTCTGTAATAGTTTTTTTTTTTTCCTATTGTACCACGCGGCATTCAAGCATAGCAGATTAGAAAACAAACATGAGAAAAGCAGTCTTAAAATGTATGAAATCCACATGGGAAGTTTTAACTTCCTTTCCTTTCCTCTATTCTTTAAAGACACTTTAGCAAGAATAGCCTTGGAAAAGAATACAGGTGGGGAGGGACCTTCAATGTGCCATTAAGTAGAGCAAGGTAATAAAAGGCCTTTCATAAGTGCTTTCTTAATAAGGTGCAGAAGCAGACTGCAACGTTGCTAGTACTGCACTATGTACAATATTCACAATAGATTTTTTTATTTAAAAATATTCCAGCTAGTTCACATTTTCTCTTCCATTCTGAGGCTTTCAGTTCCATCACAGCCTTGACAGCAAGAAGCGCAGCAGCACCACTTCCCTTGTGGTCGGTTGGTCCTCATATGAAACACTGGAACCTGTGAGTGGGCCAAAGTTCTTGGGTTTTTCCTACCTAGCAACCTTGGAAGTCCGTCTGGGTTCAGGTGTACATACTGACGGCTGGAGTCCTGAGTTAAAAACACTCCGGCACTGGAGTCGGACACAGCAATGTTTTATATTGCCAAGGCTTTCTTTACCTTAGATTTGTCTAATGTGCGTCAAGGGATGAACCTCTCCTAGAGAAACATAAAATACAAACCCAAACAAAACGAAGCTAAAAAACACACTGTCAAAGGCTTAGCAGCTCTTGACTCTCGACTGGGTGATGTCTGACGTTTTCTTGATGACACTTGCCCGCGTCTCGCGGTCTGGCCGGCTGCTGCTAGTGGAGGCTGTGGACACAACTTGTGGCAGGGGGATGTCTGGGAACGGGGGCCAGGAGCTGTTGTAAGGCAGTGGGCAGCTTTCTTCTTTGATGGTCACCTGCAGGTCAGGCTTGTTGGCAACGAAAGTGGCCATGCTGGGAAGCGTATGAGAAGTGTTCCTCATTCCCAGATTGCTGAGATACTGTTTGCCTTCAATGTTTTTCTTCTGCCAATGAAGTCGGCCCTACAAAGGGGAAGAAGAATGAGGAAAGAATACATGAGTGAATGCACTTTGTAAGGTGCTCACGGGAACAAGATGAAGACAGAAACATCCACAAATTTCACAGGAGTTACTCCCTCTCTAAAATCCTACCTGCTGGCATTGAATGTCTTTGCTAGCTTTACTACCTGCTGACTTTGAATGTCTTTGCTCTCTGACATTTCTCTCTTTAGGAAGTCCTATATCTGAACCTTGGTGGCTTGCTCTCCATCACTCAGGAGACTCTGCCCACTCTTCTGATGGAAAAGGAAGGCCTTACTGCCAGGGTGCCAGACACAGAATTGGACACAGAAGACCAAAAACTCAAGAGCATCAAATGGAAGTCTCCTCCATTACTGGGGAGAGCATCCTCCTGCCAACAGGGAGGTACCGAGACTCAACACCTTTCAAACAGCACCACCCACATTGTCAACACAGGTAAAGCTGCTGGGAGAGCCAACGTCCCTTGATAGCATGTCCAACATCACAGCTATGAGGTTTGCCAAGGGAACACAAGCATCCTCTTCCTTCCACATCACACATGCCGCAATGGCATGCTCTGTCAAAGGAGAGTCCTCGCTGGGTTTGGGGAGCCACGGAGCTCCCACCTCAGTCGCTACTGGTAAAGTAGCTGGTGGATTCCCACACTTCTCCCTTACCGGCTACACAAACCCTTCTGGGGCGTTTTACTGAGCTTCCTGCTTCACCAAAGCAGGAAAGAATAGCAGCCCATCCAGCCCTCTGGTGCAGGGCAGGGCAAGAAACACTGTTATAACCACGCTGGCAGCAGGTAGCTGATGCTGAGCACTAACTTGGTCTTCGCTTCTCAGGAAAGCCTTTTGCCTCACATACCTCAAATGTTCAAGTTGCATTTCTATCATACATGTAAACATTTCCTCCAATTGTATGAGTTCAGATGCCATTTAAGGAAAACAAAGTGAGCATGCTTCCAGCTGAGATGAAATGCTCACTGCCCAGCAGTGTCAATGCATGGTGCACACACACACATAGAGCACATGACAAAGGCCACTGGGTTGCTCCGTATTCACAAACTAGTTGGCACTGTTGATGGTTCGACAGAGTATTTTCTTATGCAAATTTATCTCCTTGTAGTTATGACAGATGAGGAAGAAGGAACTTGCAGAGATATCCGTTCTGCTAGGAAATCATCCAAACATATGTATCCTTTGAACCTTTCTAGTTTTTGTTTTTCTCTCTCAGCTTTTAAAACTGAATGTTTCAGTGGTAGGCAGTTGCAAACATAGAATACGAAAGAATACCTCTGGACATTATTTTGAGATCTTGCCCCAAAACGTTTAGATTCCAGAAAGCACTTACCTCTGCATTTTCTTCATCGCTTGGAACGCTGTCAGTCGTTTCACTTTCTGTCAAACAAAATGGAAGCAAAAATGAAACTCGTGTTATTTTATCTACAGTAGCAAGATCCAGCTCAAGAGGCTCGATCCACTTCAAACAAGTACAAGCAAACAGAGCCTAGCCAAACAAGCAGGAAACAATAGCAAAGCGTGGACCCCCTGTGCGAAGTAACTGAAGGGCTAGACCACATGGCATCTTTGAACAACTGGAGCAAATTCACATGGTTATCACGGTTAATACAGACACACCCTGGGAAAGACAGCAACAGAGGTGGAAGCAGCAGATCTGTGCAACTGCCCATACTTCTGGGCAGAGGGAGGAGACTCCTGCTGGCAGGGAATGCCCCTCTCCCTCACCTGCTCTGGGCAGCTTGAGGCCCAGCTATGGGCAAAGTCCTTTCCAATCCTTATTTTTATCTTGCTGCAAAACCATCTAGAACTCCACCCCAGAGGAGATAAGTGTGTTTTTGTTTCATAAACTGTTATCTCAATCTGCCGCCTCAAGGGCTCATTGCCACTTCTTGCACTTTACTACTGCTGGTTTACTTCACTTTTATTTCATTCTTGCCACCCTTGCCCGGTCCTTCAGCCTGTTTCTCTGCCCTCCACCCACGACTCCAGCACAGAGAAATGTAATGACATTCTGCACCAAAGCAGGACAGCCCCATCGCCTCTCACCCCTCCCTACTGCCTCTCTGTCCCTCACCATTTCAGCCAGAGCACAAATACACAAATACACACACAAGGTGCCACCCCTCTGCACCAAGGGACAGGCCAGCAGCTCCAGCAGGACGGCCATCCTCCTGCAGCTCAGCCCTTGCTTGCAGAAGAGCCCGAAACCCAGGGCTTTCAGTTGTATTTTCAAGCCCTCTAGATGTCCCTGCTTGAACAGTGGTTGGACCAGAGGAGCTCCCCTGCAAGTCTCCAGAGCTCTTCTCTTGAGGCTCAGCTAAGGACGAGGTTTGGGCAGAGGGCCATAAACTTATGGTCTGAATTGCTCCTTCAGACGTAAGGATCTAAACTGCACTCAGCGTCCTGAAGCAAGGAAGCTAGCAGCTCAGCTACTGAATGCTCTGACTGCCACAGCTGACGCTTCACCTACTTCACAGTCCCAGTCCCAGCATGCGGCAAGCAGAGGATCTAACTGTGAAGTTAACACTCTGCAGGGCTCCTCGTCCACTGGCCCAGGTAAAGAGAGATGTGACAACGTGATAAAGCTGGTCCATTAAGCCAGACTGAGGGGAGGGGGGGGGGGAGAGGCAGAAAGTAACCTGTACAGAAGGAGAAATGGCCCTGGAGATAGAGTCAATAAGAGGGATCAACACAGAGACAAGAAGCAGATATTCCTTGACATGAAGAAACATGTGGCAACAAAAAAGGGTGATGCAGATGAAAAGGAATCCATCCTTGATGTTTATACATAACAAAATGCTGAGCAAGAGATAGCACTATAGTTAGCAAAGCCAGGGAAGCAAGCCACTCGGGGATGGAAAGTTAGAGAGGCTATTTGAATCAGGAAGGTTATTTGAATCGGTGTCAGACAAGACAAGGTTGACAAGAACAGCCTTGGTACTAAAAAAACTGATTTCATAGACGTCAGTGGAAACCTGAGGAAAGTCGTAAGGGCCAGACATATCACTTGCCCGTGTAACCTCAGAAAGGAACTAGAGGTGTTTTTGAAATAAAGCAGATTTATGTAGGACAGCTGATACCTCCAGCTACTGTTTGTTGTTGTTGTTGTTTCAGAAGAGCTAAACTAACTGCTCTTGCACAGCTGTTCTGGTCATGCTCCTCCCTGCCAACCCGTGGCAGCACCTGACACAGGAGGCAACTCCACTCAGCAGAGCCACGAGGGCAGGTTCAGGGCTCCTTTATGGGCTTGTGTGTAACAAGATAAAATCCGAAATAGTCACAAGAACGTCCTACAAACGTCAGGGTTCTGACAAACCCTGTGGTGAAAAATGTGACATTTGTTCCTATATCCAGTTGGACCATGTTCTCTTGCTGCGATTTATGCCCATTGCCTCTCATCTTCCCTCCACGCCTCACTGTGAGGAGCTGTGCTCAACCTTCTCAGTACCATCCCTGTAGGTATGGATGGGCTGCTGTGAGGGTACCAAGACCTCTTCTTCAAGCCCCAGTCCCTCAGTCAGCACTTCCTCACAAGACAACTGCTCCAGCCCCTGACCACCCTGGCAGGCCCTCCCTGCACTCGCTCCTGTTTGTTGCTTTCTTGGCCTGGGGGACTCAGAGCCAGGCCCAGTGCTCCAGCAGCAGCGTGACGAGCGCTGAGTAGAGGTGGAAAATCACTTGCCTAGATCTCCTAGCCATAGCCCTGAAGGCTGTTGGCCTTCTCTGCAGCCAGGGTGCTCTGCTGAATCGCGTCCAGCTCCCTGCCCACCCCTCTTTGTGCAGAGCTGCTCCCCACTTCAGCAGCCCCAGCCTGAATCACTGCAAAGGGCTCTTTCTTTCCAAAAGCAGGACTTTGCGTCCGTCCTTGCTGAACTGGCTGGACTTGGTGATCTTGAAGGGTTTTTCCAAGCTAGATGTTATCATGAATCTGTGAATTTCGTAAGGTTCCCATTGGCCACTTTCCTGCAGTCTCTCCGCTTTTTTCTGGACTGTGGCCCTGCCCTTGGCCATATCGACTGGTGTCCTTTATTTGTGTCTGCTGTAAGCTTCACAAGTGTGCACGCCACCACCTCCTCTGCTCGCTGATGAAGATATTAATCAGGACTTGTTCCAGGACAGACCCTAGGAGTACTCCATGTCTTGCTGGCCTCTGGCTAGACTAACCAGGATCCTCAAGAGCTGTCTTGAGATGCATTTAAAGGCACGTCAGTGGCATGAAATCATCTCTGTGCTATCCTAGTTTGAGTTAGCAGGTCCTGATATAAGTTAGGTCAGCTCAAGACCACCAGGACACTAAGACAACATAAGGGGATAGCAGAACAACTTCAGACATGCTTCATTTATGCAGACTTGTTGCACTGACTTTAGGAAAGGTAGCTCAGGACTTGCTCATGTCTGGATGATTCTCTTGTCACCATATACATCCCTCCCTATTGTCACAGCCCAAGCAACCACCACGACTTCCAGAGCTAGACAGTGACTCTTGTTTGCATCCAAGAACTTAGATCCTTCAGCTGATGTTAAAAGAAAGCATTGTTGCCACATTCGCATAGCCAGGGAAAGTTTTGCAAGAAGCATTTGGAAAAAGGACAAGCGTTTCAAAGGCTGCGTCTCCCACTGCTAATACGTTAGAGCACGCCCACCTGGTGCTGTGCAAAGCCCTTCTAAATGCTCTGGCCATTACAGACTAAACATGCTGGGAAGCACGATCATATATCAACGTGTGTGAGTCTAACATTGGAGGCTATTCAAAAGAACATCAACTATTCACCCAGACCCAAAGATAAAAATTCCTACATTCATATTTTATGAAAATGTGTCTGGAACTAATTCAGCCTAATGAGTCAAAGACAAAACCATGTGTAAAATAATAAATTGCACTGGGAACAATTAATGCTCAAGTTTGCCTAAAAAGATGACTTTTCTGTTTCAGCCTCAGTATCCTGAGGCTTGCAAGTTAGCAATATGTTAAAAAAGGAAGGACAGGTTGGATATGAAACTTTTTCTACTTTCAAATGTGGTTTTGCCCTGTTTCCTACGGAAATAAGGCTTATGTGATTGCGAGGACTCTATATAGCGTGCCCATGTGTGCATTTGTAACTGTTCTCCCCTTACAACTTCTGAATACGTTGTCAGTCTTAGATAAGGGATTAATAAGTGCCAAGACTCTTAACTTCCTACCAGTTTTATGAAAATAATGGGCCAGATAAAAATGAGAAACCATTAGCACCCTGACTCAGGGGAAAGCTTGTTATCTCAACCCTTACTAGATATCAGAGTATCCAGATGGGAGACAGACGTTGGAAGCCAGACTTCCACAGACCACTCGTTATCAGTCACTACATGGCTGTTGTAGTCTGCGGACTGTATGCAACAAGACACATCCACTTCTCCAGGGCTCTCAACTTCACATTTACATTATATATCATCAGTGCAGCCCTTAGTGCTCTGTACCCACTGTGGTAGGCATCACGGAAACATGCATCAGAGATGACCTTTTATCTTTAAAAGGTCACGGTGCAAAGGGGACACAATATATTGGCAACATACAATTTGTACCACTGAAAATGTCCCTCTAATAAAAGATGACAAGATCTCTCTGCACAACATCTGAAAAGGTTATTTTTCCATTAATCACAGGCTACACACTGCAGCTTACATTTCCATCCTTAGATCTGCTGAGTGGTTTCCCCAGGTAAAATGAATATACAGGACTGCGAATTTTTGAGTTAAAAATACAAAAGGCAGCAGAACAGACATTTCTGAATCTGTGCCAGCTGCCCTGGAAAAGCCCCCTTTTCCCCTGTGGTGACCCCTGCCTCTTGGCTTGACACTCCCGAGCAAATCGAGTATCTCCCAAACATTTCCAAAAAAGAAACACCAGGATGCTTACCTGCATAGGACGAGACAGGGGAGATCTGTAGGGGGTACAGTTGGCTCATGCTGAGGGGCTGTTCATCACTTTCCGTTGTCACCTCTACTACCTGGCAAACATCTGGAGGATTGGCAACTATCACCTGCTCCTCACTGCTGCCATCAAGGTGCGGCTGTCCTACAACTTGGAGTCAGAAGAAAAAATTGATTACTCGTTTTATGTCGACTCTGATGAATCTCTAAGAGCTTGTCCTTGGAGACTGCTTGGTATTTGAGTGAAATGCAGTCTTTAATATAGCCTCAGCACTTTCTTCCATGTCCACCACCTGCTTTCAAAGGGACTTCTATAGGAAACCTGTGTGACATATTTAGTTTCCATCACCTTCAAAGACATTTCTTTTCCACTTGTGACAACTGAAAATGCCTAACTTTTTCCTGGCTCTCATTCAAAATGCCCTCAAGCCATCCTCAGCACACCAGCTGTCCAGACACTTTCCCAGGGAAGACCACGGCCACACTCTCCCTTCACCAGGGCATACAGACCACAGCAATCTCTCCTAATCTGGGAAGCATCCTCACCAAACAAGCTGCCCACGTCCCACAGCCTCTGGATGCTCTTGTGTAAATTATGCATCATGAAAGCAAATGGGTCAGAACAGGCATGCAGAAAAACAGCCACCTGGTCATGTAAAATATATTAAAAAGCTGATTTATACATGACATGAATCTGCCAAAAATTTCGTCTCCAATCAGATGCTTGTTCTCACTGATCCTCGCAATGCCAGTGATGGCATGTAGAAAATCACAGTTGTACTGCTAGTCTGTAGTCCCTGTGGTCTGTGACTGACAGCTACAGTCTGGTTAGTTATTAACAGATGGTTTTCCTATTCCCCCATGCACATATTTAATACCAAAGAAACATTACTTATTTCTACAAAGTGAAAGCACTGTGGACGCTTTGTAAGTGTCCCAAAATACTTTGCAGCCACTAGCTGTGCTACAGAACACCCTTTTGAAACAGGGGAATAAACTTAGAAGTTACTTAGCAAAGAAGTACTGTTGTAAAAGCCAAAACCTCAGTTATCTGGAGCATCTTGAGACAATTCCCTTTGTCTTGTACAACCTCCCCTTTTGATCCCAGCAGTATGAACACATGACTACTGCATTAATCCAGCACTGAGCTGAAAGCCACTAGCTAGATCAGGACAACATGGATGGACAGAGAGACCTCAGGGGATGGCTCACCTGAAACCCCAGCTGTCCAAGAGAAAGGGAAAGACTACAGATATTCTTTTACTGGACCACAAAACATCAAAAGAAACAACCTTCAAACAGATATATTCCTACCAAATTCAACAAGAGTTTGGAAAGATTTTGTGCCGGAAGAAATGTTTCAGATTTATTTGTGTTTTGTGAACCATTTTTAGTCTTAAACACACTGTACAGTGATAAATGCCTATTTTAAGTTTTACATAGGAACAACTCTACCAAATCTTTCAGGCCCCAGTAGTCCATTCCACCTGGTAATGTCATTCTGGAGCTGGCCAATACTGGAGTTTCAAAGGACAGCCACAATTAATTCACCGATCTATATGGTATCATTAGGAATTCAGACAGCACGATTTTATTCTAGATTCATGATGGAGAAAAATGTGGAAGGTGAAGCACAGTACATCTTGAAATTCTTCTGTTAAGTGACCTAAGTAATCTGATTATTAATTAAAAAAAAAAAAAAAAGCAAAAGATAGTATCTTTTTCTGGATGGATTCAGGTAAATATACATGAATGCACATGTATACACACAAAACTCATTCCTGCCTTCTATCTTTAGACAAGGTAAGAACATGATGTTTTGGAAAAGAAAAGTGACAGGTTTTTCTCCCAGGGAAAAGCTTTGTGAAGTGCCAGCCAACTTCTGGCAACTCCCCCAAAGCCTGGGGGATGTGCATTCTGTGAGACAATTCCAACATATAGAAAATTACATACATACCAGATAGTCTTTTTTTTTTTTTTTTTCAGTTGGCCCACTGCAATTACTACCATTTTGTGCTAGACATTTTATTATCACTTTTCCTGGTTCTGAGAGGACCTGCTTTTTATTGGGCGGAGGGGGCAGGAGCACATGCGTGTGCACACTCACAAACACACACACATAGAGTTAATTTTTATCCAGGAGAAACCAGTATTGTGCAACACTGTTGGGATAAGAACAGGCCATCTGTGCTGTTTTATCTTTCTCTTCAAGACCTGAAGAATTCTTACCCACCCCACGAGATAATTTCAGTGCAGCAAAAAATACTGCTCACTTGGGCAATGTGCCACCACTCTTCCTTGAGCTGCACGTATGTCAGAAGCACTGCAAGTGCTGTTTGTCTTTTCTCCCTGCCAGTTGACTTCCCTCCTTTTTGCAGAATCTATCTATCTATTTTACCCTTTCCCCCCTGTTTACATTAAATACCAGCCTGGAGTACTAAATATGGACTTCTCTCCTCAGACTGGATACGCAGCACACTCACAAGCCATTAATTAAAGAACACTGGATCACAGTTATGCACCCAAACCTTGTTGTTCCACCTCTGAAAATGGATGCTAGGTCTATCCACAGGAGCAAAGGGAAAAAAAGGCTAATCAGATATCTCCCTTGTGAGCTCAAGGAAAAATGAAGGCCCTTAAGGTGCAAATTCAGTTCTATTCCTCTGAACATCTTGCTCAGTTTCCACATCAGCCCCTTTACCACTTTTATGTTGATGTTACCAGTATGGCTCCTGTCCTGTAAATTACTAAGATCTGCTATAGTGCAACATGCATTCATCTCAAAATAGAATTTAACAGTACAGGATACATTGCACTGTACAAAACTGAGCTGTTGCAGCAAAATTACTCTCTTGGATTTGGGGGAACAGAGGGTACATTTCAAAGAATGCTGTTAATTGATCTCTGTTTGACTTTAAGGTTGTAAAATAAAGCAAAAGTGTATGAAGCTTCCTTGCTGGGGCTGCGTATCAGCTTTGGCGTATTTCGGATTTGTTTATGAGTCAGTCAGTAAACATACCACAATACTGTGCTATGCCTTTGAGTTATAAAGCCCTCTGTAATAGTAGGAGCAAAAATCATGCCCTAATACTTTTACAAAGCAAGAGATGATTAAATAAACTACCATAAAGAGAACAAAAGTACTTCTAGGTCATAAAAGTACTTGGAGGAATGACTTCATGAAAAGCCGTGTGACCAAAAAACTGGGTAGCAAAAAAAGTCACTGCATGTAATTTCTGCCATCTTTGCATACAGAAGATTAATATTTTTCAAACACTTCTTCCTCGTATATAAAAGTGGAATTCTAGAGAAAATGGTACATGGCTCACATTTCTAAGATTCCTCACTACAGTCACAACCTTAGCTGAAAAAGAGCTGTCAAGAACAGCCCCATTATTCAACCAAGGTCCAATTATTCACATTCTTCAAAGATGACATCTAATTCCTAACGTACTGGTTTCTAAATGCAGTCTCCACTGATCTTTCTTGTTAGCTCTGTGATGTTAAGAACGGACTCTGATACTGAGGTAAAAGAACTGAGGTCCTCTATTTCATCTGTAGGTTTAAATTCACAAATAAAACGTTAACCTATACAAACCTGTTCTTTGAGCAATGGGAAACCGTGATCCAACTTTGGTCTAACTCCCACAGACACTGGCTACAATATCCTCATAGCTGAAGACTAGCCTGTATAGTAAGTTAATGTTAGGAAAAGCCACCTGAAAAAGTCTGTAAAAGCTTTGATCTCAGGGGAACAACCATGCTGCAGAAGTGCTGCTCACTGTCTTGGCATGGTGGTGGGGCTGGCCCACAAGCAGGACCTTGCACGTCTTGGGCTAGCAAAAAGCATGTAGACAATTTTAACTGTGTTGTTTTCCAAAGTGCAAAATGCTGCTGGAAAGGTGAGTTTGGCAGAGTCAGAAGTTTATTTCTGGTACCACCTATTTCATGAAATCGTGTTTTAATTCACCTGTATGCTTAGCATATATGAAAAGCATAGTAGTACTTACCTACAATGTTCACTGTACTGTCAACTTCATTTTTTATACTGGAGGGCAGGAAATAGTCAGAAGTGACATCATTTAGCCCATTAATCCCAAAAGATGATTCAACTGGCTCTTGCTAGAATGAAAACAGTACAGTTGGGTCAGGTTTGATTTATTTTAGGAGCCTGGACTCAGTTCATCCCTGTTTTCTGAGATGGTAATAAATTAAATCGTTTCTGCCTGCCGCATAGCCACTGCTCTGTTAGACACAGTTTCAGAACGAGTAATTTGGCTCTCTGAGAAGCAGCCAGAGTTTATTCCACTTCCAAATCTTCAGCTTTGAAACTAAAGCTATTTTTAATTTTCAGATTTAGAGTGAGCCTTCAGAGAGCAAGAAATTAGTGTGCTATTTACTACAAGAGATTAACATTTGGAACAAACAAAGAAGAAACATTGCTTTAAAATGTATTCTATTTAATATTCATCCTTGCTCCCTTCCAAACATGCCGTATCTCTTAGCGCTCTCTTAAAGGAAGCCTTAGCTCCAGCACAGTAATTACTAAATTCTAGTCTTAATTTTTCTCTGCAGCAAGCCTGAAAGCAAACCAAGATGTTTACACTAAATACAGCCTTTTAGATCACATCATAAACATTACCACAGGGCAATAGCGTTGGGAAAACACCACCTGTTCTATATACACTGAGCTGTCCACAAGACGCATACTCTGTAGGTCTGTTACACTCAAATGGGTATCTAAAGCCCTCCCTTCAGACTAGACACCAAAAATTTAATTCCACAAACTCAGGATTTCTTTAAAAAGCTATAGACTTTTTTAAAGAATTAGCTACAAGTCCAACCTCCTCCCTGTTATGGGCTCCTTTATGGGGTTATCAGATAGAAAGTCTAAAGCCTTCTGCTCTCGTTCTGGGCAGGCAGTGCTGCCACCAGAAGTGAAGTCCTGCATCGCTCCTGTCCTCACAGCACCTGCAGAGAGGTGCAGAACCGCTGGTGTGATCTGATGTCACAGTATGCCCATTTTTGCTGCTCCAAATCACTTCATCAAGCACAGGGCAAAGGCAAGCCTCAAGGCTTGTGGCGCCAGCCCTTCACAGTATGAACCGTATGAATTGTTATCGTGGGGACGAAAAACCAGAGGAGAGTAAAGCACTAGTGGCAACCGGTCTTTGATGAGCCACGCTGGTGGTTTCAGCCCACAAGTCAAAGGACCAGAAAAAGAGCAAAAAAATAAAATTAGCTGCTATTGATCCATCCACAAATACCAACTGCAGAGACAGATGAGGACTCTGCACCGGAGCCCTGGTGTTGTGCAACGCCCTGGCAAACACAGCAGCCCCCATGGGAATGCTGCTCACACTGTAACTTGCTCAGCTTTGCTGAGGCTTAGTTACAGAAATGTTTATTTAGCTGCCCTTTCAAGCTGCAGAAATAAATATTCATTCTACAACTCAGGTGACGGTGCCAGATCCACAGAGGGACGTGGACACTGGCACAGTTGATGTTAAGTCACTTAACTTTCCAGTTATGCCTGGAGGAAGCTAAACTGAAAGGACAGGGAAAGGTGTCACTTCGACTTAAACAAATGTCTGAATGGGAAGCTGCATGCATAGCCAAAACTACACGTAAGAGAAGGTAGAGATTAAGCCCCAAGCAGGCAGCTCAGCCCTGAACTCTGTCTCCAAAGGAAAGAACCTGTTTCTCTTTGGGCTGCTCAGATACCTATGGCCTCTCCTCCATTTGCCCAAAAACCCAGGAGATTCATCTGCAAGGTGGAGACCCGCTCTCAGCCCCTTTGCCTGAAGTGGAGCAGGGATTAGGTGCAGGCCAGGCCTCACACCCACAGCGGGGATGAGGAAGGAAGCGCCCTCACTGAGCACCCTGCTCAGGCTTGGCCTCAGCAGCCTGGCAAGGCCTGGCACCGTCTCACCAGCAAGGTCTGGCAGCTCTCCTCACCCCACCAGTGGTTGCCCTAGAGCTCTGGGCACCCATAGGGTCTGGCAGTGGTGACCCTGTTACCCTACAGCAGTTGAGAGGCCGGTCATGGAGCAGCCTCCCACTCATCTTCACTAAGCGGAGGTTTTCCAGGCTCCAGCAAGGCTTTCAACGAAAACCACACAGCTCAGATCTCAGGAATCCACATCACCAAGCAAAGAAATTTAAGTGGCTTTCAGTGTTCAAAAACATGCGTTTGCATTAACTCATCCACCATCTTTCTTCACAGTTACTGCCTTCAGCACTCAACAGCCTGCCTAGCAGTGGCTGAGCACTGAATGAGCACCTATTTTAAAAATCCAGGTGTATTTGGAAGTCAACTCATGTACACATTTCTCAGAATAAAGGAAACGGTCAGGAATACTACCTGGCCCCATATCAAAGCCTGCAAAAGGTAAGCAGCCATATCATAATTAGTGGCTGGCGAGCCATATATTCATAGCTATCAGCGGCAGGTGTATGTGCTGGAAGCACGGCCAGATCAGCCTACTGCTGCTGCGTCGTGTAGCCCAACACTTCTGCACAGTTCAGGGCAACCAAGCTGGAAGAAAGCACCCCAAAAGCTGCAAGCACCTCCCTGCAGGCTCCTACTCACAGACGTAATGCTGTGTGTAATAATCTCCCCGACATCATTGGAACTCTCTCAAGCAGTATTGGTGAGATCAGTCTTAATGAAGAGGACAAGACTGTTCAAGCACCTCTACAGCTTTTAAGGTATTTAATATTTTGACTAAAAGAAAAATTACGAAGAAGGGGAACAGCAAAGTGCTTCTGCCAGGTTTGGGAGGCATCGTGTGCTGCCCGACGCTGACCAAAGGACCTTACCAGAATAAAGGAGTGCTCTGACACGTAATTATACAAGTCACAAGTCACCAAAAGAGTTTTTGCCTTCCAAATCCAATTGCAATCAAGTCTTTTTACCAGGCCTCAAGCATTCACCTGGCTGAGGAATGAGAGCCACAAGTCCCTGACAAGCAAGCAGCAGAGGATGGACATTGCTACATGCTACTGCAGGCCATGCTTTCCCTACTCCAATCCCAGATTTCAATGAAAGACCCAAGAACACAAACTTCAGTGAAGCCTGAAAGTCTGGAAACTTTGCAATTTACTTTATGAAAAAAAAATGAAATTGGACCAAATCTTGCCACTATTTAACAAGGATCTTCTTTGAGGGGCCTCAGCAGAACTGTGAAACCTATCAAATACCATGCTTTGTAGGGAAAGCAAATGGGAGTTTGGGTCCATGCTCTGAACAAGAAGAAATCTCATTTGCTACCTGATGAGCTTTACAACTGAATTCCTCCAACCTACAGTGCACGAGATCATGCAGCTCCGATAAAACGTCTCCCCCTTGCCTAAACGAAAATGAATTTCCAATGCCTTCTGCACAAAAACTAATTGCTCCAAAAGGTAGTTGCATTGTTCAGAAGCATTCCTTCCGTAATTACTTTATTTCTACTTACACAGACAAACAAATGGCAAATGTATTGCCAAAGCTGCCAGTTTTCCAACCTCCAGGCATTGCAACACAAGGGCTGTGTCAACTGATGACGTTAGTCATGGCTGTAACAGGCTTCAGGTTTAAAAAAATAATAATTCAAAATAACTGTAGCTACTTAACCAAACCACAAGCATAGGAGATTTGCAAATATCCACAACATACTGCTGGGGCTATTAAAAAATATTGCAACAGATTGTTTTCACAAGCTCTTACAGTATTAACAGCCACTTCTTACCTTAATTTGCTTGAATTTGTCGTCCTTCTCGGACTTTGTTTTTTTTCCTGCAACAACAGAAAGAAGATCTCTTAAAGTTCTCTGTGCCATGAGTTTTCCTATATGTCTTCTATATCCACTAAGAAGTAGCCCCCAAATGTGCTTCAAAATAGTAGCACCTCCTAGGAAAGGAAGAGCTCATTTTGTTTAATTTTAAGCTCACTATAAGGGCTGGGCAGTCAAAAATTTACCTTGAGCACTCGGGTTTTGTGTTTCATTTTTGAAGGACTGCAAAAAAGAACCATAAATGGACTAAATAAAGTGATCTCATTCAAAAAAGCAAGGTGAAAAATATGAAAGAGTGACATACTAAGCACCAGGGGCTGTTAAAGGAAAAGCAAACTTGAGAAAAATACTCAAAGAAAAAAAAACATCAAAATGCATTCCTAATTGCACTTGAGACACTCTCACTGTAGCAACAGGAAAAGGGAGACCGTTCTTTAATTTAACATATGAAAAGAGATCACAGTAAACTTCAATGCATTTTTGTAAATGGTTGCAACATGGGAGAAGGATTATATATTATAATTAACGCAAAAGTGGTTTATGTAATCATGCTGGATTTGAGAATGCAGAAGGAAACCCAAGGTGTATGGCCCTCACCAAACCTCCCATGCCTTGGCAGACCTCAGCACTACTGCCCCTGCTGTGTCCTGAAGGGACCCTAACGTGAAAGCTCAGACCTGCTGATGCAAGCTCTGCTCTACCCCGCTGTTTGTACAGACGTGTCCCAGGAATTTCTCCCATCCGTACTACAAGACAGCACTTCGAATTAGAAATATTTGCAGACAAATTCTTTTGCACTCACTCATACATAAATATAGCCACATGCCATGTAGAAAGGGCAAGTGAGAATATATACAAGGCCCAGAGTATGTCAGTTGTATAGTAACTGGATTTGTAGTGGAATCTTCTCCTGCACAGAGCTCCAGAATCTCATTTTTCATGACAAACTTTTCTAGCTCTTACAGCTATGAGAGGAATCTACCACAATGGGACAGATTGTGGTTCATGGATATATGCCTGAATGTAAAAAATACAACACAGATGAGAGATCGGAAACAGTTCCAAAGCAAAAATTCTACTTTTTCCAGATTGATCTTCATTTCATAGTATGATTCTGCCCGTGAAATGCCAGGGTTAAATAACAAATTGAGCAGTAGGTGAACCGGATTTGATTTTAGAGGAGCATAATGCATTTGGATGGCAGGTTATCTTTTCATCCAATACTTCTAGGCACTAGAAGATACCAGAGGAACAAGGAAGCCCATCTTCTACTCCATAAGACAATAACAAAGCCATAAAGAAGCTGGTGTTTCTACTCAAAAAGAAACCACTCACGAGATTGACCTGGTAGTTGGATCTTCTCCTGGCATGTAGGAAACCTAACACCTAAGCCAAATCTGAGGAATTTAAACAGTTTCTCATGTCACCACTACCATGCCCTGGGGGCAAAGAGGACAGCCTTTTTTGGTGTTTTCTTTTTTTTTTTTTTTTCATGGCCTTGTTTAACTATGTAACTAAAGAAGTGGCTCAATGGTTTAACATCCTGAACAGAGAAGAGTCCTCCTAGGATGTCAAACCTGGGAGTTTGTTCCTTATATAGGAAACCCAGATGCTGAATTTGAGCTCCCAGTTCCACATGGCAGCTGAGTTTGGTCACTGCAGCCTACGGAACCAGCTTTTCTATGTAGGTCACAGCTATGCTTGAGAGTACTGCTCCCACTCAGCTAAAAGGAGTGTGAGCTTATTTCTATCCTTGCTTGGAAACAGACATAAAAATGCTTGTCACCATATTCTGAATGAGCTTTACTGTGCCAAATGCACGAAATGTCGAACATCCTCTATTCAGCCTCCTTGACTGAAGGAGACCCAGTTCTCTCATGAGAGGTAGGGAATAAGCAGATATGGCTTTATGCTGCCTTCATTCACTAGGATACCTCACAGGGACTGAGATTTTGAAAGTGGTGCCACAGAAAAATGAATAGGGGCTCTCCTCTGTGGTATTCTCAGCTTCCTAAAACTGTGCTTTAGTTCAGCACTGATATTAACACCTCCCGCAGGAAACATTTTTCCTGATTCAAGTTAGGGGTGTTTGTCACTCTGCAAATCTTCAGCTGCTTATGCCGTATCACTGTCCCCTATCAAGCTTGGCCCATTTGGCAGCAGTTACTGGCAGCCCCAAAATTTAAGCAAGCAAGGTACACGGACTAGCATCTGAACACAGCTCCATTGGCTTTAACAGAGCTATCACCGTTTACACAGACCACCAGTTACTGTATCTCATCGATCCTCTCTCAAAGTAGCTTGTTCTCTTAATTGAATACAGCCCATTTTTCATGCAGAAGTTCCTAAGTTCTGGGGAACACCTGGATAGAACAGTCTGACTTTACAGCAGGAGACATAAGATGGCACGTTATGCAGACCTCACAGCAGCAATGCACCCAACACCAATTTCACACTTGCAAATTCTTTCCTCTACCTTTTTTGGAAGGTCTTTCAGATAGTGGCAGCATCCGGTACACCCTGAAGGCATTGTTTCCTTTCTTTATACTTTTGTCCTTCACTTCTTCTATATCTGGCAGAGAGTTCATAGCACAGCGGAAGTTTGCTTTCCATGTCTTTGGATCAGGTTTATCTACCCCCGACTGGTATTTTCCTAAGCAAGAAAAGAGAGTTAGGCACACACGATGCATAACTTAATACCCCAGGCAGACTGATAGCAACGCAGGTTAACTCCAAGGCATTAGTCTTTGGTTCTCAAGACGGGCATTCAAACAACAGCTGAGGTTGCAAGAGCAAGCGAATGCTGCGACCTCATTCTCATGCATGTTTCTCGAACACATGATTAAAAACAGTTTCTGTTCAAGAAAGACCTAGGGCACTGCGGATCAGATGCAACTCTACAACAACGTGGAAAAGCTTGCACAGCATTTACCTTTATTATGTCTGGCTCAAATCCACAGAAACACATAAAAAGCCTAAGGGCCCAAGTCTACAAAGCGCTGAGCATGCTCTACTCCAAACAATTTTGAACCCGATCTTGTTAACGTTTAAATCAATTAAGTTTTACTGTGTACCTAAAATGCAAATGACTTATGGCCATTCAATAAAGCTGGGGAGCACTGCAGACCTTGAAAAAAGCACTTAGCCTCCCACAGATCTGGAAGCTTCAATTCATTTACTGTGTTAGTAAAAGCAAAGACATGAAAGGAGAAAAATACAACTCTTAAAGGGAAAACAAAGTGAAAACCTGTCCTGCAAAAAGAGAGTCCCAATACCTGTGTGAATTGCCCAGTTTCTAAATAAGGGAGCATCTTTTTCAACATCCCACCCATGTCTTGCAGCATGCATCCATGGAATCTGAAAAATCTTCTTCTCCTGGAAGGGAAAACAAACAGGAAATGCCGATATTGATTGACTTCAGGGATCTTCTGATGACTTTAAGTCACCCATTTAAAAATGCACTTCCAGCATCTGCAAATGTTTTGCTTCCTTCTAACCCAGTGCTGCTGTCACTGAACTCAACAGGAAAACATCCACTGGCGTCAGTGAAAGCAGAATACAGCCCCAAGTATATGAAATACTCAGATGCCCCTTCGTGGACTACGAGACTGGCAGCTTTCCAAGCTGACACATGGATAAAACATTCAGTGCTACACATTTCTAAACATTCAAAACGAGGGCTAGTTTTGGCAGCACGGACACTTTTATGATTAGAAAAATCAGATACAAAAGTAAACAACCATAGGAACAGAGCTAATTCAAGAGATTTAGAATTCAGCCAGTAAAACACTAGCATGGTGAAAGAAAGGGCTATCTAAAATTTATGAGCTAATCAAACAGGACGTGTATCAAATGTAGACTTCTCTGCAGTGGGATAAAAAAAGACACAGGACACCCATGTGCAGGGGTGGAATTAAAAGTAGCCACACTTCTTTTAGCTCAGAAACTTTAGGCTGAAGAAAAGCAGATTTAAAGCAATCCAAAGGAAGGCCTGTTTGTTTGTTTACACAACACATAGTTAAACCAGGGCGTGCCTTATGTAGTGGAAGTATAAACTGATTCACAAAGGGAACAGAAAAACTTGTGGAAGATAAGTACACTGGTGACTGTCAAAGATGATGGGCTCATATGCAACTCCACCTCTGGGAGCACAATGCCTTTCAGAGCTCAAACGGCACGGGAGTGGGAAGAATCATATTCCCCCCGTGGTGTCTCCTTTACTCCTTCCAAGAGCACTTCACCCAGGCCATCATCAAAGATAGGACACTAGGCCAGATGGATGCTGGGTCAGATGTGCTTTCATATCATGTAACACAGGAAAGAATTGCTATGTAATGACCTAGGGGGTTGTATAAGAACACTCATGTCTGCAAAGCCATGAAAAAGGGTTTTGTTCCACAAACAAAATCCTCCTCTTGGGCAGGCAACACCTTACCTGGCTTCAAATACAGATATCTTACACTGTAAGCGCCACCCCTACCGGTTTAGATTTCTTTCACAGCTAGTGAAGAGAAAAGCACTTTCAGGGCACAATTTCCTTCAACTCACCAACTGAATTACAACCTCAAATTGCCTCTTTCTCTCCATTAAGTGCAAACAACTTTAGACAGCAGCCCTTATTTAAATGACTGCTTTGTAGATGTCTAAGGTCGGCTGAGATAAATCCTTTGCCCTCCCCCCTTCCTCCAACAACAGCTTTTCTTCCTTGTCTGTCAGGTTAATATTTCACTAATGTCAAGGTAAGGCTTATTTCCTCTCCTTTCTGGGTGATCTTTGCTTTTTTGAGCCTGCATTTTTTGTCACCTTCAACTATTTTCTCCAGTCCCTTCCCATTCACATTCATTTGTTCAGAACCACATTCTTCCCTTTTCGCTTCATCTTTTAAATTCTGTGGTGAAATCACAGATCCAACACGTTCTCCATTCTCCTGCACACTCTCACACACTCCTTCTTCCTTTTCATCCATTCTTCATCATCTGCCTCACGTGCCTTTTGCCTCCTATCTCTTCCCCTCTACGTATTTAAAACATCTTATAGATATGCTCTCCTCTTTCCCCAAGTACAGTTGGTCTAAAGAAAAGCTTCAACCCCACTTTCCTGTGGTCCACAGCTCTACTGTGTTCATCTCCGTGAGAATAAGCTCTATTGCCTTTACTCTCCTGCAGACAATGATTAGCCTGGAAAAAAATACCAGCCCATTAAAAAAATCTACAAAGAACTGCATGAATAGACCAGACTAAAAAGTCTTCTCATGTTTGGTGATAGGAAGAAGTTTCAGCAACGCTACACGATGCTACGGAGGTTATTCAATTGATTTCATATCCTGCAATGACATCCAGGAAGTTCTTTAGGAACTTGCAGACTGAATAAGACTACAGACATAGCACCATGTCACCATCAGTGGTACTCACTGCTTCAACGAAGGTGCAAGGACCCTCTCAACTGCAGTCTACGTGTTCGTTACAGAAAGTTCTTCCTAATTCCAGGTGTCTCGGAGCACAAGGGCTTACAGCAAATTGTAATACAAATAACCAAATCTTAGAATCTACATGTCTTAAAACTTTAAAATATAAATAATTTTACATACAGAAACATTTTCTGACCAATTATGAAAAAAATCTGATTTTCTTTGAAGCCCCACAAGACTGCTTAATGCAATGATACCATGTGGCTATGGTTCCATGGCGTTCTGCTCTAGTTCACCTAGATCCTCCCTATTTAAATATTATTTTTTTATTTCACAAATCCTTTTCCAGTTCATGTTTATTAATAATGAGATTAATAGGAAAAGGCTCAGCACTGATTTTTCTTAGACTTGGAAAATCAAGAGCTCTCTAATGCTGCACCTCATCACCGCATGTTTGTGTAGGAGTCTTGGGTTTGTATAAAAAGTTAGGCTCACCCAAAGTCAAAAGCACAACCCAGAAAACTGCTGCTGCATAACAGCAATTGCTGCCACAATCCAGTGGGGATATCAAAAGGGAAAAGGTGTCACATTCTTAGAAATAAGCAGGAAGAGGAAAACGGTATTGAACACTTGAAACCCTAACAGTGCAAAACGCTCCAGGCAGGTGAATGAGCCTGAGATCACAGATTAGTTAGAAAGTCACAGGACACATTTTAAACAGTGACCTCCGTTTGGACGGTAATACTCCAAGCAGCCATCAAAGCAGCTGGCTGCCTCTCGGCTCCCGTTACAGCTACTCTGCATGTTTTCACTCTAATTTCCTTTTCCAGATCCATGAGGGACGCTGACCTCCCATTATCCCCCTCCTCACACCACCTCTGCCCTCTGCTGAACTATGTAATTTCCTTCACACCTTCCAGTTTGCCTCCCAGGGATGGTAAAGAAATCCCCCTTCTCCCTTACGCTGTTCAGCAGGATAAAATGTTCACTAGGGAGGTGCACAAGGATTTATTTTTTAAGCCCTGTAGAGAAGGGCTTGTTCTGGTGGGGAAAACATTAACAATGCAGTGCAGAACAAAGCAGGAGGTATAATGTGATTAACTGACAGCAGAGGAAGGAATTAGGTAAGTCAGCTGTTACCTGACTTGTCATTTTTAAATGAGAGAGGTTTAATTCCTTCCTTGGTCTGGAAAAAATTCCCAAGAAAAGGCAGCCAATGACAAACATAGAGCCATATTCATTTCTTCACTAGTTAAATCTTATTTCCTTAAGAGCTGTGCACACAAGTGAATGCCATTCTCTTGCTATCTGCCCTGTCTTCTTTTCTTTAATGTGAACTGTCCTTTGCCAAACTGACTGAAATATACAAACCCTGAAATCCTACAACTTCCAGAGTCAATTCTGTTTGTACCGAGTGTGCTGTGACACACATGACACTTTATCACAGATTCCATGCATGGCTTTGTTTACGGTCAGGATTTACAGTAAAAATAGAAATATTTTTGGTTTAATGATTCATTGCTGGAATGGATTTTTAAGCATTTTTAAACAGAAACGCTCAGAAGTGCAATTAGCTTGAGCACAATAAAAGCAACTCGGGATGATACCAAATCTGAGGGTAGAGTGGGGAATCGGAGTTTAACAAACGTCAGTGCAGGCCATGTAGCCTGGTGCACTCCTCCTGATAGGGGCCAGAGCTTTGCTCTAGAAAAAAAAAAACCTCCGTTTCAAAATGCTTTATTTGTGAGACAAGCATTGATCAATGTAGAATATGCTAACTAAGGACAAAATCCCCTACCGACTCTTGCATGCAAACAGCTTACGCCAGAAGCACAAGGCAGAAACCGCTGCAACAACACAATCAGAGAGCTGCCAGCATTGAACAACATGACATGCCTTGCAACACGCCTTTGTAGGCTAGTGGACTGAACTTGAAGAGTGAATCCCTTAGCACAGAGGCTGTGTTTTCACACTGCAGAGCAAGTATGTTTCCAGGGTGTACTGAGAAAGGTTACACGAACATAACCCGCAAACACCACCACTACATTTAACAGTAGCTTGCTCTAATCTGAAATACTGCGCCCTGATGGAGAAATTATTTTGGAATCAAACAGAGATTTTCCGGAAAGGACAGCAGAGGTGGATCATTAGCAGGAGAGACCTGACACAGAAGTAGAGATGGTAAAAGAGAAGAATCCATAGGGACCTGAATATGGTATTCATATTACAAAGACAACAGTAAAAGCTGCTCTCTTTCTCCTCTTCAACTATGACCCCATTATGCAAGAACAAGGACCTACTCAAATTCACAGGGCAGATAACTTGGGAATGGATAAAGCAATATTTATTTACCCAGTCACAGCATGTGAGAGTTACTGATGCAGGATGTTCCTGAGAAAAAAAAAATTGCAGTCGAAATTTATAGGGCTGCTGATAATTTTATAGTCACAAGTGTTTTTAGCTTTGGAAGCCGAAATAAAGATATTAATTGCCATTCTCCCGTGTTAAAAATTAACATCTAAGCCCAACATCTACTATCACAGGGAGGATACTAGACAAACTAGACTAGTGTCTTAACCAGAATGGCAGTTTCTATGGTTCTGCACCCACTTTACTGCATTTCTATTCATTTTGATGATAATGTGGGCTTTGTAGTTAAATCTGCTCCATTCTTTTCAGTATGGTGAATTGCACTTCTGCATACTGCAGAACGCAGGTAGTATTTTGGGGGTGTATTACTGTTCAAAGTCTCAAATACACTGTTTTATTCAGCCAATTAAGAGGAGTTCTAATTGGGTCCTAACATTTTGGAGTTGTGTTCACAGAGTTATCTAGTGAACTAGATACTAGTGAACTAGTATCACTATGAGTCCTGGACAAGGAATAGTAGTTGGGGGCCTGGTACAGAAAAACTTATCTGATTTTTTCCCAGGTTCACTGCTTTGAGAAGTGTAAGAGCATTCACCCAATTCTGAAAGAAGAGACCACCACTTCAACTCGGAGGTTAATGCAAAATACACTATTCCACCTCAGAAGAGCATTTTGTTCAAAATCTCTCTGATGCTACTTGGTGAGCAATTTGTTCCAGCTTAAAAAAAAAAACTAACGGAGTCTTTGGGATGGTTGTTTCAAAAGAGTTGGAGGAGGGAAAATGCTTACAAACAAGCCACAAATCTAGCAGGCAAATACAGAGAGCTTCAGATCTGGAATGTGATCCCAGAAGAACAGGTTCAGCAGGAAGCATTCAGCTTTGCCCTCCCTTATGTTGCCCCCTCGAAAACCAGGAACACCAATTTACTTATGCAAACCTCTGACACTGCTATTAAGCACCTCTTTTACACACACACACGCACACACACATGCACACGTGTGCACGTGCGCACACACCTTACCTTATTTATCCATTTCAGCCCCGGTATTGTGTTAGAATTTATTTGTTCTTCCAGCCATGGGCGCATCCGCATTCTTTCGACAGGCATTGTTACCTGCACTGCAAGGAGCTGAAGGGAACAAGGGACAACGTTACTTGTTTTCCTGGCAAAACCGCGGTTCCCCCATCTACCAGCACAAAATACAGACTTATTAAAGATTTGCAGGCATTGAACAATCGTAAACATTATGCAGACTTTGGATCTGTGTAGGAGCCTCCCCTCGGAGTAACAGAAACTGTAAAGCTTTCTCCTCAGAAGAAAACAGTCTCGGTACACCTGTATTAGTACACCCTTCACCTGAAGACACAAGGCAATGGCAACAACTCTTCTGCTTATACAAGCAGGACACCAGAGGCCACAAAGAAAATCTGTTATGCTCCAAGAGCCCTTTTTTTTGGCCGGTGTACCTGCACTTGCAGAAGACTTTTTTTTTTGCTACAAAAAAAAAAAAAAGTAACCAAAGGAAAGCAAAACAAACAAAACACAGGAAACACCGCTGTACTAGCTAAAATGATGTATCTACTGACTCGAGTGTTTTCAGATGGCTGTTTCTGTCCTGTAGACCTGATTAAGAGAATGAAAAATATATTCACATCGCAGTTATTTTCAGACAAGTTTGGTTCTGGTTGCACAGGACAACCCCTTCCAGCTTTCTCTGATCAACCCTGCCACTGATTTTTTTACTATATTTCAATACTGCTTGGCTGGGAAGCGAGCGCTCCACAGCCCCTCAGCTGCACCAGGCTGTGTCACACTATTCAGCAGGGCTCAAACCGACGTCTTTCTCCCTCACACACACGTGCACGTGACCCTGATGCCATTTCCTTGTTTAGAACGGTAAATTATTGACATAAGAGTCCAAAGTCTTGAAGCCAAGACAGATAATTTAAAAAACATTAACCTATCTCAGGCACCACTCCGAAAGTGCCAACCAGCACTAGATGCAGATTAAAGCACCGCATTAAACTCCTGTTAAGCAGCCTGCAATCAATCATTTCCACGTGCAAGTACTTGCATTTAGGCTTCTTCTTCTCTCCCCCACTACACCAGGCTCAGCTCCTTCCTCTCCCCCTTGTTCTTTACATCTGTGCTCACTGCATCATCCGTAACTTCTCTGCTCTGCTATTCTTGTCACCTTTGATCTTAAAAAAAAAAAAAAACGAAAACACAGGAGAGAAAACAAAAAGACTAGGCTACGTATTTGAAAGCACACAGCAATGACACAAATGTAAATGGGTTTGTTCTTTTTTCCTATGGGAGTACAGGCATCAGGCAGACTAACAATTAGGCAGTACCAAGCCCACACCCAGCACAAGAGGAAGAAAAACGTTCAAAGTTTCCTCTCATTGCTCTGAGGACATGTATTTCCTGAAACTAACAGGGAATTAAAACCTGAGAGCAACAATAAGGCTCCCTGATATGCTCAGAGAATTTACCAGCAGCAGGGCTCATGCTAATCTCTTAGCAAACTTATTGGCATTTTATTTATTGCTGTGCAGAGCTGGTCACTATAGCTTCAGCCTCAGCCTTTCCAATGACCAAAAATGTCTAAAATAGCTCAGAAAATGTTTGCAATTGCTCGGCTCCCTTTCAGATTCACTTCAGATATGAAAAAGCAGCCAGCCCCGGAGCCCAGCAATGGTCGGATCCCGCTGCAAAGCCCTGGCCTGTGCAGGAGAAAAGCAGTTTTCTGAGTGACGGCGGCATGCTCCTAAAATGCACGATCCCCTTTTCAGATATGCAAAAGTACGGGCCCTTCTTACAGCGCAGATGCACGCAGGCCCCAGCAGCCCTTCCAGCACCAACTGCCTTATCTCAATCACACAGTACCATCATCTCCCTCCCACTCGAAGCGGGGTCAAAGCTAAAAAATGCAAATGACTGTACTAAAAACGCAAGCACATTTCTATTCATCTGCCAAGGAAGGAGCATGTAGATGCAACTATCGCCTTACATGCGTTGCTTCTTGAGATTTCTTTAAATATATGTGTGCTTTGAGATAATTCCTGGAAACCCCATGTACAAGCTCCAGAGCTCAGTCTGAGCGCTCCCGTTTGCAGTGGGACACATCTCGTGTTGTGGCTAATGAGCCTCTAAGACAAATTTCAAGCCTGTCTGAACGAACCAATTAGGCAAAAGGCGAGGAAGTCATCTTCAAGGCAGCAAATCCCACTTGGGACGGGAAAAAAGGTAAAAGCTGCATTTGTGAACAAGCAGTGCACTGCAGGAGAGGAGAAAGCTGCCAACGTTACTACAGGGAAGCAGGTCCTGCCCAGGGTGGCAAGGCTGAGCCATTTGTTTGGCTGTGCCGTGTCCCCAGGGGCTGCCCTGCTGTTCCCCACAGCCGTGGCAGGGTCCATCTCCTTCCCAGCGCTCAGAGGCCTCCGGGAGCAGCAGGGCACCTGCAGCCGCCAGCTCACCCCTTCGCAGCCATCACCCGCCCCGCACCAAATTAACTGGAGGTGGTCAGGAAAGACGTCTGGCTTGCGAGCGGCTCCCGGGATCTGTTTATCTGAAAGTAAAACCAAACCTGGCTAAAAATAAACCTGGCGCGATGTCCAGCTGGAAGGAAGCGTGGGCTTCTTCTGGGGAGCCATGCTTCGCTGAAGGGTGAAGGCAGCGTGCTGCTGGCAGCCCAAACACGGCCCCTGCTCCTCTGCGGCCACGCACGGCAGAAAATACAGGCAGAAGGCACTCCCAGACACAGTGCCCTGGGACAGCACCGACCACAACGGCACGAAAACGTAGCGGGGTTTTTGGCAGTTGCACGTCAGCAACATCTCTGCAACGAAAATAACGAGTCAGCTCTCTCTAGCAATCGTCTGTGTGAAACGAAGGTGCCACGTCTTCCCTCCAGAGCTGTCAAACCTGTGGTTTGCTCGTAAAGGAAGAAACGCCACGATCTGCCGGGCCTTGAGGGAGCCTCCGTGTTTCAGTACTGCCTCCCGGTACGCGTAACATGGTTAAGAGGCAGAGCTGATGGCTCCTTTCTGTGCTGTTTCTCTTGTTGTAGCCTCCACTGTTGGCTTTGCAGGGAGAACCTCAAGTCCGTCTCTCAGTGACAAACACCTTCTGCCATCCAAAGTCATTCCAGTTTTTAAAGATCCCTGAAATTCTCCGAAGCAGGCAGCAAAGGCACGTGAAGTTTCACTGGCCATCGCTTAACATAAAGCCATCTTCGCCCTAGATCAGCACACATTAATGAAGCCCGAAACGAAGGGGAGCCACACAAAACACGAGGCCAGCCTCCAGCATCTCTTTGGGGAGGAAAATGCTCAGCGCTCCCACAGACCCGTGCTGAAATCAAGCTTTCTGGCACCACGTCGAGAATCATTTCTGTTTGTTTTCAATTCTGGTTCATAATTGTCCCGTGGTGGGGGGAGGGAAAGAAGAATCGCCAAGAAACACAATCAACTGCTAATTTTCCTAAGAAAACATTGTTCTGTCCTACAAGGGGAGGACTCCTTTAGGCATGAAGGGAGGCCCACCTACCGGGAATTTGCTTTGCAAACGCTTGCCACTCCTAGCAAGAAAGCCAGTTGTCACGAACCACAACTTGTAACCATACACATACAGAAATGTATGAAGCCTGACAGCTCTGTTAATATCATTTCCCTTCTCTTGCTCCATTTTTATCACACACCTCTTCTTAATTGGGGTCAAAACCAGTGGCTGTGGGAGCAGAAACACACTGATGGGCACTAAGAGATGAAGGACATCACCCCCTTGAAGGACGAGTGTTGAGCACAGCAGACATGTAGATGTACCAAGCAATACCACACGGCACTATTAATACTACAATAGCACGATAATAGTATTTTGACCACTGTTGAAGGTTTGAGCTAGTTCTGCAGTCAGCTCAGTCTTTTTTTTTTTTTTGCAAATAGATACCACAGAAACGCAGTGGAATCTCCTCCCTGACAAGCTATAAACTGTCCTAATCCTGCAGACGTGACTCAGAGGAAAAGCGTTGTGGAAGACGGCGAGCACGGGAGCTCTGAAGTCAGGCCAGCACAACCCAGTTACAGACACACAAACCTGGAGGAGGCCAGAGCACGGCTCCTGCTGCCACGTCTTGGGTTTGAAAATGAGCTCTCTGCACTGAAATCCTAACAGCAGCCTGGGCTCAGGCGTACAAGCCGATCTCTTAAAGGACACAGCTGAAGGAAAAGAGTCACAACAATGTTAAGGGGCATAACAACATTCTTACAAGTAGTAGTACAAAGGGCATTCAGCAAGTAGCTGTCACTACACCACCCTTAAGACATAGAAAGTCGTACTGAATTTTAGCTCCGTGCTTCTCTGAAAGATGTATTTTTCCAAGATTCTTTACGTAAAACTCTTCAAAAGGAAACCCAGAGTACTCATTCGTTTTTAAAGAGAAGTTTTAAAAATATTTTCAAGAGATATTTCCCTTCAAAGAAATATTTAAAAAGCTGTAAATGATGGTTGGGTTATATTCTATATAAACATATAGCTTTAAATATTTTCACTCAATAACGTTCAATAAAGAGCTTGAAGTCCTCCCTACTGTCTGCAAAAATGTACCAGCAAGTTTGTTTTTTCCTCGATAACACTGCTGCCATACAGAAAGTACAGCCTTGGAGAAGGCAGGGCTCTTCAGTAGAATTATGGCAGCTGTAGAGAGAAAGTGAAAGCAACAGCACAGCATGTATTAAAACTGAGCAGTACAAGATGTTCCATTCCCTTCAGTTTCACTCTGTCTGTCAGCATCTGGATAACTGAAAAGACACGTAGGTTATCTCAAAACCACAAACTACTCTATGCCTACATCATGGATATTTTTGAAATTTACTTCTACAGAAGTAAGAAGAAGGAAAAAAAAAAAGCATTTCTTTTTTCCCTGTCATAAAGTACCCAGTTAAAAGATTTGGAGAAGGAAATGTAGCTCATGGCTGTGAGAAGGTAAAGTGGGAGAAAATACTCAGAGGTGCATTTGGGAAGTAGGTCACAGCCTTTCCCCAGAGCTGTGAAAAAACATCTGTTCCCCAGAGGACTTGTGCAGAATACTGAAATATACTATTTCTCTTTTATCTGTGAATAGACAACTATTCTAAATATTAAAAAATATTCTAAATATTAAAAAAAAAAAAGGAAGTAATCTTGTGTTTGTGTTTTGCTGATAATCACTCCCTTTGTTTCCTAATGCTGATGCACTTCAGAAAAGCATCAATCACCCTGTGTAACCAAACAGATATGCTGAAATGAGACCATACGCTAATTTTAGGATTCAGGGAACTGGATTCTGTATTTGTCCGTGTGCCAAGAGTGTTCCAGGATACAAAGAAACATGATCTTATTCGAAGGAACAGTACTTACAGCAAAACTGTCCCTCGGTCACAGCTTGGACTCTGCCTTCACACAGGATTTTGTACACAGGACCACCCTGTGTCTTTTCCTGGGTAAGAAAACCTGCTAATGTGGCCTCGTCAGAAATACTTTGAAACGTGACTGAGGCTTGAACTGAAACACACACCACTGAACTGCAGCTACTCTGACTTCAGGCACCTGAAATCTGCCTGGCTGCTGCCTCCAGGAGAGCCCAGCTTTTCGTACCTTCTGAAAGCAGGAAGAAAGTCTTCCCACTGACACTGCACGGGAAGAATTAACGTGCCTGCTTTCTGACAACCCCAAATTATGCAAATACACATATCTCCCTTGGAACCACCAGCAGAACACTGAATTAAAGGAGCATTAGTAAATGAGGAAAAGCATGCATACCCATTCTCACAGTAGCCTGGGCTAGGGGCTCCAAATAAAACCCTGAAGCTCTTGGAGCTGTAAAATAGAGATACAAGGCAAGAAAGTACAGGGAAGCTTAAAAAGACTATCTAGATTCATGGATAGCTACACAGCAAACCTTCCCTCTTTGGTCTTTTAATCTCATGTATTTATGGCGCCTCTTCTGCTCCCTACAAATACTGACACTATTAAATAGGGGCAGGGGAATCAACTGGGCATGCTGCTGCACACAAGGGAGATGCAGGAAGGTAGAAGGATAAAAAAAGCCCTTGTGTCCTCAAGGGCTGGAGGGTGAAAAACACCCCAATCAACCCACCATTCCCCGCAAAAGAACAAAACAAAGGCAGCAAATACCTCCAGCGTGTACAGCAATCGGCATCACAGACTGCATGACAAACATGCCCAGGAAAACGTACAATGGGAACTCATACTGTATAGAGAGTGTGTTTCATCAGCCCTATAGCATTTCTGTTCCACCCAAAGGGTGTTAACACGTCCTGGCTGGGATTCAGACATTACACATCAAAACAGACTCTTTCCTTTGGTTTCCATGCACAGCTGAGTTTCCCTCGGCAGCAAGGACGTGAGCTGTTATTTTGCAGTGATCTCAGGCATCGCTAAAAGTAGCCCTCGGACCTACAGCCTCCAGCTGCACTGAGGAAAAGCCACGGCATTTTAATTCAACTGAACCAGGAGCCTGGTCAGTGCCTCTGGATGGGGCTGCTATGAAATAACGCTTCGGTTTCCCAATACCTACAATAAATTTCCCTTCCACTGGCTCTTATGTTGAACATTATCGTAAGATTAAATAACACGACGTCTGTTGCTGAGCCCATTCACTTCTTTGGCACCACAGTGACTTACATCAGCTGGGAACTTGGCCCAGACTTCCAACAAATAGATTGTTAGCGATCATCTCTGCAGTATCTGTGCCACGAGGATCATCTGTACACACATGGGTGTCTGCAAAGCTGGGGAGAACACAAAGCGATTGCTTCACTTCCAACTTCAAGGGAATACTTTGTTTCCTGTTGATTTTTTTCCCCTTTGTTTCCCAGGTCTTGCCCTGACTCAAGATGGAGATGATGATCAGCTTCAGATGGCGTCGGGATGACAGCGGCTCTGCGCAAGCGACAGCCAACAAGCGGTGTGTGATCGCAGAAATCTCCTTCCCCGGCACTTCGGAAATACAGCCACAAACTTCACCTGATTTATTTACTTCTTCAGCTCTTGTTTTACGTCTGGTGACAGCTGGGGGTTTGTTTCCAGCATCTGGGACGGCCAAGGACTTTTCCCCCGCAGGCTGCCAGAAGAAAAGGTGGTCGTTTCTCGGCAGTGGATCCCTCCTTCGCTCAGCCGAGTTTGGGAACAGCTTGTTTACAGCAAGAAAACCGCTGGCACGGCTGTCAGGCAGCAATTAATTCCTTGCACTGGGGAGCAGTTATCCCCAAATAAATCAATTTTAATCTGGAATTAACTGCTCACACACGGATTCACTCCTGAACACCCACATACAATAGCTGATGCAGCTTAGCCGTGCCGGTCCCTACGCGCCGCAGCCAAACCCTGCGCCTTCCTCAGGGCTGTCAGGAAAAGGCAGCGTTTGACAGCTGATTCATAAGGAATTTTCCAGGCCGATGAAAACTAGGAGGCTGTTAAGGCTCAAACAATTACCAAGAATCACTTCTTTTATCATACTAATGCAGCTCAACAGCGTGTTTAAAGTCTTTCCATGGCTCTGTCAGACCAACGCTCTCTCAAAGTGCGCTGTGAGGAGGCTTACAGGAGACGTCCAGCCCTAAAACACTGCCGAGCACACTGCGTTTCCTACACAAAACTGTTTTTTTCTGAAAGCAACACAAAATCATACATGCAAGTATCTACAAGATCGGGATCCTGAACTGTAAAAACCCTTTCTAAAGCCTGGGCAGACACCATCTCCACGTCCTGCCCAGCACTTCTCTGACTAAATACACGGCCGGAGCTGTACAGGACACCACGAATTAGACAAGCAGCCACTGTAAAACACAAGTCCTTAATCACAACGTCCCCACACTGGTGGCTTGTGGCAAGCCTCCAGAAAAGATGGTTACTCTTTACAGGCACTCGGAGAAGCAGAAAAATGATTTTGGACAGCGAACGCTGAGAAGCGCGTTCAAGGAAGAGTTCTCACATTCACTGGCCATGACCTGAACCTGATGTAATCCACCTCGCTCAGATTTGACTTGTTTCCCACCGCCAACTCTGTTTGGATAACATACTGTTCTGCGACACACAGCAAAAACTATTTGCACACTACACTAAAGTACAATTTAGTATTTGCTCAAAGCTTTCGTTTTATTGTCTGGGCAAAGGCAGCTTCTACCAGCGGAGTTAATAGCTAACCCACACCTACTTTTGCTACCCTAACTTCTAATCAGCAGCATCCAGAGAGCAGGAGACGTAAACCACCTCTGCTTAACCTCACGGTAAACACCGAAGCCAGTCCTTTCCATAAATCAGTTTCTCCCTCACTTCCAAGAGAAGGGTCAAATCCCAAATCCCTGACTGCGACGGTGCAGTTATTAAAGAGAAGTATATGCTATTTCGGTTTAGGAAAAAAAAAACACATCTCTCCCACTCACTTAACATGCTTGCTTTAAAGACAGACCACAGAAGGCACAGACTTGGGGGCTGGGATACTCTGAATCATCCACACTGAGAGCTGGAAACATGTCTGTCACATGCACTTATTTATGCCTACAAAAATAGCACCATGAAAGAAGCAGATGTGTGAGCACAAAAACTAACTTAAATTGAGTTAGTTATTACAGAGATATTGGCCCGAACCGGAGAATTTAACAGAGAAATATCTTTCTTTTGTTCGCATGCTTTAAAGGTTTGCTTTTACAGAGCACCGAGTACTAAATGCTGAATGCTGACACTTGTTGAAACAGTATGGTGTAAGCTTCCTTTTCACAAAACCATTACTTCCCACCACCACAGGGCACGCAGGAACTTCTTTACTCATTCACGCTGAGCTATGAATGGTTAATAGGCTCCCTTGCAAAATGTGTTCTTGGTTTGATGTTTTTGTGTTGGTCACAGGCTAACGGCAACAAGACAGCCTCAATTCCTGATCCGCAGCAGCTATTTCTATCTTGGAAGTTTCCTAAAATACTACTGAGCTAGAGTGAGACCACTGAACTCATCTTCATTTCGCTTCTAAGCAAGGTAAGTGTTTTAAACTAAACAAAGCTCGTCTTCACCAGCTTCCCCCATGAGTCTCAAACCTCCAGAACAGTTTCGGCATCCAAGGAATTTAGTTGTGATACGCCTGAACATAACGCTTGTCAAACGTGTGAGAACTAAATCTCTGGAACTGAAGCCCTTCCTTTTACCCTCGTACAGCTTCAGAAGGGCAGGGACGGTCCACGCTTCTCCCCAGTACCCACACAACATTTTATTCAACATATTCCAGGAAGACACATCCCCACATATGAGAAGGATACTCATTCAAGTTCCCATGGCCGTCTTTTGACTAATTTACTAACAAGTTCTCAAATCCCAGAGGACCTTCTAACTGCTGACTGATCCACGGGAACTGAGCGAGACCCCTTCCCAGCCCTTTCAGGGGACCAGCAGAGCTGACAGCAGATAGCATCATTGGGTTACTGTTGATCTGGCCCAGATCTCAGTGGATGACCCCAAAGATGAAGGAAAAAAAAATAATCATACATTTTATACCTGATCCTATTAACAACTCAGATCTCAACACGAATACATTTCAAGCACACCTGCCATCTGAAAGATGCCTTCATCATATTGATGTTACCACCTTTATTTCTCTTTCTGTACCCTCTTGCCACATTTCCAAATGTTACTTCCATGAAAGACGAACACACACCGCACAGAGCACTGCGGGGTCATCACACTGACCGCAGGATGGGAAAGGAGTTACCTGGAAAACCTGGGAAAATTGCTCTTATTCCTTATTGTGCATTCTGTTAAAGCAATGCTGCCCTGTAGAGCTCAAATTTACTAACAGAGAAAACAAATAATAACACTAAAATCCTCTTCATGAAGTTCAGCTCTCGTGCTTCTTTGCTCTGTGTTTATTTTCTCATTTTTGCCAACTGGGAAACGAAAACCAATGGAGTCAGTTTCACTTTTGTTTATATTTGGTTTCAATTTTATCCTCAAGTTTTGCTTTCATGTTTTTACCATAACAATGTTTGGATTTCAAATCCTGCAGGAAAGCTTTCAGTAGCTTTAAAGTATTTGTCTCCTATCCCCCCCTTTTTTTATTCTCTGGAATTATTTTTATTCTAGATAAACTTTTTAAGATGCTGTCACAATTCTGGAATGCTTGTGGTGGGGGCACTGTTTTGATTTTTTACAAATGCACATGCCACATCCAATTTAATTCAATAGTTCGGTACTTTCCACTTGATTCATCTCCCTGCTAACATAAAGCACATCTGTACCACTCAGAATAACACCTTAAAAGCAGGAGCAGCCAGTGCACCACACGGACAGAAATGCATGTTACATCCAATGTGCATACAGACCGAAACGTGCTGCTACTTCACCTTACTGATGAATTAGGGCATTGTCTTTCTTAGGTAAAGCTGTAAGAGGTTTGCCTGTAGCGCTGTCAAGCAATGTCCAATATTAACAGAACTACTGCAGTACAGATTTCGTGTTCCCTGTGCTCATCAAGCCCCTCCACTTGCAGACACCCTTCCGTACACATCAGAAAGCAGAACTTAGCCACGCTTTCAGAGTTTCCTAAAACAAACCGTAAGCAAACCTTCCTTCTTTTGTGCTGTGTCAGTGCTAGGCACGCAGGTCTCTGAAGGCTGCTTAAAATAATATCACAGCAGAACGGAAATGGTTAGACAACATCCACTGTCAACTGCGGTTCAAACTAAGGGACAAATGCAAATGCTCTTGCCACAGCGTAACTCCATACCTAACACCAGATATAGCTACAAATCAAACCTGTAAAGGTTACCTGAACACCTCTGAACTCATAATCTGCCCTATTCTGTAAGGGAAATTGTAAGGGAAATTTGTGCTTCTAAGCACAGCATGAAAGCCAGTAGCCTGTACAGCAACAACAGAATGCTAAAATCATTTCAAGTCAGAGTTAGTCCTGTACCTTGGGTGAAACAGCATGTCACATGCAGGTGGATTTGCTCCTGGGTGCCTGTGTCCAAGCTGCAACAAGATAAAACGTCTGCTTTGTGCTATAGACTGCTGTACTTTCGGTGTAGTCTGCCCCAAGCAAACTACGGGGCCAGAAGATCTCCAACACAAACAAACCCCAGCTTTCAGCGTATTACACACAAGAAACCGAACATTACTCCCTCATTCACCACTTCTGCATTTTCTTCCCAGCTCGTTTGAAAAAAAAAAGCATTTTTCATCAGCTCCAAGAAGCTGAAAACATAACCAGCACTAACTGAAAGAGCAAGTTGGGTGTTTTACAGCCTATCAGTGAGCAACGTGTGCTGTACAACGTGTCAACTGTGCTATACACAAAACATGTAACTTTATATATATACCAATGTGGACATTAAACTCTTAACATGCTTCCCTTCCTCTAACTGTTAATAACTGCTAATAGTCGGTGCTTGTTTTTCCTATTGGCTATTTTAATCTTAACACACGAGCTCACACGGTGAAAGCAAGGAAGAACCTTCAGCCAGTTTGTAAGTAATAATTCAACAAAACTTCTGAAACAGAAGGGGAAATATAACTATATTGACTGTTTTTTTTCCATAATGTTATTGTTACATAAGGAATATGCAACGTAATAAATCTGTTCGTCTGTGCACTGTACCCAGAATCTTTTCGGTTTGCTAATTTTTTGTTTTCCTTTCGCACTTGTGATCTCAAAGAGCAAAACAGAAAACGTATTACGCTAATCACGGTTTATAGTAATAAACCTTCTGTAAACACTACCTTATGGCTTATATCCTCAATATCACAATCAGTGTAGGTAGGCCTTTGAAGAACGGAGCTTTACAAGGTCAATCTTTAACAAGTCACAGAGATAAGTCAGTGTCCCACAAAAAGAGCAACACGAGATTAGTTCTGTTCCTTTATCTACAAACGGATCCTGCCTTTCAATACTTAAGATCCACGAAACATAAACTGAGGTTCTAATGAGCTAATAATGAGGTTTTAATCTTGAAACCAGCATTTTGCTGAATACCACGGTGTCAGTGCACACACGGTGCATTTAACCTGGCTGCAACTTGTGTCTGTTAACAAGTCCAGAGGTAACAAGCATAGACTGAACAGGATCATCATGGAAACCACTTCTGTTCTCGGGAAGTTTCCTGAGAACTTATGGCACAAAACTCCCAGAACAAAGGCCAACACACAGTCTATGGAATCAGTCTATGGACCATTTTTTATGCCTGTGCTTCTTACTCTTGTGGCGAAAATTCCCTCACAGTTTTCGGGAAGAATCCTTGCTCAGGCCTGCAGTGACCTGCGGATACTCAGTGCTCAGCGTTTGAAACTGAAGCGCACTGACTGCTAAGCCGTGCAGCAAGTTTCTCTTCCACAGCCTGCCTAATCGCTCGTCAGCCTACGTCAGCCCGTGACATGCGTGACACGTGGGGCAGTGCGCGCCGCGATTTATTTACTGCACGACAAACACCTCCTCCTCTAGTGAGGCTGCCTCCCGTTCCTTTTATGTGGGTTGTGTTTACCTGTGCTGTTCCCTGCTGCCTGTTCACTGCCTCAGGATGCTAATGATTTCAAGGAACACTCCCACATCCTCTTCTGTCACCTCTTCTCCGAGCTAAGGCTTCTGACTCTCTCACAAAAGCTGCTCCATGCACTTGATCGTCCTTGATGCCCTTCTCTGCAGGCCGTCAAGTCTTACTACGTCCTTTCCAAGGGGGGGGAACAGAAATTGTTAACCCTGTTTAGGAGAGGGAAGTAACACGGACTTAGGGTGGCATGACAGTGTTTCCTATTCCATGTTGCACTCCTTCCTGGTAATTCCTAAGCTGCCCTCTGCTTTCTTAGCCACTACTGGGCACAGAGCTCGCTTTTTCACAGGATTACCTGTGTTCTGTGCTCTTTTCCCAAGCAAAAATAGTTCAAACTTCACTTTTGTGTGTAACACTAAGATTACATTCTTGTCCATGTGCCTTACATTTCATCAGTCTGTACCAAATCTCATTGCAATCTTACACCTGGACTTTCAGCACAATGAGGTTCTTCTGCAGCCTTTCCGAGGTTTTACTACTCCGAACAGCAAGTCAATACCACGAGCAAACTTGTTGCATCACCACCTATCCCTTCCCGCCCCTGCCGAGTGGCACGGACTCTAGACCAGCTCCTGGGGGACGAGCTGAGCCTCCTCTCATCGAGCAGACCTTGCAACAAGCCCTGCTCTGAGGAGGGCTGTACCAAGGAGACCTCCACCACAGCTCAGCGATGCCTTGAAACAACCCCAGAAGCCTCATGAGGCACAGCTTCTCCTCCTCAAAATCCCAGTCCGTTGTCGGTGTATCACACTTGTACCTCCTGCTCACTAATTCTGTTCACCAAACCCTGGCAAACAAACAACAACAACAACAACAACAAAAGGCAAACAAACACGAAAACAAACACACATAAGTTCCCAGTCTCCCCATAAACCTTGAAAAACTGGCATCTGATTTGTCACCTCCTATTCCTGGAGCACCAAAGCCAAGTCTAAGCCACAAGTTACACAAGAGGTGATGTATCAGCAATTTTCATCGTCTAAGTTCTTCCAAAAGTTTTGAACAAGGATCGCCTCCTCCCATCTGTTTTATCCCTCACCTCAATTTGCTCTGATACCCTCTCTTACAGACACATCAATTGAGAAATCCTCAAACAGGCTCACTCCTTCTTAAAAGAAAAAAAAAAACCTCTAACACAGGAATGTCCAAAAACTCTTCCTCAGTGAAACAAGACTCAAATAACTTGTTTCAGTCTTCTGTTATGACTTTATCTTCCTTGGGCACTCCTTCTACACTTGGATCATTTATCAGCAGGCTTCCTGCTTTTGATGCACTTCAAAGGGGATTTATTGTTTGTTTTCATGCTTTTAGCAACTTGTTCCGTGACTCTTTTCGGCCTACCTTATTGTGTTTAACGCAGATTTTATGTTCTTTTCCATCTTTCTCGTTTGAAGGCAAAGCATTAACTTGTTGAAAGATGCCTTTTTACTTCAGCTGATCTCCTTCACTTTGCTTTTCAGCCTGTTCAGCTTTTTTGGCATTTCTGACAGATGCCATGCAATTGCTCTGAGCCCCTATTACAACGTCTTTGAAGCATTACATGCCACCTGCATGTATTTTACACTTCTGACTGCTTCTCACCATTTTACTCATTTTTTTCCCCTCCTCTTATGAAGATTTTCTCTGGAAAATGAACCACCACCACAATAGCCCCTGGCTTTATTCCTCCTGAAATGACACTGAATCTCAGCGCATTAGGATCACTGTCACATCAGAGCATTTTTAATGTAAAATCCCAAACTTAATTCCTGCTGGCTAGGACCTTGCCCAGAGCTGCCACCCACAGAGTGCCCTGGCAATCTACACCCAGAAAAAACCTTAAAAACTTAGGACCTGGGCAAGCTTCATGTTGGAACATGACAATTGGCATGGGGGCAACCGAAGCCTTCCATTACCTTTGTATTTCCTACTTTTGCATCCTCTCTGATCTCCCTTGATGTCTGACAGTCGCTGTCAACACCTTGGTTGGGCAGGCAGTCACACAGCCTTCATCTATGCTCTTCCTATTTGGGCCTGGAGCACCAGTTCATGAGATCCTGTGTTACTTCCTGAAACAGTTATGGGCTTTAACAAAAAGCATCCCGCTCCATGCACGTGGCAGCTACTCGGTCCTCCTTACGCCATCTGTAGTTTGTCACCACACTCTCTGAGCTCCTGCAAAGTTTCTGGTACTCTGAGTATTGTACCATGGAGATGTTTCAGTAGGGGTCATTATTAAGACAATAGGCAATATTTATATTATATAATATTTAGTATGCAACGTTTATGTAATTTTAATAATATTTTAAAATAGGGATGATCCTCTCCAAGATAGGATGTGTCCCAGCAAACCATGTTCTTCGCCTGTAGGTCTTTCCTATAGGTTTAAAGCTTCAATTTAAAACGTATATTGTTTTATACTTATTACATATAAATAAGTTTATGCTTCAATTTAAGGCATACATAGCCTGGCTGCAAATTTATTTAGATAAAGTCCCCTTTTTAATGTAGACTTGTTCTATTTCAAATATATTTCCTCTTGAATCTTAGCCCCTTTCTTCTGCATCACTTTCTCTCCTGTGCATTAAGACTCCACCTCCCTCCAACGCCACCTGGTCCCACCACAGAGCTGGAGGCCTCCACGCGATGTAGGTTTGGGTCTGTACCCCCCAACAGCTCTATTTTACTTCTCAAGCCTGTTATCTGCCTCTCCCCACGCAGCATGGCCTGTGACGCGCAGCCCTTCCCAAGAGCCCGGCCTGCCACCTTCTGATAGAGACACCACGCGGGGAGGAACGCCAAACGTGAGGCCGACAGCCGTGCCTGCCAGCTGGGATCCCCGTTTTGTTTTGTTTCGTGACTGTTTTGTTACCTGCCCGTGCTGTGAGGCACTGTCACCTCGCAGGGCTCCGTGCTCCCACACCAACCACGCCGTGTTTCTGACAGCCGAAAGGGCCCAGGCGTGCAGGGGGCACTCGGGGTAATTCCCCCGCGGGGCATCACCAGCGTGGGACAGAGGAGCCTCAGAAGAGGCCAGTGGCACGGAAAGATTGTGATTCAGACAGCAACCATCTGCCCCACAGATCAATCGCGCTAGTTGTACAATTATGTCACCATTTCCGTATTAGGGAGAATGTAAATTTCTGCTGCCACATCCAGCTCCCTTTTCATGGTGCTAACAAGGGCACCCTGCAAAGGGCATCCCATGCAAATCCGCGCGGGGTGCGCACCTATACAGACGGGGTGCTTCATCTCGGGAAAGGGAGGTCCCAGCCCACGCTGCTCCTGCCTCCAGGAGGCTGAGCGGCACCTGACAGCCACCCGATGACCAGGAGCAGGCTGCCTGCCTCACGGGAGCCATGAGTGCAAACACAGGAGCCCTGCGGAGCGGCTCACAGCGCTGCGGACACCCCCCTCTGCCCAGCTCAGCCCGCACCACCCCCCCCCCCTTCACCACCACCACCCCCCTGCCGGGGACGGAGCCGCCCCGAGCCCGTGGTGGCGGCGGGGCCCAGCGCGGGCCGGGTGCCGGTGGCTGCGCGCTGCCGGAGGCCGCAGGGGCGGAGGCGCCGCCCGGCGCGGCGCGGGGCGGGGGGAGGCGGAGGCGCGGCCGCCGCTTGTGTAACGCGCGGGCCCGCCGGGAGGGGCCGGGGCCGGGGCCGGGGCCGGGGCAGCGCCAGCGCCCCCCGCCCGCCCGCTGCGGGCCCGCAGCGCGGCCCCCGAGCCCCGCAACAAGTGCCTGGGTTTAATGCACCCCCCCAAATAAAATAAGCACACGCACACCCCACGGCAGCGCGGCCCGTGCCCTGCCGCCGCGGCCTCCCCCCCTCCCCTTCGTCCTCCTCCTTCCTCCTCCTCTTCCCCCCGCAGCGGCCCCGCTGCCCCCCTGCCCCCCCAGCCCCGCAGCGATCCGGGAGCGCGGCGGTACCGGCGCTGTGCGGGCAGCGGCCCCGGCCCCGGCCCCGTCGCCGTCGCCGTCCCCGTCCCTTCGCGGCGCGGCTCCCGCAAGGTTACCGCCGGTTGCCAGGGGACGCGGGCTGGAAATGCAAACAGGCGCTGAATAATCGCGGGAGCAAAACTAAAAGTGCCTCCCTCCTCCTCCTCCTCCTCCTCCGCCCGGGCGCCGAGCAGGGCCAGATCGAAAGCAAAACAAGGAGAGGAAGCGGCGAGCAGCCGGCGCTTGGAAATCCCCCCGCCTCCTTCCCTCCCTCCCTCCCTCCCCGCCGGGCCGGGCCGGGCCGGGGCGGCCGCGCAGGCGGCGGGGGCAGGGCTCGGGGCAGGGCTCAGCGCCGGGCCCGGGGCCGGGCTCGGCCCCACAGCTCGGCACGGCCCCGACACCGGGCCCGGCGCGGCCCCGCTGCCAGCAAGGGCGGCCCTCGGCTCCCACAGCCCCGCAGCGGGCCCCCGGGGGGCGGCCGGAGCTTTGCAGAGCCGCCCCCGGTGGTGGTGGCTGGGGGCAGGCTGAGGGGCTGCAGGGTGTCACAGCGGCCCAGGGGAGGGGGCTGGCATCGCTGGCTGCCTCCCCAGTGATGGAGGGAAGGCCCCGTGGGTTAGGGACACTGGGAGATAGGAGATCTGGTCCCACAGAATTACAGTACGCAAACATTTCCCTCATACACGTATACCTACACGTGTCCTCTGCACACTTACCCAGGTGAACAAGTGGTGCACACGCGTGTGGATGCACACCAGGATACCTCCGTTTGCTCGCACCCTGCTCCAGTGGGGTGGCAAAAGGAGATGGAGGTGTTCCCTGGGCACATAGGTGCCCCAAGGACACGCAGCCCTGGCCACACACAGGAGCCTGAGGTGCCTGCCCTTGTAGGTGATGAGCCCTTCTCGCCGGGGTGTGATCTCTTCACACCGAGGAGAAGGCAATCATAGCAGCATTTAGGCTGTCAGGGATCCACCACCTCCTGAAAACCACCAGGGCCTCACAGGAGGCCGTGGACCACTTGTACATATGTGACAGGAAAGGGCAAGAGAGAGGTTTAGGGAGCAAGGTTTAGAGTGCTAGGCAGGATGGTTTTTCTGCGTCTCCTGCAGAAATACAGCAGGATGGGGAGGTCAGCACCAATGGGAAAGGGACAGGTCCCAGGAGGGATGAGAAGGAGCTGTAAGGAAGGGTTGGAGGCACATGGCACTTTCAGGTACTTCCAGGAGAAAAGAGCCCAGGCAGACTGATTTCCATGAAGCCCTCATGGGACTGCATGGCTGGCCTTCAAATTGGGAAGGTCACAGGGGAGTTTTAGACCAAAGAGATGGAAAGTAGACAGGTACTGAAGAGCACTTGGGAGCGTGCATCCCCTGGCAGGGAAATCACAAGGATTCGGTGTCCTTGGGTAAAGGACAGGATGAAAGTTGGCAAGAGCCAAAGAGAGAGTGGTGGAAAACTGTCAGAAAAGATAGAGCCATATAAGCAAACTCAGGAGAGAGAAGGGGGCCCAGGGTGTCTAGCTTTAAATCAGCACATCGACAGAATGGGTGTGCTTGGAGAGGAGATCAGGGGGATGCTGTAATAACAAGACACACTTGTGTAGGAGGGTCAGGCTGGGCTGTGTCTGAAGGGAAGGGGGCTATACGCTCCAAAAGAAGCAGTCAGATCAGCTAGCTCTAGCAGCTAAAATAAATATTTTATAAGACTTAAGGTCTCCATAGGAAAATGGAAGGATTAAGATGGTAGTACCAACTCTCTGAGACAGGTCAGGTTGGTGACCCAAAACTGCTGCAGAGCAGCTGGGAAACATTAGGATGGAATGAGACCAGGAGCCCTTCCACCCCCCAGCAGGCATGGCAGAAACGGCAAACAATCAGAGAACAGCAAAGGTAATTAACAATACAGAATGACCCAGACTGACTCAACAGACCAGGACTTTTTAGGCTGTAGAAATGAGCCAATGCAAAAAAGTCATGCGAGAGAAAATACACAGTCATGAATTGAGAAGAATGGGGATGGATTATTTGCTTTCTTTTCTAATATAAGAACTAGAGAGCATCAAGTGAAACTAGCAGGTGGCAGATTTAAAGCAAACATGAGGAGGTGGTTCCTCACACAGCAGGTAATTAAACGGTGGCACTTCCTGCTTTAAGGTGCCAAAAGTTCAAAGGGAATCAAAAAAAGCACCCGAGCGCACTCAGAGAAGAAAATAATTAAAAAAAAAAAAAGAAAGAAAGAAAAAAAGAGGTGCTTTAAATGTAAGGACATGGCTTCTGCATCAAGCTGTCCCCTAAGCAGCAGATAGCTAGAGGCTGGAAGCTATTCTGTGGGTGCCTCGGTACGTCCGTGCCATGCTACGTGCTGTCATAGACGTGTGTCAGTCACAGCAGGATGGGTCTCCGAGCTAACTCATGTACTTCAGAGTCGTTGTTGCGGTCATACAGTTGTGTATCAACACCATACGCAAGCAGCAGTAGCCCTACGTGTCTTGGCAGACCTGTTGGCAAATCAGGGTTCTGCAAATGTATAGCAGCTGACAAAATGCTCTCTTGAAAACACGGGCTGTGTCTTAGGGACCAGAGGGAGGGCTTGCTTATCTGCCACGTTTCCCTGCCGACTTGCAAAAGGCTTCACAGGTTTACACCTGTGGCACACGCCAGTGTGGAAGGAATAACTTAATAAGACATGGTTTTGTTGCAACCACCTTGTTCTGAGGGTTACAAAAGGCCTAATTGTGAATGCCTGCAAATTGCTCGGGAGATGGGAGTTGCCCGGTGCCGCTCACACAGCTCGCTCTTCACAAAGGGAACAGCAGCCCAGGCTGCTTTTTGCAGTGTTGTGCCTGTTGTCATTTCCAGTAATATACTTTTAATTCGTTTGCAGAATGAGTGAGCTATGAAAGTCTGTAGTTTAGGTACCAGCATATACTGTGGGAAAAATGCTTACAATCGTATTAATAATTTAGTCTCACACTCTCACACTCGGAGGACTACTTATTCACAAAGTGGCAACGCTGTGAATGACACTAATTGTGTTCAGTCACAGAAAACACAAGTGGCTTACTGGAGAAAACAATAACCAAGCCATTTAGTAGAATTTGCAGCCCGCACTTTCCATTTCTTCCCACTGCCCTCAGCTGATCTAGATTGGGCTCATTCAAGGCATTAACAAAGACATTTCTCTCCACGTCTTCTGCGATGAGAAATTTACAGGATGTACTAGAAGTTAAATCTTCTGTTGTGATTCTGTGGTGATGTTGAAAGGTAATGGGAATGGACAGCTTCTGGTTTTTAAACATAGCTGTCAACAGTGACTCATTCCATGTGAAAAAAAAAAAAGAGAGAGAGAGAGAGAGAGAGACTTACCATTCACAGCTTTGCTGTTTCAGTAAGAGCTGACATCCTTAAAATCAGAAAATTTAACCATGAAGCATCAAAAATCCAGATCTTTTCCTCTGCAGAATTGCCAAAGTTTGCAGCTCACACTGTTTAATCATCTTCCTTAGGGAATCAGCTGATTCCACTAGCATCCTGCCTTTCATTCACTAAAGATTAACTGTTCTGGCCTGGCCTTCATTTCTGTGAGAAAGCAGCAAAAACAAAACCAACACAAAATTGGAAATGGGAATTCCTGAAGCTCCAGAAGGTAAACCAGCCTTTAAGAGGAGCTGGCTATAGCATCACTTCAGTTTTTCAGATCCATTGTCACATGGGCACTGTGACTTTCTACCACGAGCCCTGCAGGTGAACAGCTGAATTTTCTCATGGAGTTGGGTCCCAAGCTTATGTACTCATATTTTTCTGGTATATTAAAGTTGGAAAGCTCTGCAGCAGAAACCATGTTGGTAATTTGCAGTACAGGTGAGTGCTTAGCAAGAGAAGAAACCAGTTGCAAGTCTCCCATAATTCTTGCTTTAACACATCCATGCCTTCCCGAGTGCCCACACCCATTTTTCGTCTTGATGCATGGGGAAATTTCTTTGCACTTTTAAGTTGTCCTGTGGAAAACATTCTGATGCTGATGTAATCTGTAATACAGATATTTTTAGATACTGCATAGCAATGCCATCTTACTTATAATAAAAGAAAGCCCAACAGATTTCTGATTATAGTTAAGAATTAAAAGTATTTGTATATTATAATAACACATAAAATCACTCCAAGTTTAATGAAAAAAAAAAAAAGCTGGCTGTTTAACTGTTTAATAACTTATTGTAATGCATTTATTCTCTGAGATCAGCTTTATTCATTGGGTGTTTTTTTATTTATTTACTTGGTGTTTATACTGTCACAAATAAAAGGACTGTCTGGTCTTTGGTGTTTCTGCAGTGTTCTACAAGTGTTTATGACCGTGTTAAAATTAACAGAAAATAAAGTTTCACCAGGGACAGAAGGATGGAGCTGGCAGGGTGCTCCCTGGTTGATTTCATTGCAGTCCCAGCCTTGGCATCAGAAGGGGGACAGGCCCAGCAGTGGCCATCAGGAAGACTTCGGAAATCATCGCACAGCTCAGCATGCACCTGGAGAGACATCTGCTTTTCTTCTTGTGTTGCCCAACAACTGCATGAAAAAAGACTAACTCGTTGAAGTGCCACCTGAGCACATACTCCAGCGTGGGCTTAAGTGTAAGGATATGAACAGTTCCTACCGGGCCCAGAGGGATTCCTCACATGCCTGAAGTTATGTGCGCACACAAGAACATGGGTGGAGGAAAGTCTCTCCATTCACCCTCCCTGCCTTGATTTTGCCTGGATTCCTTAACTCAGCCTTTCTGTGGTCTTTCCTCATTTTTTATTTTTTTTTAATTTTTTTTTTTTTTCGTGCTCCCCTGACTGTGGGGTGGCATGCAGCTTGCTCAGGATGTTTCCACGAGCTGGGATGTAGTCCCCTGCCTGTTCCTGGTGGGGCTCTGTCATTGCCATCTGAGGGGATGGACACATGGCGTGAGCAGCCCCCAGGCAGCTACAGCAGGAACCCGCTGACAGCAGCAGTACCGTATGCCAGCAGCACCACCCCAGCACGATTCACAGCACAGAGAGAGGTTTTTAAGGCATTTCTGTACAAACTCATCCATGTGACGTCTTTGTCTTCAGCTAGGTTATGCTGGTGAGACCTGCCCCGAGAGTCTTAGCAGGGTGTCTATATTACAAAGTGCTCCTCAGCTCTCCTATTTTTCAGCTGTGCTCATCTCCTGATTGCTAAAAAAGTAGATGATTGGAGCATTGTTTTGTTTTTATTGGTAATAATTACAGTCATAATTACAGAAGACCATTCCAAGATGGAAAAATCTTTTGCTATTTTAGGATTGCGCAAGTATGTTTCAGGGTGACTTCAGAACAGGAATGTCTGAATTATCTAAAGAAAGTGCTCTGAGTAAGATATTTTTAATCAACACTGTAAACACACTGTCTTCTCTAGCCAGCAGCGTGTGCAGTTCTCAAAGCGTGCCAATACTGCGTAAGAGAAAGGAGAAAGGAAAAAAAAGACCAATGTGAAAATAAAACTTTTCCACTGCAACACAAAGCCTCTCACACTTTCTGTAACTGAGGTGCCCTCACTGAGGTGCTGCCTTATCTAGCCATTAGGGGATTCTGTCTGAAAGAGCCAAAATAATGCCCTTTGACAGGTTTAACAGGATTGCAGGATGGCTGAGGCTGGCAGGGCCCTCTGGAGCCCCTCTGCTCAGGCAGGGCCACCCGGAGCTGCTTGCCCAGGGCCGCGTCCAGGTGGCTTTGGAAGATTTCCAAGGAGGGAGACCCCACAGTTTGGGCAACCTGTGCCCGTGCTCCATCACCTGCACAGCACCATAGTGCTGCCTGGTGTTTAGACAGAAGCTCACGTTCCAGCTTGTGCCCAGTTTTGTTCCTTTAACAGGGGGGAAGGGGGAAAACAGGGAGTTTTTTCTTTTTTACTCAGTCGTGTCTCTTGGCTCATAGAGCAAGTTTTAGGGAGGAAAGCAGTTCTTTAAAAACAGGTACAGCATCTTGACATTTCAGGGCTGAAGCGGAGCTTGGCAGAGAAAGCATGGACTGCAGCCAGGCTGCTTCAGTAGATCCTACCTGAAACTGGTCCCGCTCACCCCGTCTGTAGTAGCGCATTTCACCCAAGTGGAAGCTTTTGTGGCATTTTTCCCAGTGAAACCAAGGTAGAATAAAAAGATAAGTGATGCATTGTCTGCTGGTTTGACAAAGCAGAACAAATTCTTTTCTTCCAGAAGATGATGAGATATTAAGAGCTATGCTTCACATCATGTGTAAACACAGGCTTTGATTTAATGGATTCAAAACTTATTTGTTATTAAAATCAGGCCAATTCTCTTTGTTGACGGGGAAGAGATTTTTTTTTTTTTCTCTTTTCGCTTTCTGTTTGTAGTGGATTTTCATGTATAAGGAACTCTTTCCTGGGGCACGCATCACAGAAGGGCTCACCAGACCTATTCCCTCACCAGCCTCACAGAGCAGCAGCATGGGCCGTCGCCCCACCAGCTCCTACCCCACCGGCACAGAGAGAAGACTTCCAAGTCTTTTTAGCCCATTTCTGGCCTCTGTCTGGTACAAGTGGGAGCCCAGGCTGTGTTAAAGGAGAAAGGGTGCCAGAAGCAACATGGAGCAGCATCCCAGCTCAGGCTGCCTCCTGATGGCAAGCCAGGCAGTGCTCCATGCCCGCAGCAGCCTCGGAGGCCACACGTCTGTGGGGCTGCTTAAATACAGCTCGAGCCTTTCCTCCTTGGTGCGGTCCCCACACTGCAACACAGACTGGGTGATGGCCAAATGTGACCCTTAAATAAATAAATAAATAAAGGATCCAATTATAAACATTTAATTTTAGGCTCTTCTACCTTAAGTAAAAATGGTCACTGAGAGTTACAGGGCCATTTCCAAGTGAGAACCCTCTTTGAAGCTTTGGCTATTTTGTCTTTTCTAGTCAGTGCTTAATGATCAATGGGAGAGTAGCAAGGCCTGCTGACTGCCTGTGCATCTCCAAAGCAGCAAGGCTGACCTCTGGAGAGCCTCCACATCCCAGACTGTCCGTCTTCCCCAGGCACAAGCAGATGCATCGGCTCCTGCATGCGCTGAAATAGCTGAAGCTGAGCTCCCCTCCTGCACCTTTGTTGCTAGCCTGCAGAGTCCAGTAAGACCGTCTTCTGAAACGCAGCAGCTGGCTCTGGTGAGCTGTTTCTGGAGTGCAGATCGCTGGTGACTCATCTCTCCTGAAGCCCATCATGCTGCACTTCTCCTTTGCCAAGTCATTTCTGTCGCTCTGACCGTTGCCCTGTTCTCAGGTTTGCTAAGCCGGCACAGCCAAGGAGAGACTCCTTCGGAGGAGGGATACAAGGGGCGAGCAGAAAACCAGTGTCAGAGGATGAACAAGACCCAACACCAACTTCAAACCACCTGTTCCCAGAATTTGCCATCACCGACGGGGTGGGCTTACGGGGAAAGCATCCTGGGGAAGGTGGCAGTGAGCCAGCCGGCGAGGTGCTGAACTCCTCCTGTTGGTGTGCGAGAGCTCTCAGCCCCCCACGTAGGGTTGCTTTATCACTGGAAGAGAGAGAGGTTGTGGGAGGGGACAGAGGAGGAAAACTGTTGGCTATTAATAGCAAATATGAGTGGGAGCTTTGTTTTGAATGGGCTAATTTAATTAGCACCGTGCAGCGCAGAACTCAGGCTCATGGTGTGCTTCACCTGCTGAGCAGTCTCGTCTTGGTCAGTTTTACAGTGCCTGGCACAAATGTGCCCTGCTTTTTCAGGATCCCCGCTCTTGTGCAGTGCTGCAAATAGCAATATTGCTCTATGCAGTGGTGCTCCAGTGTCACGTTATATTTGTCCGTGTGTTTTCAGTACCTTAGAGAAACAAACAACAGCAACCAGAAAGCAGCTACTTCAGTCACGTAAAACAAGGAGACAGCAAACAGGGGCAGGCTTGCTTCCTTAGCTCTATAAGACATGGCACAGCAGCTGGACCTGTGAACCCAGCTAGACATCACTAGTAGAATAAATTAGTGGGATTATTTTTGGGGGGGAAAAAAAAAAAAGCTCAGATGCTTGTGGTTATTATTTGCCTATTTGCACCTTGCTTTAAATAATTGCATGTGGGGTGGGAAATCCTCCTTTTAATGAAAGAAGAAAGGAGCACTCCACAAGTATGCATGTTACTGCGCTGATAAGCAACAACCGGCCCTGAAGGTAAGTTTTAGTAGGCAGATATCAGAAGCAAAGGCAAGGGCGGACAGCTGCCAGTTCAAGACAGAGCTCCTCCTCTCCCATTAAGGTAGCTTTATGGGAATGCTGAGTCACCTGTTCCCTGCATAAAAGAGCTGGAGGAAAAGTAATTATGTATAATTTTCTTGCATTTCTTCTGCTCCCACACCACCATTTCGCTTTTGGAGCGGATCTGGCTGCGGAGTCAAGAGTTCTCTTTGCTGGAAAGCATTATAGCATTGTACCTTGGGCTAGATATGTAAAAGCCTGATAAGCAGGTGGTAATAATTCCCAGTCAGCTTCAAAGAAAGGGTAATGTGTCATTTCTTGGCGAGCAAACACTTAGCGCACATAAAACAGTCATAAATAGTTTGTGGAATACTTGCAAATAACATTTACACAAAAGCTATTAGCAGCTATGCTGGTGAGGCTCCTGCAAGCTTCCTCTTCTCTTTCCGATCCGTATTTCAGGTTTTTATTCACCTGTCCCTGCTCTCTCCCCAACCTGGGGTGTTCTGTCTGTGAAGCCAAGCTCTCCAGCTGCCCTGCCAGCACCCCATCCCTCTCAGGCCCTGAAGCAGGAATCCACAGCCGTTTGTGGTGATTTTTAGCTCCCATCCTTCTCAGCAGCAACATCACCACTGCTCCAAGCTGCTCCAAAAGCATCTCCTTAAAGCCCATGTTCATGGCCGGTGTCCCCAGGCGTCTCAGGATGGTGGTGGCACGGAGCATCCCACCCTGTCCAGCTGTGCCACTGCTCCCCACATCCCTGGGCCAAAGCCACAGGCTGCTGTGCCCCACGGATTCAGATGTGAAGGGGAATGGGCAGGGAGGGTAGCTCTGAGAAGAGCTCCGTTGCCTGGCCTGTCCCCCCACCCCTTCACTCACACTCTAGCTTCACTAGCTTCACCGTAGCTCTTCTGCCCCTTGATCTCCCAGCACAGCCACCAACCAAAGAGAAGGCCAAGGCCAAGTAACGTGTTTTTTACCCCCAAAGTCACAGACTGTGTTGTGTTATTCATGACTAACTGAGGACGTGACAAAGGCAAAAGAAGGCAGGTTGCTCAGAGCTGCCCCTCTTCCTTGTGTTATTGGTGGTGCTGGTGAAAGGCACCCCACCACCCTGTGAGCCCTGTGCCCTTGTCCTTCTTCTCTGGCTTCCCACCAGCCCTCAGATGCTGCTGCTCATGTGCAAGGCTGCTGTTTGTTTTGCTAGCTTGAAGGAAAGGCTCAGAGGACAAAAGCCACAGAACTTGGAGGGCTTCCTGAGCTTCCATCATCACTGGGCTCCTTTTAGCCTGGGACCATCTCCCTTGCTGTGTTTATTGCAAACAGCTGCACGAACCATAGCAACACCAGAAATAGGCGAGCATCTTCGTCCCTCTACTCTTTCCCCACCTCTGCAAACCTGACCCAACTCTTTTCCTCTCTTTTTTTGGATATTTTCCCTGCCTCACCAGCAGCACAGAGGAGCTCTGTCGGTCTCTAATCACGTTAGCTCTGAGTTGCAGGTTTTCCATTTTCCTGCTAACACCCCCGAGGGATGTCAGCAGGCCCGTTGTGCCGGTGCTGCTCTGGCCGTGCTCGCCTTTCATCTAGACCTCAAAGGCTTCAAGTGAAAGCAGCCTGGAAATGGGCGGCACCTGCGATTGAGTCTGCTTACGTCTGCCATCGGTGTTTGGAGTGCTCCGCAATGCTTGGCAGGGCGGCCACACAAACGATCCTCTGTTTCAGGAAGGAGGTAAATGGTGAACTCCGCTGCTATCGTTTCAGCCATGCATAGATTGAGACACAGCCAGAACAATGGGCCTGGGACAGCAGAAACTTGCCTCTTCACTTTTACACTTCTCCAGATCCCATCCTGGGGCTCCAGGGGTCTGTGCTGTTTTGCTCCCGTCTGGTGCAGCGCCCTTGCACACAGATAGGTTGCTGTTCCGCGACAGTGCCTGCACTCACGTCCACATTAGAGTCTAATTTCCAAATTTAAGCTTGATGACACAACAGTTTTATTCCTTTACTGTCTTGATTCAGCTGCAGGCCTGATTATAAGTGATTCGCCTTATACCAGGCGGGGGGCAGCTCCTGCACTGAGGGGATGCAGGCATCAGCCCAGACAGGGAGCGTGCAGAGCCCCAAGCAAGCTCTGCTCAGAGCTCACCCCTCACCACACGTGGCATGAAAGGAACATAAACAGGAAGCACAAAGCCACAGGAAATTAGACTACTGAAGTTTCACTGTTCATAGAAGCATTATTTTTAATATTTCTATTGCCATGTCTCGTGTCAGGAGAGAGCGTTCGACTTCTCACTCTGCTCAGGCCTTGGGAAAGAAAAAAATTGGTCCCTTCAGGTGCTGGGTTGTTTTCCAGCCTGATCCTCACAGTGTTATAACTTGGTAACCCTGATCCCTATCTATTCACATCAGGGGCGCTGAGATCCTGCCCCAGGCACAGCTCCAAGCAGAGTGCTGCGCTGGCTCCGTGGCAGTATTTGAGCCAATTTCTTCAGAGCTGGGTGTCCGTGAAATTTGCTGCTGTCACTGCTGTTGTGTGTGCTCAGGGGTCAGCAGTAAGGCACACCTCATCTGCATTTCAGTCATCAGGACAAGGCCAATAACCGCTATTTTGTTCTGAAGTAAGGGGGAGAAAATATGATCTTTGTGGTATTTCTTAGAGTGCTTATTTTAATCCTTCATATTTTTGTTTTCATTATTCTCTCAGCAAAATTCCAGCATCTATATATTACATGGATGAGCAGTTTTCGCCCAAATCCTCAGGCTTTACATGGTAAATGAGCCACTTACCTCCTCCCGCTGTCCTTGCACATCTCATCTCCAGGATTCCTTCACCCACAACCACAAATTCGGCTCCATCCCCTACTGATGAACCCACTGTCTGCTCCAGACGTAATTCTCCTGCCATGCTATAAAACAGGCAGTCTCCCCGATGACTCCTCTTGTCAGCAAAAAGCTTAATGTTGATAAAATATGATTCCTCGTCTTCCTTCTCCTAGAGCTTTCTCTGTGCCTGTCCAGTGACCACTCTGGCCCTTCGGCACCCAGTTTCACCATTCTGAGTATGGTTTTCTGACACAGGATGCCTCTCTTGGCTTTCAAGGCCTTTCCTGGTGCCTGTTGTCCAGTGAAGTCACCTCTGCTCCTCTGCTTTGTTCCCAGCTGCTACTCACACTTGGAAGATGCTGTGGTGAGGCATCTTGCGCAGCTCCTGGCTACCTTCTAATTTCTCCTTAAAACTCTTCAGTGTAACCACAGAAAACCCCGTGGCAGATTGCTGCCTCTTGCACTGCCCAGCACCATCTCCCTGATCCCTTTTCCTTTCTCTCTGGACCTACCTGGCTTGAGTCCCTCACTTCTGAGGTCTCTGAGGCTGCAATGTGGGAAGGTTTGGGCTGTCCCAGGAGGCATTAGCTTTCCTCTGCTCCTGCCCAAGCTCACAGTCAGCCCTTCCTAGAGCCCTGCTGTGCCTGTCCGGCATGCTGCCACAGCTATTGCTGTGCCCTGACCTGCTCCATCGCCCACCTCTTGCACTTCTCCTTCCCCTCTGCCTTTTCCCTGCCTTTCTCCCAAGACCCATTACACACCGCCAGGGGGACACAAACCAGCACTGACACACCTGGAGGTTTTTACTTCTGTTATTTAGTGCACTCCCCTGTTTTTATGGTTTTGCTCCTTTTTCCTTGCAGGTTTGTGTGTCTCGGCTCTGAGCTCAGCCCACCCCATACCTGCAGGATGGTCGCCACCCTGAAGGCTTGCAGCGACCACCCTCCCTCCTCCTCAATTTTCCCTGCTCCCTGGCCCCTTTTGTCCTGCACCCCCTGTTTTGTAAGCCAGGCTGCTTCCTCCTTCCCCCCCTCCCTGGGAGCATTTTCTGAGCATTTTTTTAGCCACTTCCCCTTTTCAGGCTTGACGTGCACCCGGAGATTAACGAGCACGCAGCATCCTGGGCACACACTGGAGTAACCCCCTGCCTCCAACTGCCTGCCGCAGCACATTTTAATCTCATCAACAACTGCACAAACTATTTATAATCAGCTCTCTGATTACATTCCTAAGGTCAGCATCCAGCCTGAAAGACTCGGAGCAGCCCATAGGCTGCTGCAGAGCCCCCCGTCCCCCTGGGGAGAGCTCGCAGAGCTGCTGCAAGGTGCCTGGCCACTGGAGCCCCAGGTGCCACCTCGCCCTCGGTGTCCCCCTTCTCGCTGCCCCAGCTCGTCCCACTGCATCTCCCCTGGTGGCTCTGAGCTGTGGAAAGAGGAGGTACCTTCGGGGAAAGCTGATTAAAAATACCCATGCTGGCATGCCCAGCAGGTCAAGCCTGCGCTATGGTCTGCACACCGTACACCCCAGCAAGGGGTGTTTATGCTGGCCCCGAGCGGGGCATGGGCAGCCCAGGAGCAGAGCCCGCAGGTGCCCTCGCAGCTCCCCGTGTGTCTTTTTTAGCCAGTTCCAGCATGACCCCAAACCCTGCTGTTTCTCAGTGAGATTGGGAACCGATGCCCTCAAAGGTATCTCTGTCATGGCAAGCAACAATTACACATGGGCCACAGAAAAGACTGTCCTTGTCCCTTTGGCCACCCTCCTCCTCACCACCCCTGCAGCAAGTATAGCTGGGCTGCCCCTGCCACTTGCCCTAACCCTGCAGAAACCAAGCCCAGCACAACATGAGGAAGCCATACCGCTCCAGCTGGCCTTAGCAAGCAGGTTGTCGTCAGCTGAGGGCTGTGGGGTTCAGGCAGTCCTGTGTGGAGGTGGTGGCTCCTGGGATGGGGGCGAGGCAGAGCATTGGTCCCAAAGCTGATCCAGCCAGCTGAGCTCATGAATCATCTCCCTGTGGTGTCTGGGCACCTTTTGGGCTTGGCTTTAGAAACCCACGGTCCTTTGGAGAAATGCAAGAGCTGCCTCTTGGAACTGGTCTACAGCTGGACCAGAATGCTCCAGTACAGCTGGGTGCCAGTCAGAGAGGGGTTACACATCACATACAGCCCTTGGGAGGGCAACAGGCATAAAATACAGTGAGAAGTGAAAGCAGGGGAAGAGCCTGGTTTGCATTTTGCAGCTGGATGCTTTCCCTCGTAGCACCAGGCAAGGAAGGTACAGGCCCGCTGAGAGCAGCTCAGTGCTGCTGGAGACTCAGTGAAGCTGCTGCCTTCCCTCACTGCTTCTCTGGTCTTCCACACACCTCAGAAGACATTTTTCATTATAATAGGGTCACATAATCTTATGCATACCCAATGGCGGGCAGGCAAAGGCTAGCCAAGAATTAGGGACCTCAGGTGAATGTATGTCTGCATTAAATGTCAGGCCTGAGGCGAGGAGGGGCCGCAGCTCACCTGGGGTTGTTGATTGCCTTCTGAGGTCTTTGTATTAATAAAGGGCACGGAGAGGGCTGCACATGTGGGGCCACCAGCCTTACCTGTAGTCTAGCCAGCAGGGCCAGGAGAACCACCATGCTGGGCACAGGAACCAGCCAGGGAGGAGGAGGCACAGAAGGGTTCAGGGCCTTTGCAGTAGGCCTTTACCTCGTTAAGGCCTGCTGCTAACGAGGCAAGGTTTACCTCCCTTCAGCCAGCCTTTTTGCAGGGTGCCATGCAGGAGAGGTGTGGGCTGTGTGTTTGAGGAAGCTGCTTTCAGCTGAATGGGATTAAAAGGGAACCCAAAGCGTTCTCATTTTGGTACCAGAAGTTGAAAGGGAAAGAGGAAACTCTGGTGTCTGTTAAGAAGGATCCTACAAAACCAAATTCCTCTGTAAGGCAGCTGCCAAAGTTTAGTTTTAACTATGTTTTTGTGCAGAAAAGTGTAAACTGCACAGTGCTGGTGGTTCCCACTGCTCTCCTTAGATGGTGACAGGGTTATTTCTTAATGACCATGAAGGGCTGTGGCAGTACTCTTCATCCTCAGGCCCACCCTTGCATCAGAGACTCTCAGACCACTCAGCTAATATTGCTATTTTAGGTATACAAAGGAAAACCTGCTGCCTGGTCCTTTTTAAGGGTAATTAGACAACTTTGAATGGTCTGTTTCTGTACACAATATAAATCCAGGTGAACCAATTAATATCATCTAGGTCAGTCTTCTATACCCTGCGCTACTGAATTTCACCAGCTGAGCCCACACGAAGCTCAACATCTTCAGCTAGACGGAAACTTTGTGGCCTTCTGTGTGCAGCAAGCAGAGGCAGAGCACCATCGCTGGCCGAAACAAGTCCTCTGAGCTCTGGGGGCAGCAGCTGTGAGTTACTGAGGCCAATTCAGAGTCTTGCCTGCAAGCACTAAACAAAACAAAATACTTTTGGAAAATGAATACTGTGCATCTTTATTACTTCTGAGGCACTTTAATTATGAGACTGACTTCATGACATAACATTTTGGTCTCTAGCAATGAAAAAAAAAAAATGTTTTATTTGGTTGGAAATGTTAGGTGTTAATTTTAGTTCTATGGTCATCCAGGAAAGTCCCAACTACTGAATTAGATTTTGAAGGCTCACAGACACAAATATAATATTTGAGAGCTTACAAAACAAGTTTTTCTCTCCATGTATTTTCAGCAATTGCCTTTCATGATGCAGGCAAAACAAGTTATTGCACCATCCTTCTGTTTAAAGACCATCACCACAGGTATGGCAGGAGTTTTTTTTTTTGTTGGGATGCATTTTTAAATTATTAAATATTACAACATTTTCCATGCATCGGTGGTCTGGCAGCATCCGCAGTGGGAGATGCTTTGTATTTGGGAGTGTCCTCTGGGTGGGTCTAGAGACAGCCCCTTTTGGCCTTAAAACGAGCTGATTCAGTTCTGCTTGAATATGTGATGAGAAAGGCAGGGGGAGGCTTTCTTGGCCATTGGTGATGTGATATTCCCGTGTTCTTTGGGATGTGAGTCCCCGGCAGCAATAAACACCCAGGCCGACAGAAAGCAGCCACTGGGAGGTGTGAGAGGGTTGCGTCATGCAGGAGGGTTTCGGTTTTGTTTTCAAATTGTCCATTAATGTGAGTTTTGTGGGTTATTGCGCTATCTACAGTGACACCCCGTGGTGATGAAGCAGTAGTTTGTCTCTGAACCTTGGTGGCAAGAGAAAGAGCTGTTCTGCTATGACTCTCCTGCTGCAGACACTCACCAACAGGAGCAAATATAACACTGAGAGGGAGTTTTTCCTTGGATTAAGTATAATTCCTTACAGGGTATAGGGAGAAAACTCTTCTGCTGTTATCCTTTACTACCCATACTGTTAATATTTCTAGATGTGATTTTGTATGCCTACTGCCCGTCCTCAGCAGTAAATAAACAAATAATAAGCTTGCATTAACAAATATAATTTGAATATAAAAAGCTATTTGCAATCAAAAACATTACAGTATATGTGTCCCAGTGTATTTGGAGTTTTGAATGATTTGAATTCTGCTTTATCAAGATAACTTATTTTTAAACTATCAGAAATAATACAAAGGAGTGGTTAATGGGAAGCTTTGCTGCATCCTTCAGCTACCTGAAAGGCATCTACAGCATCAGTGGAACTAAGTCTTTTACAGGTGCCATAGCAAGAGGCAACAGCCACAGACTGCAGCTTGGGAGGGCTGGGATGGATGCTGTGAATGCCATGGGGGCTGTTTTGGTTTTACACACTGTCCCGATTTCACCTGTTCAATTAGATTGTATTTTGTCCAGTTACCATGAGCTTAGTTTACAAGCTCTATCCAGACCTAAAATCCTCCTTGCCAGATGGTGTTCAAGGATGTTCTCACCTCCACCCTTCTCCACCTGGCTCTTTCTCTGCCCTTAAGCTACACTTGTGGGAACACCAGCTCTTGGCTAGAAGTAACCCCAAAGCCTTCCTGGCTCCGTGGAGCAATTTCCTCACCTGGAGTGAAACACAGCTCTTGTACTGAGAGGAAAGGATCAATGGGAACATGCTTCTTGCCCTAAGCCCTACCTATACATCTTCCTAAATATCCTAAATTCATTGCAGCTTACCTTTGACTTTGTTTTTCTCTATTTTAGTGAACACGAGAAAAGTTGTAGAATCACTTTTCCTTTAGAGATCTCCTTTAATCCAAAATGGGATTACTGTCTGTAATGACAACTTTAGCAGGCTAAGTTTTGTGAAGCAGGATTATGTAATAGTTCTGATATACAACAGAATCTGAATTACACCAGATTTCTCATGAAGGATCCTGAGGCAGTTGCTGGTGGTTTTATTCTAATATTGTAGGGCTGCAAAGGACGGAGTTGGGAGTTACCCAGGATTTCACCACAACATAGCAAAGACGAGACTAGAGCCCATACATCCAGTTTCTGCTTGCAAAAGCTGAGTGCAATTCTGCAATATCCTCAGGACCTGGGGACAGCGGAGCTCCTCCAGTCAAAGCAGCTATTTTGGAGTAGTAGTTGTGGGGCTGAAATACCTCTGCAGTAAAAACACTGCCCAGATTTCAACAGAATGTCTGACTGATCAAACTAACTGCCAGACTCCTTCGCTTTCTTCAGCACTCTTTCCCCTGTGATTGAAATGCTACTGCTTTAGGTGGGACAGAACATGCAATTGTATACAGCTCTCAGAAAAAACACGATGCTCTACGTACTAAGCTTTGTTACTGCTTAGCAAACTTGTTTCTGTTTAAATAAACACAGCTGACTTTGGATGCATAATGCAAGGCTTATGCATTTTGGGACACTCAATTTTTATTGCTGCTAATCATGGCTCAAGAAGTTAACATGGAGGCTGAGGGTTTGACTTGTTTTCTTTATAGCAGACTTGAGGGGAATTCATATTTCTTTTTACATAATGACTCCATATTACTTGTGCTACAGCATTCGCATCACCTCTTCAGGCTTCCCTACCCCTGCCTTTTTCAGGGGAAGGAGGGGCAGGTGTCAGATGAAACAAAAATGATCCAAGAGTGCAATCTTAGTTAATTATGCAAAAGATGGATGTGCTGCACATTCAATCTGCTATTAATCAGCTATTTTAGGACATGAACACAATACCTGCCAAGCAAATTTAAAGGGAGAACTATATTCAAACTTCACAGCTGTCAATACTTCATGAGGTAGAGAAAAAAGATAAATGAATACTTCAAGAGAAACACAATTCATGGAAAAATGAAGAAGGATCAAGATCAGAAAGATCAAGACCTTTTTAAATCCAAGGGATGAGCATACTCAGTGACAGGACTTTTTCACAACAAAAATACCCTAAGAATTCAAGGAACATTCCTGTTCCCAGTCACTCTGGAGTAGAGTAACAGAACTATCAGCCACTTCAGGCATCTCACTGCGCAGCTGCTTGTTGCAATTCACAAACTATATGAAGAATCCCACACATGGGATGATTGTGTTATTTTTTTTAAGTATGTTTGTACAGGGTCCTACTTAGTTTTTCCATAGAAGCATGTGTAATAAATCTGCCTGAAACTTAAACTTCAATCAGCTAAGACAGACTATCTCTCTCTCACAAAACATTTCTGAAAGAGACATAGATGAGGTTCCTCCTATTCAGCAAGCAGTCAGAATACTTATCTACAATGTTTAAGATTGCCTCCTCTATAACTTTTGAACCTGCATTCCCCATGTCTCAGTCACTACACTCACCACCTGGCTATAACATATACAATGCTTAAAAGCAACTTCCCTTCAACTTTAGGTGTTAAAGCGGATTGGGAAGAAAAGAGAAAGCAGTGTTTTGAGAAAAACAGATATAATTCAAAGTTAGAAATAATTTGCAAAAATTATCAGATCCTAAACAAATAATACATATAGAAAAACATTATACAATTGAGATAACAATATTTAATTTAAGTTAAAAAATCCAAATGCCTCTGGAAGCAACCAATTTGCTAACATTATTTATGCTGCACAATTTCAAGTTTCAAGTTTTGTTTTGTAAGCACCCTATAGTCATTTACCATTGTCTTCCTTTATTCATCATAAGACTGCCACAAGCTGAAACATCACCAAAATTTTTATTTATTTTTTTTTTTTTTTACAATTTACTAAAAGCCTATTCCACAAAATTCAGTCAAAATCAAGAGATTTCAATTTACTATTTGTTAACATACTTCAGCTAAAGTCTTATAAAAGACATGAATAATTAACCTAATTGATAATAGACAAAGGAAATTTCTCCAGTACCATGTATCTTGGTTTTCATAAAGATTATATGTGGTATGTGCGCAGCAGAAAGCAGACCTACACTAATTTATGCCCCAAAAGAGGAAATCAGACTACTCAGAATGCAGACTTCCTTTTGCACTGAATCTTGTGGCCTCAAATATGACCAAATTGCATTAGGCATCCTTTCCTAGGGAGATAAATTTTTTGGAAGACTGGTCCCTTAGTCACTCTGCTTCAAGGCCAGAAATACAAGATTTATTTTGAAACAGATACTGTGTTGATAAAGTTACTTTACCTGATACTTCATACTACAAAGCATTAGAAAATAATCAGGACAAAGTTGAATTTATTCTACATATGCTTTCTAATTGTATGTAAAAAATGAAATGACCAATTTCCACACTTTGTTTCATAAGTTATAAAATACGTTCAAGCTAGTTTATAACCTTGACTTCAAAAAACATGAGTTTTTAAAAACGAAATGTATGATGACACTTATCATATTACCATGATCAGCAAACATACCGCATTCAGAATCTTCTTATTGGCAAAGATATGGAACCAAACTATATTTACAAGAACCGTTTCTTTTCTCTGCTCCTTCTGCAAATGAAATGTAGCACCAAGTAGGTCTTATTAAGTGATTTGACCTTTTTTTCCTGTCTCTTCTTCCTGATTATTCCAGATTATCAGATCACTATTTTCAAACTTGCCTGTGCTTCAACTACTCAGTTTTGCATATCTAGCATATCCATACTATGGTTTACTATATTGGACATATCTAATTTTAAGATAGTTCATTATTCCACACACAGTAGTGAACAGTAATTCAGATTTAAAAGTGGTGTTCCATATTAAAACAGTGTATAAATTACAGATAAAAACGTGAACTGAGAAATTGCAAAGTGCAATTCTTCTAGCAACGGAAGTAAAATTCTTTGGTGAGCATAGAGACAATGCACGGAATCTGTTTCTTGGCATTAAAATCCAGCCGATTGGAGTAGGATTCGTATTCTGACACTCTGCGATTTACACGTGTTAAAATCTGCATGAGTTCAAGTTTCCTTGCATGTTCCTTCAGCACCCTACACAGAGACTGAATAAACCAGGAGCCTTCAGCTGCATTCCGCCAGGAGTAATAGCCTGTGGAAGACAGACCAAAATGATCAGATGCAGCAGCCTCTGACATAGGACAGGATAGCAATTATCAGAACAATGTAATGTAACCAATAGCAGTTAAGGTTTTAAAATAATTAGATAAAAAACACAAACCACTAATCAACTATCAGATTTAATAGTCTCTTCAAATTTCAACCCAAAAGATTTTTCTAACTGTCTCATTCTTTTCTAATCTAAGAAAACGTTAAGTAGGTAGAAAATCAAAACTACCTTCTGCTCCAACAGCCTTGGCCATTAACCATTTATTATTTTATCATGCTATACACATATATGAAGGAAAGACATAGGACAGACAGAGCCAAGATGCAAAATGGATTTCAGTGACACTATCTTCAGGTCTATATGCATGAATTGAAGACTGGAGCTTATTTTTGGTAACTCATGATGTAATGGGCATACTAAGGGCTCCGTCACCACTGCTATGCTTACGATGAAAGTAGAGCCAACAGACAGATAATATGCTGCTGTTTATCACCACTTCTGTATATACATCTTTAGATGTCCAACAGCTCTTTTCTTTCAAAATTAATAATACCATTTGTTTCCTGCTGTTAACTTATTTGCATAACTCAGATTAACTAAATTTACAGCAAATGAACGTTTGAGGGTTTGCCAATGAGGAAGATGTATAATCAGATTATTTTTTGTAGGAACTGAAAGTAACAACTACCTCAAAAAGAAATTAAATCAAGGAGAAGAAAAGATAAAAGGAAGAAAATTTGAATTTTCCAATTTGTATTTTCAAACAAATGAAATAATCAGATACCGAATGGACAAAACTGTAAATTGCCATGCTCAGTACAATATATCAATACAAGCTGATATATGGATACAGTTTCAGAAATAAGGATTTTCTTTGCAAGTTTCTCACCTGGAGCAGTAGAATATGCATATAGGAAGTCTGCTTCTACAGGTATTTTCTGACACATCATTTCATCTGGTCCACTGTCTGCCTCAACACCAGAATCTAGTTCTGTCCCTCTACAAGCCTATTTGTTGGAAAGAAGAGTGGAAAATAAAATATACATGAGAAAAAGGCAGTGATAACAATGATCAGAACAATGATTTTTTTTTTCCAGCTTTGAAGAGTATTAGACTAACCAGATTCAGAAGAAAAGAAACAAGCATTTATTTAAATTAATTGCAGTTTGGTTAAAATAGATATTCATTCAAAAGTACATTCAGAAACTCACTAAAATATTTGCTAGCATTGAAAAAGATTTTGCATTACCTTAATTCATAAGAATTTCAGCTATAACAAATGCTGCCTATCTCAGAGGGCAGACTGCATCAATACCAAACCTGAAGAGAATCTTATTCTGCAAATAATTCCATTTAAAGCAACTTTAGGAATAATTAACTTTTTTGTACTTGTAACTAATGGGAATTTTTTTTTCCAAGTGTTCTTGTGATTCAAAGATCATTGTTCAGTTTTACATCACCTGAATGAAGAAGAGTTTGGGTTTTCCTGCTAAACTTCTGCACTTGTCACCCCTGAAAAGACTTGTTACTGCTTTCAGTTCAAGGGGGCCATCTGTACCATAGATGAGTCCTTCTTCACCATGGCTTAGCAACACACAAACAAAACTGCTTCGTTTACTGTGATCTTCTTCAGAAACTTGGAAGAAAAGAGAAATATCATAACTTACTGCATTTACCCAAAAGCTTTGAACATTTGGTATTTCCTATATGACAGAACTCATTAAATTAAGAACAACTATTCCTACACGTAGAAACCTCAAACCAATTTCACTTCTGAACAAAAGGAGCCAGCCTACTTTACTTCAGAAGTTTGAACACAGAAGTCCCTAAATTAAAGGTCTGCCCTACCCACTGTAAAACATGGGCACAAAACTAAGCCATGAACACTGTGAGGAGACAACAGTGTCTTGAAGTCCAGATGGTACACCTCACTCATACAGTAACAGTATATGGGATCAGACTGATTGGGAAGTTCTAAGTTTTGGAAAAGGATAGGGAAGCCTTGTCTCTCTTTCCAGTCTGGGACACTTCAACGGCTTGGATTACATAGGAACTGAACGTAGCGTGAAAGTTATGGCTGCTGGGGGACCTACGTACTACAATTATATGCTCCTCTCTGCTCTTGCCCTAGTGAAGTCTAGCAACATTATTCAGGCCTCTGAGTTCCGTACCTGAAGACCTTTAAGCTTGCTATAGAGCAATTATAGATTTATTTTTTCATCTTTTAGTATGTAAAGAACATGCAACAGATGTTCTATGATGTATTTTGTTGCCTGAATTTGATGACCAAGACAATTATTTTAAATATATGAAAAGATACAAAAAAAAGGTTTAAATGAAGGGATCCAAAAGGATTTTTTTTAGTTGGAACCTCAAGTAAATATAAGAGTTTGTAGATGAAACATATCCCAAAAACTGAAATGTTCTCTTCTAGAGCTTACCAAAATACTGAATTTCTACTTCGGAAAATATGAACTATTTTTTATTTTTCCTCACATGAAACACACACTTAGGCATTTCTATAATCTAAAGACAAGAACTGCATCTAGAAGAGTCAGAAAAGGCTAGTTTGGTGCAATCAGGCTCTATTATTTATTGTACGTTTGGAGGCCTTATACCACGGGTAAGACAGAAGCCTGGAATCAGAGATTACAACTTTCCACTTTCAGCTACTGTCAACACACAGGCATCAAATTAACCATACCTGGAAGCCTTCTTTGGCACTAAAGGGCCTATGTCTATGTTAGCAAATATGCAAATTTAAAAATGGGGATTACTGCAGACTAATTGGCTGTTAGGAATAATCCCTGGAACACTTTCACTGCTGAACTGTGACCAGGAACAGCCCAGGAGAGTGCAAACAGGCACGAGCCACAGTTGTGCCAGAGAACCTTCTTACAGCTAACTAGAGTAGACTGCATTCCAGGGCTATGGAGCACCATTTAATTTGGTGGCCTAGATATAGCCAGCTCCAAACAAAACAGGATTAACACAAACAATAGCATAAAGTTCTTGCCTGAGATAAAGATGTTTTGATTCACAACTCAAACAAAACATGAGTTAATTCTCTTTTAGAGTAATTCAGTCCACACACCATCAGTTTTGGCCCCTTGATCATAACATACCTCCTGGGTCACACCACTAAGCATATAGCACAGAACCCTTCTACCCAATTCTACCCAAAAAACAGGACTCTTTCCAACTCACAGAATTTCAGTGATCCAAAGGTCAGAAAATATATCAGCCTGCATTTAAGTTGCAGCATGTTTTTCCATCCCTCTTTAGAAGACGAGAAAGGGAGACGAGACTGAGACAGTCATGGCACAAAAGATGGAGAAACAACAAAGATGAAAAAACATAAAAACAACGACATACACATTATCTTTAGCAATAAATCACGGGGAGATGTGAAATATCATGTAAAAGAATGATAAGAGAAGATATTTGAAGGCTAGAGGTGGTTTTGAAAACAGCGGTGGATTTAACATGCATTCATATCATATGATAACTTACCATTTTTCAAAACTTTAATAATGTCCCTGCATGAAAGATCATTGCTAAGCTTGGTTTTATATCCCAGCTTCATGAAAACTTCTCTGACGCTCGCAGCATCTACATCCGTACCCGAACGAGATGACAGTCCTATACATAAAAGACACATGTCATTTTGATATGATATCGATAAAATGCTCTAAGACAGACAAATTATTTTCTCTTATACCTGCAGTCTAGAATAACATTCCATTATTCCAGATTCACTCTAATAGAAAAACAGTGCATTGTCACACAGTGTATTGTCACACATGCACACCCCACCCCTCTCTGTATCTGTTTTGCAGATTTATCTATCACTTATTTTTATATCCACCTATTTATATGAAGACTGAGAAAAAGATTTACATAACAGAAGTCATGACTAAAAGGCAAGACAGACTTCCATCGCCACCTGTTTTTTCTCTCCATTAAAGCTATACCCTAACATGTTCTCCCTGTGCATATTTAGATGAGTACATTGAAATGAATCACGCCCATTCAAACCATTTAATTTTAGAATGCAGTCAAAACTGGACTGCATATTTAATTCTGAAGAATAATACATACCATCACTTTATCTGAAATATGGAAAAAATAAATGAAAAATTGGAAGTATTACCGGTATCTTTGTGGAAGTTCTTATTGTTTATTATAACACATTCTCCCATCTCTGGATAATCCATTCTGTAGCTGTAGTCTGGCAGAATTCCTGAGTCCATAGACTTGCTAGCAGGTAGATTCATTCTGTACACAAATCAGACAACCTTTAAGTGTTACTTTCTGTTCTCTCTTCACTAATTTCTAATATATATAAGTAAATAAATTATTATTTTAGCAAAAACAGCAGAGCTGGTAAGACTTGCTTTTTGATAGAAGTTATGTCTGCGAAATCAGTGAATAGATCTGACATAAGACAAATGAAGACTGTACGTGCCCAGAGGTTGAAATAACCAATAAAACTGCTTTGTATAGCTATGCTCCCAAATAAATAATATTTCAAGCTCTGTAAAATCTACACACACAAAAATAAACAAGAAAAGAGTCATCTGTATTTCTAGTAATCCTCTGTGCAACTTGTAACAAGCTTAAAATTCAAAGAATCAAGGAAGCATTGTAGCTACAGTGATAATGCCTTTGCACAGGAGAACACATAACAGTGACTTAAGGAAACCAATGATCATACCAAGAAATCTTTTTAAACTATTGCTTTTAAGCAGCTAGGTATCTGGAAGCAAGATAAATTTAAGACTGAAAGTCTAGAACTGAATTCCAAGCAAGAGCCATATTACCACTGAATTTTCACAGGTAAATATTCAAAAGCTAGAAAATTATGAAGACGCTACATGTAGCTGTAATTTTATCTCAATGTGCACTCTAGCTACCACTTGTGTCTCTGGAGCTGTTTTCAATTGTACTCAGTCAACACATACTGAAGTCAGTATGCCTTTCCTCATTTAAACACATGGGTAAGGGGTTGTAAGACTGAGGCCTGTTGTCATACTGTATTTTACAATTAAAGAGTTTGTAATACTCTTAAATCAACTTTTCACTAAAACAATAAAAAGAATGAGTTAACAAACAAATCAACTTCCCAGACAGGCTGTAATTTGATCATACTGCTACACCAATGTAATGACTGTCATCAGGAAGCACAGGACTTCTTTTCTTCCTTTCCACTGCTGTAAATTCCCCTTGCAATATTGCTTCTGCACACATAGATCTACAGCAGTTCAGTTTAAGCAACTGCACTGGCTGCTGCAAGTTCAGGTGAGCACTAGAAGGAGTCCAAGAAAAGCTGTGAACATCCAGCACAGGGTGAGACAGAATTCTCTTTTCAAGACCAGCTAACTGCTTGGTAATACTGCTAAGCCAAATCTAACCGCACCTTAAGCGTTTTGTTTTTTAGTTCCTTGTACATACATACATCCTGTTTTGTCAGAAATGGTATATTTTCAGTGTCAGTACAACAGTTTTCATATTTTTTTTATTTATTTTTTTAAATGATTATAGTTTAAAAGTAAAGCTGTCAATTATGGTAATAGCATTTCTTCTGCAGTTCTCATCTTCAGTTGCAGCACAAGATTCCTCAACACACATAGTGACTTAAAACAAAAACCTCACTTACCCTTTGGAACCAGGGAAAGATTTTGCATCTGCCAGGTCTTCCCCCAAGAGTAGTCCATCTTTTACGTCTGTCATTCTGGCTCTCAATTATCAACTTGAAAACATAAGAAAACAGAAACATTAACTCCAGATTGCCTAATTTTTGTTAGGTTTCTTTAAGGCTTTGCACAGAGTGATGGTTTTTTTTTAGCATTATGGAGAAAACAGGAATATTATGAAGGGAATATTCACACAGAATAACTTTATGCTATAGACAAAGAAATGGAAAGACATCTTAAAAACATGCGTAAGCATCCCTAAATGTCTTAGTAGCATTTTAATACTATGAATATTATATCATATTTGGATCATTCCTTCTCAGTAAGATGGAGAAATTAAAAACCAAGCAATACAAGTTACTTGATGTGTACAAAACCACACCATATTAGGTTTTGGGTCATAGTATTTTGAGAAATCAATCATTTCTCTGCAATCTGTTTGCACATAAATATTACTGCATCCCATATTACTGCATCCCATCCTAATTGGTGTAAACGAAGGTAATTGCAACATAAATAATGTAAAAACCTAACAATATAGCTGTAAATAGTTGGTGGAATGACTTCTGCGCTGTGGACTGCTGTTGACTTTTGATCAGTATGTAGGGCAAAAAAGGATGAATGATACCAAGGCAGGAATCAATATAAAAGCACTACGCCTGCCTCCCAGTTACTCTGTGTATATTCACGAAACACACTACAGCACAGTCCCAGAATGGTTTGGGTTGGACAGGACGTTTGAGATCACCCAGTTCCAACCCCCTGCCATGGGCAGGGACACCTCCCCCCAGCCCAGGCTGCCCACAGCCCCATCCAGCCCGGCCTTGAGCACCTCCAGGGATGGGGCACCCACAGCTTCTCTGGGCAGCCTGTGCCAGGGCCTCACCACCCTCTGAGAGAAGAATTTCCTCCTGAAATCTAATCTAAATCTCCCCTCTTTTAGTTTAAAGCCATCACCATGTTATCTTTAACTCAGGATGCAGAAAAAGGATGAAGCTTCATAAAGCTAAACCACCAGATCAGACAGAATAATAAATGCTTAGAAGTGAAATAAATGCTCAGACACAAGACAAGGCACTCCAAGGTACAAATTTTAAAGAAATTTGCTGAACAGACAGATTTTCGGTAAATAGGGATGTACATGTAACCAGACCCAGCAGTAAAGCTTGTAGGTCAGACACGATGGAGATTCCTATTGAGGACTTGGGTTCTCAAGTGAGACTTACAGCTACAATTGCCTCCTTACACTATCACATTACTGTGTTATCTTTTTATTTACACTCTAATGTACCATAAATATCCCTGGGCCCACATGTTTTCTGTAGAGCAATTACTCATCAGAAGCACTAACTTGGGTACATACAACCTTCTCTTTCCTGGTTTCTTAGAGGCATTTACCTACATTTTTAGTGGCTTCAGAAGATCTTTGAGGTTATTCTGAATACTATTGCTCTGTATCTTGGAGCGCTGATGTAAGTCAGAAATTTTGTTCACCAAATTATTCCAGACTCGAGAACCATATCGTATAACAATACACAGGTCGCCTGACAGCCAAGTTACAGAAGCATCACTTAAACTGGTTATTTCAGAAATAAAGTTTCCAAAATACATTTTCAGTTTATAACTTCGAAATGTACTTTAAATACAATATCAGTGGGTGGAAAGTAGGTCTGCGATGCTGATGCTGCCTGCCTAGCACCACGATCTGGGTTCACTCGGCCTAACTACAAAACTTGATCTCTTAGAAGTTCCCTCTGGAAAAAGAGGGAGCACTCCCACAGCGAAATTCAACTACCTGAGCCCTGTGGCACCACAGTGATCCAGCCCTCAGCCTGACCATTAGGCAAGGAGCACTAGTGTTGACAGGAAACGAGTCTTGAGCAACAACCTGTGCCTCCACAGTCAGATGTTGCTGAAAAGCAGAGCTTCTGATCCCCAGGCATGGGCAGGAAAGGCTTTCATTGACAAGGATGCTACAAGTCCCCCTGGCCCAGCAGAGACCAGATTCCACGAGTTTCTGTGCCTCTTTCACCCTGTCCCTACCACAGTCATCCTTGTCTTCAGTTCCCAGCTTTCTTCAGCTCTCTGAGTCTTCTGAGCAACCCAGCCCCTCCACACTGGGAGAGACAGGGAAAAACCCAACTTGTTTGCTTGCGTGTTTTCTGCCTGCCAACAGTAACGAAGACACACACCACACAGAAAGGCACAATATCACACAGCGAGCCCATTATCTAAACCAGCCAGCAGGCGTAGTGAGAGCTGTGCTGATAGCCTGGATGACACAGTGCTCACACAGTGCCCAGCTTCCCATGCAGCTCTCTGGCATCACGAAGAGCTGTGTTTAAGTATCTGGATCACTGGTGTAAGCCAGCAAATACATGACTACCTGAGCTGTGGTCACACCCTGTCTATCACATAAACCAACATGGGCTTCCAGCAACTCCCTAGAGAAAGACTTGGCTAAAGAATAGGGAAAGCTAAAAACTCTCTGCCCTACAGAGTGCAGAAGCATTAGGGAGGGTAAGCAGGTTGTCAGGCTGCTTTGGGTTCACGTCAGATGGGCTCCAACCAAACTGTTGCATCCCAGTAGGGACTGGTTTTGGTACTCAGTGGGTATAACACTGCTGAACAGCAGCAGGCTTGCTGTCTGCTTTTATAACATGAACGTTAACTCACATTGCAAACAGTAAGAAACAAAGATCTTCAACATTTAAGTGTCCTTAAATCAACACTTATCTCCTTGACTCTTTTGTAACCCTAATTTAAAATTGCTCTCCCTGATCCAGTGCCAAGGAAACAATGAAGCTTGCAGAAGTGGCTAGCAGAAACTACAATTATAGTGAATTACAGTAATTTGCTTTTGAGGCATGTAAGATGCATTTTGCAGCATGATACCATAGAAGTATTTCTAACTAAAAGCAATTGCTCATTATCTACAGCTTCAGTTGTTTAATGAAGCATGAAAGCCTACTGCATTCTGCTGCATCTTGAGAGGAGCTTGTCCAAGCATCTTTACAGAAGCCGGACAGATAATGAAGAAAACCTGAATATAACACAGTAGGCATTTAAAATACGTATGCTTCATCTTCAGAATAGAGTCTGCAACTCACCTTTAATGTCCACGGACTTCTGAGCACACCAAGCTGCCTGCACTTCTTCAAAGAACAAAAGGCATCCACCAAGAGGGACCTGATTTGTTGCTAGGCACAAAACGCCTGCTTTCAGGCTCCAGTCAGGGTGACAGCAACGCTCTCTGGAGGATGATGCTGACTCTAACAGACTACTAAGAATTGCCTCATCTCAGCTGAGGTAATGCAGTGATGTCATTCTGTCAAGCAGAATTCACATTTCCCTGCAGAGAATGAGCTATTGGTATTTAGGAATGAGGAAAAAATCAGGACAGGGCTTTATGGATTTAATTGAAAATGGTTATTCTGTTCCTTGATATTCTTTCCTCTGAAAGTTTAGGTAGGAAAAGCTTTCACCTGTCAGGAAACTTAAAAATAGAAATAATAATAATAATAATAATAAAAAAACCAAGTAGCAAAAACAAGCAATAGCTTTTCTTTAATCTAGTAGAGTATGTAATGCAAGTATTAGGAAGCCTACGTTAATGGTCTATTTTTCAGTATTTGAAAAAAAATATATATATATAAAAATGAAACAAACAAACCCTATGAGACAGATACAGGATGTGAAGTTGATCCTACGATGATGTTTAGAGGCACTAAGCAGTTAAAGAAAACCACAGTGCTTGACAGAGGTCCAGCACTATGCTCAGCAAGCTATGAGGAATGAACCACAGTCTCCCTGTGTAACAACAAAAGCAAGAACTGTATTTTGCTCTATACAAGTAGTTGTTCCAATGCTTTTATTTTGTTAGGAAGATGATAAAACAATGCGTTTACTGCAGTCTGGCCTGGACTGACTTACTCTACCTGGATCTAATGAAATTAAATTCACTTTATCATATATCACACCACTGCCATATGAGAACTATCAAGTTTCTCTTCAGAGCACTGTCTGAATTTTGAACCCTACGAGACAAGTTAACAATACAGTGGTGAAAATACCAAAGCTTCTCAGACAAGAAAGGGAGCAAATAACTGAGCTGTCTCTAGTTACCGATACTGTCCTGAAATCTGCAAGCCAGGCTGGACAAGACAACACATGTTCACTTCAGGTCAGCTGCCACAAAGCACCGCTTGTAACAGTGTTAAAATGCATACCCAAAACAGAAACCAGAATCATAAAACATGCCCTCAAAGGTTACAAAGGGGCACGGTTTCCCTCCTCATGTGACTGCAATATTCTGGCTACGTGACTGACATGGGCTGAAAGCAGATATTTTGTGCACGCAGAACGCTGTGATGCTAATGCAGATACGCAAAACCAGTTATACATTGCAGAATGTACAATTATTGATAATTAGATGCTTAATGATGGAAGGAAGACATAGCGGACCGTACAAAAAGCTACACAGATGTGAAATACAGCGTTATATTTCCTGTGTGGCGTTACACCACCACCAGAAGCTGCTGCCCCCGATGGGAGCGTGCCAGCTTTGTGAGCCCTCCGCAGTTACTTCTCCTCTGGATGTGGCCGCTGGAAAAGGCTCGCCCTGGGCCAGCACTCTAATCTTCCAGAGCCAAGCCAAATTTAATTTATCATCGTTAGCCTGCAAAATGAGTAAGACCTGAATGTATCTGGGGAGTTGACGGAAGCCTCCCTAATTCGCCCGTCCACACCTATCAATCCATCACCACGGCGAGAGATAACGCTGCGGAGCCTGACAGGGCTGTTGGGGGTACACATGTTATATTTCAACATGACATTACTGACCAGGAGGGATAACCAGAGAACAGCAACCACGGCGTGCTTTGCGCTGGGAGGGACCTTAAAGCCCAGCCAGCCATGTGCAGGGACACCTCCCGCCAGCCCAACCTGCCCACAGCCCCATCCAGCCTGGCCTTGAGCACCTCCAGGGATGGGGCACCCAAAGCTTCTCCGAGGCCGGGAGCACCTTGGGCAGGGCTCCCCATTGCCCCGCCGCGGCTCCCCGGGCCGTGCCGCCCCCAGCGCCTCCCGCAGCGGGGCCGCCTCTGCCCCTCAGGGCGCCATGGCCGCCCCCCAGCCCCAGCGCCCTGCCCGGGGCAGGCTCCCCGCCCGCCCAGCCCCTGCAGCCCCCGGGCCCCGCACCTCACCTCGGCCCCGCCGCTGCTGCTTTGTCCGGCCTCGGCCTCCTGCCCTCCTCCTGCCCTCCCTCCTTTCTTCCCTCCCTCAGCGCCTCGCTGGCTCCGCCCGGGGAAGGGCGGGCAGGAGGGCGGGCGGCGCGGTGCTGGCTGAGGCGGTGAGTGCTGAGGGGAGGACGGGGGTCGCCCTGAGGGGGTCCCCGCACGGGTGGGAGGTGGGCGGCCAGGCGCTGAGCAGTGCCTGGAGAGCTGGCCCCGGCTCCTGCTGGGTGTGAATTGCGATCGGGCTGCAACTGGAAGCAGTCTGGGCCTCAAAAGGGGCCTCCCATATAGCTCGGCTTCAACATTAATCCATCAATTGGGTCAGGTAGCCCATGGGGCCGTCTCCTGTTCTTGCTAAACCACAGCACCTACCTGCGAGGCTGACAATCCACTCTGCAGATACCCACAGGAGGATACGAACAGTGCTCACCAGTCCAGTGACTTCCCTTTTATCCTGGTATTTGGTGGATTCCTCAGAGCATTGTACCATGTGCCCCAGCCTTTCAGAGGGTGAAAGACAGACCCCAGTAAAATCACTAGGGTGCTCTTGGTCTCTGGCACCGATGCTGACGAGCTGGATGGAGCAAAACTGATTTAGGAGTCCCAGCTGGGATGCCAAAAGCATTACCTGTAGGTTTGTGCTTGGTATGCCTAGCCAATAGCACACAGAGTCAGAATCCCCACAAAGGTATTACAATTAAGTAATTAATTATAGAATTCTGCAGAATCAGGTGTTTGGCAATCTTTCACAAAGCAAGCACCCCTCTGACTTGGATCACTGTTATTTATACACAGCTAACTTGTGAAACTATCTCTGGCTACTTTTCAGTGGAGGTTTTAGCTCACCTAGCTTATCTCTGTTGAGTCTGTGCATTCCAGAGGACCAGGGGTTGGGACACACCAAATCCCACATTTACATGCATTAACATTTCAATTAGTGTGGTTTTTAATAAATTAATGACCCTTAAGGAGCAAAAGCTTGCTACAGATCAGTGTGGAATCTTCCTTCAGCTGTTTTTCTCCTTGCCTTTTAGCTTTCATCCCTTATCTCCCTTGCTTTTGCTAGCTCAAAGCCACAAGTCTCCTTGTTTTCTCTGAGGTTTCCTTGTTTTCCTCAGTTTAAGACTACGCTATGGGTCACAATAGCTCTTGGAACCTGCAGACTAGTTTCAGCTTCGTCATGAACTTTAAGGTCTATATTTTAGTTCCTTTTTGGTACATTGGCCTCTAGGAGCTGGAGTTGGGGTGTGTTTAAGATTAGAAACTATGTTTCCTGGCCTCTCAAAATAAGCCCTATCCTACTTTTTGAGGTTTTATCACCAGGTCTAATATCCTGTATTTTGTGCAAAATTCCTAGCTTCTTATCTGTAGAAGGAACTTTTTCTCATATTAGGAGTGTGAGATAAAAGTTTTATGTTCCTTGTTACAGTTGAGTGCAGATGCGTAGCATTCATTAGTATGCCACAGTTCAGCTCAGTGTAAGGATAATAAAGCTATTTTTCACTCATCTTAAGAAATTTAGCACTAGGGTGAAAGTTTTCTAATAGATTCATCTAAGGCTGTATGGATTTCTTGTTGTTGAGGGCTATGAATTTCTGCTGTACAGATATGTTGCTTGAGTCGTGCAGGCCAGGAAGCTAATGTAAATATCCTATTTTAAATAGTAGTTGGTTTGCATGTTTAAGTTTCATTTTGCAGCAGGTGTGGATAGTGTTTTGTCCACAAGCATTACAGTTTTTTGAGTATGTATTTCATTTTGTTATATATTTTTTTTACGGAAATCTAGGGTTGTATAGGATGAAATTATGCCTTTGTGTTTGTCTTTTGCCTGTAGCAAGAGAAAATCACCGTGTCTGAAATGGTGAGTTCATTTGTTTACAAAAAACAACAAGTCTAAGGTATAGAAATACAAGATGTGCTGTGTTCTCATCACTAAAAAAGTAGTATTTCATCAAAGGGGGAAACGAACTAGCACCTTTATGAAGTCATCTCCCACAAGATGTATTTTCCCCAGTGTCTTCTTGCTATCGTTCTGCTGAGTTGAATGTTGGTGACAAAATTTCTTTCTGGCAAGTGAAATAAAAATAATTCCTTCCTTTGCTTCTGCTGGGCCAGAAGTGACCAAAACAAAGTGGGAATTTCCTGATAAGCTCAGGAGTCTTATTAGTCGGTATGTGCAAATTGTATATGCTCTAAACAGATGTGTTATGTTAGGTATAGTTGATATAGGAAGTAAAGTTACCGTGGAAAAAACTGACGCATTAGACTGCTGGGAAGCCACCAGCTGGTTGGACTGAAGTGACAGTGACAGATCTCAGTTTAAAGTAAGGGCCATTGATCCTCACCCAGGTTCATATCCCCTTCTAGAGGCTGTGTTTTTGCCAGATAATGTACTGCTCTAAATAGGAAGCTTAAAATGTGTTCAGGATTATGGGAATTCTCCTTCACTTCCCTAATTTTAATGGTGACCTGGTGGGAAAGTTCTGATCTAGGGAACATCTATTGTGCTTTTGCACCCAGTTAGCTTACGGCACGACTGCCAGCATCAAAAGGAAACTAAAGGTTCTGCTGGCACTTCTGAGAAATCCTGATTGCTGTCTAATTTCACTTTTCATATCCAAAGAAGAAACTAATAGCCTGAGAAGGAAAGGAGTGGAGGAAATTCATAGGTCAGCAGTCTGATAAGATCTATAGAGATAATATTTGATCCCTACAAAAGGGAACAAATAAAAAAAGCCTTCTGTTATTTAAGACTTGATGAAGGCACTAAACGATCAAAACACAGGCAGGCGTAAGTGTACCATGGATGGAAATGTAGGTGTCCAGGAAACTCCTCTGTGGAAAACTTGAAGCGGGATTCAGAGAATTTAAAATCTGGGTTTTGAAATCCACAAGGATATTTAAATATGTAAACTCGCCTTGTGGATCCATCTTGTTATGGTTGGAATACTTTCACGTATCATTGGTTTAATTCTTTTCTTCCATTGCAACAAGATTGCTGTTTTGAGAACGAGGGCTGATGAGCGGTTAAGCCAGGCAGAACAAAAACCGCACCTTTACTCTTTTTTTACTTCTCACTCCTCTTGCTCTGCTTCACAGTTTCTTAGCAATGCTCTCAGCCATTTGCAGAAGTGCAGACGGGCAATGACATTTCCCAGAAGATAGTTAATGACACATGAAAATAACGATAGTGTGTTATGCTAATCTGCTTTACTACCTCACTTTGTAGTATTTGGATTACTTTATATGCCTAGGAGTTTAAAGGTCGCGTGATAGGAAGTGCTGCTGCATCACATGCTATTTCTTGAAAAGGGATAGGATTGCTACTGAAATTTGCGAGGAATTATATAGAAGGTTAGGTTTTAAAACGTGTGAACGTGTTACGGATCAGTAACAAAAGTGGGCAGCAGAGAACGGAGCGCTCATTTTGGATTTCAGATCTTTTGCTTTCAGAGTAAAAAAGCGCAGCTAGAATCACTGAAATCTTTAACTTTGTCTGGAACCCATGATGCAGTTCCCACACAAATCAATTATCTCATTCATTTCTCCAACAGTAAAGCAGTGTGGTGGTTTCACCCAGCTGGGTAACTGAGCTCCACCACAACCGCTCTCTCACTCCCCCTCCTCAAAGGAAAAGGTGGGGAAAATACAAAGGAAAAGGGCATCATTGCCTCTCACTAGCGGACTAGAGCAGTGAGAAACTAAAAACACCTCACCCCCATCTATACTCTTCCACCTCTTCCTGAGTGGCGCAGGGGAACAGGGAATGGGGGCTGCGGTCAGTCCCTGAGGTTTTGTCTCCGCTGCTCCCTCACGGTCACTCTCTGCCCCTGCTTCCCTTGGGGTCCTTCCCAAACTGAGCCTGTGGGGGCTGCCCACAGGCAGCAGCTCTCCAAGCACTGCTCCCACACGGCTCGGTCCCACAGGGTCCATCCCCCAGGAGCAAACTGCTCCAGCACAGATCCCCCACGGGTGGGGGCAGCTCCCCCCAGACCCCCTGCTCCTGCGTGGGCTCCTCTCCACAGGCTGCAGCTCCGGCCCGGGGCCTGCTCCTGCGGGGGCTCTCCATGGGCCGCAGCCTCCTCCAGGCCACATCCACCTGCTCCACCGGGGGCTCCTCCACCCGTGGGGGGGCTGCAGCGTGGAGATCTGCTCCATGGGGGACCCATGGGCTGCAGGGGGACAGCCTGCTCCACCAGGGGCCTCTCCTTGCACAGGCTGCTGGGGAACTGCTGCTGCCTGCCTTACTACATCTATTCTGTTGTGTTCATCTCTGATGCTATTAACATGAAAATAAATTACCTTCCAAAACTGCGTAAGAAGATTTGATGTTGAAAGGAGTATCATAGCAAGGTTGGGTGTTGTCTACTCTTAGTTAAATAAAGTATGCCCAACAAAAATTGAATTAAAAGGCAACAACGTGTATAGAATATATTAAAAGTGAGCCCTCAAAATTGATATTGATCTATTTGTAATTGCTTTAGGACAAATGAAGAGAAAATGGGAAGAAAGGCTGAGGAAAGTTGAAGAACTAGCATCTCACTATGAAAGAAACCCACTTCCTGCGGTTTATAGACCAAAGCTGTCCCCCTTTGAGCCATCCCCTGTTTGGAAAATATTTTGTCGGCAGGCCGAAGCATTCAGCTATGTAAAAACCTGCAAAGAGGTAAATTATGCTAGGTGAATGTCTCTGTGCTTCAAGTGCATTCAAGGATGATCTTGATTTTAAAAGTTGGTTAACAATGAAGTCTTTGTCAGATTGCAAAATCCCTTTTTTGCAATCATGAGACTTTTTTTTTCCTCGGCTTTTTAGATCATGCTATACTGGAGGTTGCTAGCTCTAAGTACTAGTTGTAACATAAGAATTGAGATGTGGAGTTAACCTCTAACAGTAGAAGTGTTTTTTTGGCAACATTGTATTGATTATAAGTGATTATAATTATATTCATTCTGAATATAAGGAAGGTAGCAGGAGAATGGGAAGGAAGTGAGTTGGGTAGGAAGAAAGAGGAGGAGAAAATGAAGAAGAGAATGACAGGAGGCAGAGACAAAAAGAACAATGCAACTCTACTGGCGTCAGAGTAGCAAGATGCTGAGAAGTAATGATCCAAATAAATACATTATTTAAAATGTATCCTTTGTTTTCAGTTCCCTATATTTAATACTTTTCAAACTGCCGATTTTAAAGAAATATAATGCAACATATCTTTTCCTGAATGTACTTTTACTGGCTTGGTAGTGGTGTTTTTAGTTTGTTTTGGTTTTGGATTTCTATTTTTGTTTTTAAATAACAGAGTCTAAAGACTATCTGCTGTAAAGCCATATGTTGCCATCACACCCATTACAGTGTTTGTTTTAGGACATTGTTCTTCCTCCTGTTAGAGGTACTTGCTGGTGTTCAGGAAAAAAAAGACTACTGAGAAAACAGAATTTGCATGAATGCACAGCAAAGAAAAGCTTCACATTTGTTACTCACGTAACAGATGCTACTTAGTTTAAAAAAGGATAAGCGATCTACTACTTAGTTTCCTAACATTAACTAACCTTTGACCAAATAAATGAATGGATATAGGAATTTCTGAAGAGTTTAATTAGTTTTCGGAATAGTAATTAAAAAAAAAAATCCTTCAATGTTTTTCTTTACAAAGGATGTTCATGTATTTGCCTTGGAAAAGAACACAAAAAATGGACAGAGGTTTTACCTCGTGACAACATACAAAGAGCTTTGGTTTTATTACATGTAAGTATTTAAAAATGTATGCTATACTTTGCTGGGGGATAGGTCAGTCTTGCTCAGAGTAGCACAGCTGTAAAGGGCTGCTCAAGGTTTGATCTTGGCCATGGGGAAAATCTTAATAATGTCAATCCAATCTATTCTACAGTGGTTTTCACCTTTCTTTTGAGCTGCAGACTGCCATTATTTCCTGTGAATTAAGGACCCCAACTACTGAACTTTAATAGCAGTAGATCTGCTTTTACTGTCAGCTTTCTTCAGGGGATCATGTCAACAAATGATGCAAACATATTTCTGTGATTAGTCATATATCAACCTAAATGGGTATTAATATAAATGTCCAATTCCCATTTTATGCTTTTTCATGGTGCAGTTTCAGGTATTGAAAATTTGCTGAACATTTTTTCCAATTTTTGTTTTACAATAAAATACCTGGTTTTGAAGTAAAACAAATGTAAGAGTCAAAGTTTGTATGAACTGTAGACTTGATATTTTTTCTCAATTTGAAAAGAAGATTAAGCTTTCTTAGTTTTTAATTTAGTTGAAAAAAAATAAAAATAATTCTATGTAATCTTATTTTTTGTGCCTAAGACTTAGGACTGATAACATTGTTTTTTTTTTTTTTTTCTCAATTTTTTTTCCTGTTGTTTACATCATTATTTAAATTCCCCAAACCATTTCTGTTGATATTGTAAGACTTCAAGGATAGGGATGGAGGGAACACTTTCCAAACTTAAATTTTAGACCAAGAAAATGTTAGTTACATTTTTTTCAAAGCACTATGGAGCTGTTACTGGTTTTAATGCGAGTGCCTGACTAAGAGATAAAACATTGTGTAGTACGTGTGGGTTGGTGTTTGCAGTTGATAGGTATGTATAATGCTTATCATGAGAGGTCATAATTTGTTTTTGTTTTTCCTTAGCCAAGGTTATAAAACAAGTCTTATGCATTGCTATGAGGTGATTCCTGAAAAAGATGCTTGCAAACTTTATTTTGATTTGGAGTTTTACAAAGCAGCAAATCCTGGTGCAGACGGCAAGAGTATGGTTGCAAAGTTAATCGAGGTAAAATGGCACAGTCATGTTGTAGACTAATTTGAATTTGTTGTTGGTTTAATATAAAACCTAAGTATTTACCGCCTTATCTTGATTATTGTAGTAAAATGAAAAAGGATTAGAGAGTCAGTGGGCATTTTTAACAAAGTGAAAAGTACTGTTTTAATTAAAGCATAAGTTGCCTGCTTTATCAAAAGGAAATACTAGCATGATGGTTGTTGAAATGCTTGTATTCACTGGAGGTTTACTGTTATGGTGAGTTTGTTTGCAGATTGTTTTACATGCTCTGCCACTTCAAAGCTGTCAAACTGAAGGAGTGTTTAGTTATTCTTCAGAATAGTATCAATAAAAGTTTTATTTGAATATTCTGCAAATCATTTCCTTTTCTAACAGGCGCAATCATATATCAAGGCGTAGATCAGTTCCTCCTAATGTTAAGACACCTTCAGACGGAATTTCATTACAGTTGATATAATTATGATGTAGAGAGCAGGAGGTGACTGTAGTCATCAATTTTGACACCTAAAGTTAAATGTTTGCTCATTATAAATTGTATTAAGTTGTGCAAATTTCTATCCTATTGCAAATTCAGCTGGAAAACGAGACACACTGCAACTGCAATATCTCAGAGATGGAAAATAAAGCAGGTTTTTAGAAGAATGTCTTCTGTTCCAACAAAATCTCTTTGTCAGTGGCCATTTATTTGTGAGACATCTGGTGTCTCTAACTAGAACAGAAAGAGTAAGATGAATGAGGTTACTTCTTTGTAAATAACACTTAGCTGGTAACGAATCTGGAGGGTTTTACTCTGTTGTGAATCAGTTCTCAAATCTCCTAGGGTTAGATAGAGATCTCTGGATTTGCTGGTTGGGGAGGAAATAAGATGCTATAGTCATAAACGTCCAGACCCCAGGTTCCGAATCCCAGTCCTAAACATGAGTAATGACGCTTAGCTTATAGCAGGTTTTTAGAGCTGGACATCTATTGTTTTCTGCTTGTTTACTGTTTGTTGGGTCTTCTGATATAAAGTGTTGGTGTGCTAGTTCACTCTTCTATTTAGCCTCTATCTTAGATACTAGTTAAGCTTGCCTTAGAATTAATGGCACTGTGGGTGTGAACTGCTTTGTTGGCGGGGAGAAAGATAGGGATAGAGCCACTATATTAGACCTTGACCTGAAAAGCTGCTTACCCCATCACTGTTACTATATTCAGTGATTTGCTCAATTCAGAAGATACAATGTATGTCAGTTTTCTTTAAAAATTGGCATATTGTGAGTTAATTTGAATTACTTGTATCAAAATGAACAAAAAAAAAAAGATTAAGAAAATGTAGAATCTGCATTTGTTTTAGGTTTTATAGACACTACTATTACAAATGCTAAAGAAAACAGCCTAATGAATGTTTATATAATTTTCAGCTTGTCAGCCAAAAGTTGAAAGAACTTTATGATGTTAACTGTTCAGCCAAAGACGTCTTGAATTTAGATTCCAGTACTGATGAAAAATTTAGTCGACACTTAATATTCCTACCCCACAAGACCGTATTTAAGGATAATATTCATGTTGGTAAGTGTGTTCTTTTCACTTATAAACTAGAAATAAAAGGTGAGGTTTTGACTTATCACAGGGCCATCTTACGTTTGAATATTGGTTTTAATTGAATTACATGTGAAAACAACCATGTATTCCCAGCAAAAACGACTATTTCTATTTAATTAAGCCTCACATTCCTCAACTCATCTTCTACTTCCTTTTTCTATAATTATTATTTGCATTTCTACAACGGAACTTTTTCATGTCTCTGTGGTTTGTTTGCAAAACCGCTGGCAAGACTGGTTTTTGGCTGGAAGATTTTTGTACAGTAATTGATTAATTTTAAGATTTGTGTAAATCTTAACAATTAAAGTTAAGATTATTGGCTCTAAATACCGCTGGTTTGTGCTCTGCACAGGGTCAGAAAGTCAGGACAAAGATGGCTTCAAACCACGAGTACTTGTAAACATGGTTCAGAGAAAGCTGAAAGCAGTTTCAGTTGTTGATGTAAGTTGGGATTTGATGGCATAGAGTAACTCCAGCACAAAAAATTACCAGTTCAGAATTGTCATCACTATATTTGTAAAATAAGTATAATAATACCTCCATACTTCACAGGAGGGTTTTGAACATACTGTTGAAATACTGGAAGATGGGCTCTTTGCTTTTAGTTGTGTTCCAGGTTTCTTTCTAGCCCTGCAAATCATTAAGGAAAATCTTACTCTTTCTTTTGGATTGTGTCTAGTCATTCTGTGTGGATAACACATGTACTGTTGAATCAAAGGGTGTGGGGTCAACACGTATGTGTTACTCTGAGAAATCATCTATGAAAGGTCTTGTCAACATGAGCAACTGGAGGAGTAAAACAAACTGTAAGGAGAGGCTGGGTCTGTGTGCATTTACATTTTTTCCCCCATAATATTTGTAATATACAGACAAAGTTCATGGCCTGAACATAAACCCAAGGCAAAATTCAGATCCTTCAGCACAAAGGCAACAGGATTTCTCAGACCTATTTTTTTTATGTTAAAAAACTATTTTTCATTCTTAGGAGCAGTGCAATCTGTGTCCCTATAACAGAAGTGTTTGTTACGTGACACTGTAGCAACAGCTATGAACACAAAAGACTTGTATAGTATCATTCCCATTCTTATTTCAGAAGTATGGTCTTTAACTCCTGTGCCACTAGAAAACTTTTAGGTAATACGTGGATGATAAATAATTTGGTATGACAGCAATTTTAGCCTATGATCCTGATAGCTAAATTGTGTTAGTCAGTTCTTTCAGCAGAAGCTTGAACTATTTATTCTAGTCCATTAGCTAAGTGTTTTGTGTCTCCACTGTTAAGTGAACTTGACATGTTTACTATCAGACTAAAGAATGTCTTTAGATTGTGTATGCATGTTCTGCCTTTGCCTTTTTAACAAACGTTGAAGTCATGGTACAAATCCATTTTATAATTGTGATACGTCAGTTAAATTTGTGTATGATATCAGTAATAAATAATACAGTTGAGACTTTTATTGGGGTGTTTTAGTAACCTGTTTGACACACCTGGCTTAAAGCTTAGCTTTATTCTGTGTGCAAAATACTTTAGTATATATCTAAAAATGCAGACAATTTCATGAAGTAACTTCACAGAATGTTTATAAACTATATATTCTTTGATGTGACATGAAGATTTTTGTCTAATATTTAACTTACAAGCTAATATATTTTTCAGAAACATTCAATGGTTTTTAAATTCATCATTGTAGTGTTGGTCATTCTGGAAGACAAACTATCATGTCTTCAATAATATCATTTCATAAGCATTTTGTCAGGAGTCATGCACAAAATGATGGCTTAAAATTGAGATCTTGTCTGTCAGAGTCTACATGTATAACTGCAATGGTGCAGGTGTCAGGATGGGTAGGAGAAATTGTCTGAAAGCCACAAAAGACTTTTGTTTAATTTTTGCACTTTTAACTGAGATTGAATTTGGTTCAGAGGTTTTGCTAGGGAAACTGCAGTGACAGCCTATGCATTTCTGTTTCACTTTTTTACCTTTATTTCTAATGAAGTTATTACCAAACCAACTAATTTCTCAGTTCTCTCTGTTCCCAGTAGTGAAATTGCAGATGGGAAGATTGTGGCCATATGTCACAATTAATACACACAGAATTGTTTATTTTCTTTTGGTGGAAAAAAAAAAAAAAGGGTATAAATTCTTGCCAAGCATGGGTTTCTTGTTTACTAGCCAGAAAAAGATTGTGTACTGGGCTGGTCTAAAAGGTTTTAAAAAAAAAAAATCCCAGAGGGGAAAGAAAACCCAAGCAACTACAACCAGTTCCATCTTGGCTGTTCTGAAAATGTTTGCACAGGAACTGTTAAGTTCTTTCTTGACTCATAGAGTTATCTGTTTTGTTTTGTTTTGTTTTTAAGGTAACTTTGTGAGAACCATTTTGCAGCCTGCCATAAGACTAATGGAGAGTAATGCTGCTGCTGTGGTTCCAGAAGAAGGAGCAGAACGTGTTTTCCAGTGTTTTTCACCCACAGTTGAAGTAGATGGTTCTCTTACAAACCCCACAGCAGCTGAAGATGCTTCTAAAGGTTGGCCAGCCATTGCTCACCAAACAAAGGAAGTAGAAACATCAAACCATGGAGAAAATTCTGAATTTTCCTTTCTAATAGTAAATGATAAAGAAGGAGACAAGCAACTTTTTGTGGATCTAGGTAAATATAACAAGTGCTTTTAAGCTTGTTTAGGATACAGCAAAAGTTAAGAAATTATATGTTCTGTAATATTTGATTACAGATTGCATGTTGTGCCTACGTTCAGAATTTAATTCAAATATAATACATGCTGAAACAGCGGTCATAAATGCTGTACTTACAGGAGCCTTAGATTCTTTGCCCTCGGAACTTTATATTACTACATTTAATTTTATTCAGAATTTGGAAGAAACTCTTGCCACACAACTCTAATTTCATTCCTAAGGACTTAGTGCACCTATTTTGATTAAAAGGGGATGGCATATATTGCATTCTAACATTTCAGTTGAATTAGAAGCTGCTTGATTACAGAACAAGCCTTAAAGGTGTGGTCTTTTGTACCGATTCACACATGAACTTGAGGCTTCTTCCGCTATTTAGAATGGCAGTTGTTGGGTTTTGATGATAGAATAATAGAAATTAGGGCTGGGCACTTCATGGCCTAGCTGTTCTTTGCCTATTCATGGAATTGAAATGTTAAAAATCTCAAAGAGCACAACACCCTTGGTAAAACTAAAGTTTGAAAGTTCCACCCTCCTCCAACACTATCTGAATTCTCTGCCTTTTGCCCTTAGTGAAGTGAAAATATCTTAGCACACTTTTCTACAGCAGCAATTTATGTACCTGAAGACTGATTATCATGTTTTTCCTCAGACTTCTCTGTAGAACCTGCATTACTTCAAATTCTTCTCGTGGAGTACAGGATCATTTTGATTGCTGACCTCTTGAGTATGTCTAATTTGTGGTAACGTAGTCCCAAAGTTGGCCTTTCATCAGGCTTCTCCATCACAGATTCAGGATTACTTTCTGCATCTACTGTTCAAAATTCCATCAAGCACATTAGTGACTGGAAATTAAAGAAAAACAAACCATTGTTGTCAATTCACCTGTTACGTATTTGATATTAGTCCCCCCAGATTAAACCATCACTATTTATGCTACCCACGTTACCACAAAACTGGAAGTCTAAAATCAAAATAGCTGGGGTACTGAGTTACTGAGTAACTGAGAGTGCAGGCACAGACAGCGATGTGACTGTGTTGAGTCATTTTAGTTCCTTTATCTTCATGAAAATTAAGTGCAGTCTAGAAATAAAGAACCCAGTGCTCCAATAAATTCTGGGACAGATTAGACAATGTTTACTATACTTTTAGTTTGTTTGTTTTTGAGACTGGAATTAAATTTCCCTGATACGCTTTCCTGCACACTTCAGACAAGCGGTGTCTGCTATGCAGAAAACAGGAAGTTTGATGGATGTGATGTCATTTCAGATTAAAATAACTTTGTAGTTTTTTCAGCTTTAGTTGTATTTCACAAAGTTATTGTGAAAGCGCGATATTTTTTTTAATACTGAAGATAAACCTTTAGCAATGCTAACATCAGAGTGATGCTGACCTAGATGTATTGGGTGTTTTAAATCTGTACTATGAAAAATGTCCATGTTTGCACAGCCCTGGCATTTCTTCTGTGGGAGGTGAGCAGAAATCAGTAATAGTTTTTGTCCATTCCCGAGCCCTTAGTTGGGTCTAAGAAAAATTGTTTAATTTACCAGCACTAAGTATCTTAAATCCTTACCAGTACAGTTATGTTGTGAAATATTTGTTTTCCTCTAGGAGTTTATACAAAGAACAGAAATTTACGGATGTATAAATCATCAAAAGCAGGAAAAAACGTGATTCTGACAATAGCAGAGGATAATAAGTTTGTCCCTACTTGCAAAGAGAATGTGTCCTTGGAAGAAGCATATTTTCTGTCTTCTTTGGTCTGCAATATTAGGTAAGGATTTAGTTCCAGCAGAGTTTTAAATATTTTTAAATACATATTTCAGTGATTTTTCTCCCCCAGCAGTTAGGAATAACTGATACCAATGAGCAGGTATTCCAGGAACATTGTTACAGTGTAACTTAGGAGTTTCCGGTAGAATTGTTTTGCTTTAGGAGAAAAAAAAAAGGGACTCAATTTTCTTCTTTAACCTACCTTTAAACATCCAAAGTCTGTTAAAAGTAAAAAGGATTTTTGTACGTTTACTTGTGCACCAGATTTCTCATATGTTACAGATACCTCCTCAGGTTGGTGATGGTCTCATAGAATAACCTCAGTTTTCTTGTGTCTATATATTTTTCTTTGTACTGACCTGGGGCTTAAGATGTAATTACTGTAATTAGTAATCATTACAGCAGAAAGGTTAAAATGGTACATCTCTCCATATAGTATTTTTATTAAAACTTATTTTTTGTGACTTCAGTTTTTATAAAATGTTCATTTTCCTGAACTGGTGCTAGTAGCCTGATAGCATGCATAACGTAGTGTATTCGTATGACAGGTATCAGCTGAGTCTGCCGTAAATGTGGGTGAGAAATTCTGCTGTGTTAAGTTTAGCCTTCTGTAATCAGCTGGCTTGCAGGTAGCAGTATGGAAAGAAAAAGCAGTTCATTGCAGATAGGGAGAAAAAAAAAAAATGAGGTTGAAACCTTTCAAAGGGTATATATTGTTTAAATATTGCATCTATAGCAAGTACTTTAAGAGTGTGCAGCAGGAGACTTTTAAATGGCTGGCTCCTGGGATTTTTGCCAGGAAAATTTTGCTTGTTTGCAGGAGGAAATCCTGCCCTCTGCTGCATGGTCAGAGGAAACTGCGAGAAGGCGCTGCGGGGCTGTGAGGTGGCAGCATACTGACTGGATCACAGCGTGGATGAGGCGAGATGGGCTTCTCTGGAGGCTGCTCCCCTCAGCTGCTCTGTTGTTGTAGCATGCTGCGTTAGATGTTGTTATGCCATACTGTGCTGTGCTGTAAGAATCACACATCTTCCTTTGCCTTCCCTGTTTTTCAGCTCTGAGGATGACACAAGAGTTCTGTCATCTAGCTTTTCAGAAGAGAGAACGTCTGCTTTTTTAAACAGTAAAACCAGAAGCTGTAGAGGTACTACAAGCCTTTTCTGCTGGATGGGCTGGGGGAAGTATGTTTAAGTTAGACGTGCTGTGACTTACACACCCGATGGCTTATATGAGGGCTTTTCTCTTGCTACGCTTCTGCAGGAGGCAGCATAGGGATGTCCTGATGGGTGCTCTGCAGTGCTTCAGTGCCACAGACGGTCCTCTCCTGGTCCCAGCTTTTATTTAAGGACCTGGTGTGAATCGTGTCTATGGCCTATATATCACATAACAGCATGTTAGAATTACATTAAAACTACAAAACCAGGATGAATGTGTGGCTTTTGTTTTAACAGAGTCCATGGAAGGTTATCAGGATTCACCATATCCAGAAATCGATTATTTTGTTCGTTCTTTGGTTAATAAAGACGGAGTACAAGGAGGTAAAAACCATGTTACTATTTACAAACAAATAGTCTGCAGCAGTAGTTTATAACCTTTTTTTTTTTTTTTTTTTCCCGCCCAGGGATACGGCAATGGAGTTATTTTTCTCTGGAGGAAATACTTGTGTATGATATTTCTGGTTACCGGTGGTGTGAAAATATTGGAAGAGCCCACAAAAGTAACAACATAATGTATGTTCTGTAACTGTTTGGTATTCACTCTAAGTTCAGTTTAGAACAGCTTGTTTATTTTCCTGCTCAATTGTAATTCTATAAAAACACTGAAAAATTCTTATGGATAGAATCATCACCTGTTACAATTACTGCTATCTTACTCTGGGTGTACAGTGCTTTTTTATTCTATTTTTTCTAAATTTATTGTGATACAAGATCTTGACTTTAGAGATAAGCCTGAAGCTTACTGGAAAAATGACAGACTATGTATGAAACAATATCCATAGTTTGGGGACAAAAAAAATCTCTTTGTTTAGCATCAGAGTTTCACATTGTACATATTTATTTTCTTCACATACTGTTACTAAAAACAAAAGTATTTCATTCATAGGATTCTGGTAGATCTAAAGAAGGAAGTGTGGTATCAGAAGTGCCACGATCCAGTCTGCAGGGAAAAAAACTTCAGATCACAAAGTATGTATCTTGTTTTCAAAGCAATTATACTTAATACTTTTTTGAATCTTAACTTTAATTAAACACCTTCTCTTTGATTTAGGCTTTCCATTACCACCTGGGATATGTCTGCCTTCTCTCTTCAAAGAGGTATGTGCTTTTGTCTTATCACATCTTGTCATATCAACAAGTCATTGAAAATCCCTGCTACCTCAGGTAGTTTGTTAAGCTCCATACAGTAATTACACTAGCATAGAGTAGCTCCACACAGCAGCTCTGCTGTTGTGGTATCTCTGTATATTCATTTGTAAGTTCTCCAGCAGCAGATCTAACCCAGAGAAAGCTAGATTACTAGAATAGCCTAACTTCACCTGGGACTAAAGATTTTCTTCTGTCTTACTCCGGACCAGCAGTTCCCAGTATAAAATCTGCAAGTCCACAATAGGCATAGCATGAAAAAACAGCCTAAGTAAACCTCTGCTGTGCACATTTGACTTCATACTGGGTCAGCTAAAATATAAGTGTTCCTAGAACACTTGTGTCAGTCAAAATTCTCTCAAAGTCGAGTTTAAGTCAGTGACCCTCAAATGTGAGGTTCACTTAAGTGAATTTCAGTGTGTAAAAGCAGTTAGGTTTACCCCTAGGGGCAGAATATTTGAACTGACTTGATGCTGACCTAGATTCTAAGCACTGTACCTAAGTTTTTCCACTCAGTGGGTATTGAGAGTTGACACTGTTGCAACTGCACTTTTAAATTTCAGACTGTAGAATGGCACATTAAGCTGTACTTAGGCAAAACATCAATAGCTATTAGCTTTATTTCATAGCAAGTGTGATTTAAATGCATTTTCAAGCCATTACGCTATCTTTAGATAGACACTAAAATAAGTTTTAACCTTGTATCATTTTAAAAATCTGTGTACACTAGACTATTTTTAGTTTGCTTGCAAAACAATAAGTTCCTTTTTCTACTGAAACAGGCTTCCATGGGTAATGTGGCTGTAAATTAACTTGCTGGGAAGTCTTGTTAGCCAGCTTTCTATAGTATTCATTATACGTGACAATTGCAAGAGTTCAGCACTAGTTTCATTTAGAAATATGGAAAACATTTTAGTGTGTAATAAATAATATGTTATGTTTCTAAAAGGAAGAAGATTATATGGTTATGGATGGATGTGGGAACACAGAAGAAAAAGTAAAACCCCATTCTAACCCTGCAGATTTGCCAAAAAGCTCGGTATCTCTTGAAGAAAGCATGTCTCAAGACTTCCAGGTAACAGACACCGAGTGGGACAATGCAAGCGATGATGCCTGTTTGGTAGAAGCTACTGAAGATGTGGAGCTAGCAGAAGCTGCAAATGACAGTCTGGATTACAGCATGGAAGACATTCCTGATGAAGTTCTGTTGGAAACTTTAAGGACACAAGACATTTGCAACAAAGATGACAGCTAATCAGAAACTTGGCTGACAAACAGACTAGTAGCAACAAAGCTTGCTTTAATACAACATGTGTATCACATGCCTTCTGTGAAAGATACTGTGCTGTAGCTCAAAAGCGCTCTTTGAGAGCTGTTAGACAAAGAACTGACAAAGAACTAAAAGCATCCTTATAACTGGATAATCTTAGAGGCATGAAGAGAGGACACAAGGTTACACTGGGGCTGGAAAATACTGGCCTGAACGTTCTTCATGAAGGCTGCTTCAAGGAGTTTAGCACTTCTAAGACTTACTGCTGTGTGGTTTCTATTTTGTTAGCTGTTGGTCCAGCTTTTACTGATATGACAAATAATACATTTCTTCACTTCCAGAAATGGGAGGAAATTATTTATTTCAAATACAAATTTAATAAAAAGTGTTTATCACTAGGTCCATCCAAAGTTCCCGTGTTCTCTTTTTAAACAATATGTTGTTTTCAAGATCACGTTACTTAAATTACCCAAGATTAAAAATGTTAAAAAGCACTTAATCTTTCTTTGATAACTTCTCTCTTTGTAGGTCCAGAGCATCCTCCAGTTTCCTATTAATATTCTGAAAGTGTCTTTCTGCTCCTAGAATTCTCCGTGATTCCACCAGCAGAGCAGGTAGGCTGGAAGTTCCATACTGTTGTTGTTAAGGAAATAAAATTACAGAGCAACATTTTTAATTCTTGGAGAAAAAATAAATACAGATACACATATGACTTATTTATTATTCCTCTGCCTGAAATCGTGCAATGTGACTTGCAAAAGTGAAGAACAGCCAAGTTTAGATAATCTTTAATCAAAGCGATTGAAGTTCATTACTTGGTTCTCACTGTTAGTCTTTCTTCAGTTTCTATTTAAAAAGAAAACAAAGCTAGACCTGAGGATAACACTTATATTCATATTCCTGGACATAGAATCAGGTATCAGAATTTCTCTGAAATAACCTGTTTCCAACACAAGTGAGACGCTGGACTGCAGTTACAGTAGTGATTCTCAAGCTGGTTCCACAAAAACAGGTAACAAAACTCTGCTATTTAATGTCGGCTAGTCATTAATAGAAATACTTGTCAGTTCCAGAGGAAAAAAAAGGGGATGGGGTGAAGGGGGCTGATCCAGAACAGTTTAGAAACACATGCAAAAATGTGTACTCACCACCACTTTTTCTCTTGGGTTTTCTTCTCTGTAATTCAAGTAGTCCTGCTGTAGTTCCTTCAAATCAGTAAGGAATTGAACTGCTTGTGTCAAGGAAGACTTCCTCTCCTGTACCTCAGCGCATTCTCTCTGTAGTTCTACCAGTTGTGATTCGGCTCTGAAAAAGATCAATGCTTTGATGACTACATCAGAATATTTATTTCATGACTGACTGTGAATCTATTTCCTCTGAAGACGACTTAAGGAAAGGTAGATCAGAAATAAGAAGCGTAGGTTAGTAGAACATACTGTTTAAATAGAAAAAGTAGTATAAAAAAAAAATAGTAGTATTATTTAAACTAGACAACAGGTCCAAATCCACAAAAAAAAAATACAACAACAAAAAACCACCTTTTTCCAAGTCTTACTGTCAAGTCTGACAATATAGCCAATCTTTCTTAAGCACTTAAACCCAAAAACCAGTGAAGTTCCATAACTATGCTGTGTGCTTCTGCAGACACCAGCCTGCAGGCTGAGGCGTTCGGTGCTTATGCTGAAGCACACTCAAGATCCACAAACAAGATACTCCTAAGCAAGCTGAGGGGCTCCATCTACTAGATGGTGTTCAAAGCATGATTAGTACTCCAAAAACAGAACACAAAATGCCATTTTCATTTAAGCTCCAGAAAAAACAAACAAACACCAACAAACTTTTACAGAATGATCAAATGATTAAAACACAAGAAACGTGAAGGTAGCTTTCAGTCTGTGTGTGAGGGGGTTAAACCCAGGCTGAGGGATGCCTTTATTTCTTTCAGAGAAGTTTGTCCACAGTACTGCAAAGATAAAAAGGCTCATGTGACCACAGAGAAAGGGCTTTTCATCTGCCTTTGTGGATCCATGTCTATGCAGGTCCCTATAGACTTGGCATGCATGGTATACGCAGCTTCAGTATAAATTTTATCCTCCTATCCAATTGGATTTGGGGAAGTGTAATGATTTTTCTAAAGAAAACATTTTTTTAGCTTTCTCTGTTTTGTATCTAAATGGTATTTAAGATTAATGCCACCTTGTAGAAGGGGAACTGTGTGGCTCTGTGAGACAGTAGCAATCCATGTATTCGGAGGCATCCATGCTAAAATGCAATGCAATGAATAATTCTCTTACCCTCAAAAACAAACTCTGTACCGCCTCTGTAAGTTTTGCTTCATTACCTTTGCAATTCCCATTATAACGTTAGTGTTTTTCTTATAAACATACTGTCTGAAATAGTGCCCCGGTGACCACAATTACATAAGAGAACTTTGAAGAAATACTCTAGGCAACTGAACCACGGAAAGGAGAGGTTATCCTGAGCTTTTGTAAGAAGAGAAAGCAATACAGAACAGAATTAGTTTCATCAAAATAGCTCTGAAGTGAAAGTAACATTTTTTTTCTTTGATTTTTATGAACTACTAGCCTCCTTCAGTTTTTCAGGCTATTATTGCACAAAAACATACCGTATATTATTAGAAACATACCCAATTAGCTCTTCTCTGACTTGCATCAGTCGCTGCCTTTTCTTTTTGATGTCTGCCACTACCTGTAACAAATAGCGAAGAAAGTCTTTGAACCTGTTTCAGTAACATCACAGGCAAACAACTCAAATGTCATTGACTGTTTTTTTTCTTTGAACTAGAAACATGAAACCTCAAGGTGTGGAAGATACCAGACCTTAAATAGCTTTACAGTGCTAAACTCTCATCCCCATCCAAAACGTCTCCTGAGGAACACTGGCTTTACAAGTGTAGAAAAGAAGTTGTGAGGATTTGAACTCAAACATGCTAAACTCCAGCAGGTTTCTTTGTTTAAGAATACAGATGAATACAAACATATGTTCAGTATGACTGCCATAACTATGGAATTAAGTATAACTATATCCTTTTTTCTTTTGTCTCGCAAAAGGTATCAATTTAGTAACTATAAACTGAGGTTTAAACAAGCATATAAGATACAAAAAAAGGAAGCTAAGTAACTGTGAATGCCAGATGCATATTAAAATTTTCATTTTACTAAATAGCGTACTGTTTCATCTCAAATTAACAGGACTTTTAGGACTTCTCATCTTCAGCACATTAATTGCTGCCTGACAGAATAAGCTTTCCATTTACTTCAATTGTTAGAAGCTACTAGTCATCAAAAAGGTTGCTGAAGAGGTGTGTGCACTGTATGTGTTTGCTAAGTAGGTTAAATTGTTTAATAATTAATAACAAAGCAATATCAAGAAATAGACAACAAATTTCAATCTTTGTTTGTTCCAATTGCTCTTTCATGCTTCTGATTACCAGGTTTGAAGGCAGAGAGCTTTACAGCCACTTCTCACAAGAAATATCAAGTGTACCTAAAATATGTCTCGGGAAGATAGGGCTTACCCTGCTCTTAACTCTCTCTGCTATGGGGCATCACCCTCTCTCCTGAGGAAACCACTCCAATATTTTCTGCTCCCGCACTAGTTTCTCCTACAGCCTGTATTTCTCTTGCTGCATTTCAAGCCCAAATGAACAGAGGAAATGCCTCCTCTGAATAAAAACTTGCATGTCTTTAGGGAGTGCATCTCCCTTAAGACTACTCTCCTTTAAAATAAACAATCTGTTTTCACCAATTGTTGCTGTTCTCTTCTGGATTTTATATTCATCTGTGTTTCTTGAAGGTGAACTTCCAATATTTAATTGGTTCCCCAGGGGCCTCACCAGTGCTTGCTCAAAAAAAAAATAAGATGCATAAATACTCATGCATAAATACTTACACATCCTAATGTGTTTTCATTCTTGTTACAACAGTAAGTGTATGCAGTGTGCAATCCATACTCTGGTGGTGCCCTATCCTGTTTTTGCAGTTGGTTCTGTAGAACAGTGCACTTCTTTTTGTGAATTATTTTATTTCTTTCAGTCAGCTTCCTGAAATTTCAACACCCATTATCTCTATGCTGTACATTTCAGTGATAGCCTGTCTTTCACATATTTACCTTAGCATTTTTTTTCTTCATGTTCTTTAATTCTTGGACTTCTGTTATCTGTGGGGGAAAAGAAGCATTACAGATTGATGATGGATCTGGATTTCACCTCTATCCTCCTAAAAACATGGTTGCAAGAATTAATTTTGAAAAAGTACTTGGTAATAACATAAAAAGCTATTTAATAAAACAGCTGCTCAAAGGAATATTACAAGTGTATCAATTCTCTCCCCCCTCTTCATACCAGAGGAAGACTGCTACACAATGTTAGTCATCTTGCACCAGTTAACCCATGTAATACTGCTGGTACCAATTAGTGTAATGCTACCTATCCCAATTTTTCCATAACTTTTATATAAATGTATAAATTTAATCATTTTAAAACTTGTTTACTCTAATGAATCACTTAGAACTATAGTTTTAGTATTCATCCATTTTACTTCTCACAACAGAGTTTGAGTTTATTTTACAAGTTGAAATTAGTGAGAAGAATTCTGAGTCTTCCACGCTAATAATTTTTGACAGTTAGGGTCACACTGTTAACTAAAAAGGATTATTTTTCATAAGCTATGGTAGAGGCTTCAGTCAGGCTACTACACACCAGGGGAGCTGAGACACTGTAAAAATCCAGTCCAGGAGCTCTTAAAACAATGTCTTCCATAATTGTTTGCTTCTTCAAGTTACACAGCTCTCCGGTTTTACTACGTGATATACAATGTAATGCACAGCTCTAAAATCATTACCACAAATATTTCATAGAATCATAGAATCATAGAATATCCTGAGTTGGAAGGGACCCTTAAGGATCATCAAGTCCAACTCTTGACACCGCCAGTGTGCAACCACCCTCTCCGTGAAGAACCCCCTCCTTATGTCAAGCCTAAATTTATTTATTTATTTTACTGTATACTTACAAGATCAGTGATTTGGTCCTTGAAAGCAGAACAGAAGCCATTGACAGCTTTTCTGCAAATTCCTGATTCTATGCTTTGTCTGCAGAAGTCAGGGGATAAAACACAACCCACTTGGTTTAGTAAAGGGGAAATCACATCCAAAAGCATTCTTTTGAATACAAATAAAACCCAATGTTAAATAGCTATCAGCACAAGCAACTGTGGGCCTTTCATATTCTAGCAATAACCTAAATTCTACATTGGAAAACAGCTGAGAAGTGTTGCTCTTCTGTTTGGAAAAATATCAAATTCCTGGAGACCACTTCCTTAAGATCGCATATAAATAGTACTTGTATCACAGAAGCCTAACAATCATTAAAATTACATCAGAACGTTAACTAAGCTATACTGCATTACCCAAGGGAAAGTCTACTAGCAAAAAAAGTAGGTAATTTGTTTATAAGGCTTTGAGTATTCAGCCAAAGGAAAGTAGAATATTTACCTGTAATTTGACGTTATCTTTTCAAATTCACCCAGAACAACATCCAGTTCTGTAATATCTCTGGAAGATCTTTTCAGATCTTTGGGACACCAAACCTCTACAGAAACCGGGCTAGTAACTGAAACAACAGAATAAAGATAAGCATTACACAGTTCAGGTACATGCTCTGAAACAGAAGTTATTATGCCCACATTAAAATAACTTATCAAAGAGTTATGAATATTTTAATATTAAACTTGGAAATGCAGAAATACAAGTTATTTCATGTTTTAGGCTGAACAACTATATATATTTATCTGGGTACACTTTAAAATTTGAATGAGCATGCATACACATCTTATTTCTTATTCTTCATCAGTTCAAAGAAGTCCAGGAGAACATCATTACTCTAACTGATAAACTACCCAGTGATGTAGCTGTCTGAGCTGTAAAAATTACACCTCAGTTTGGGCAACCTTCATTGCTAAAAGAATCATAAATTGTTATATCATATTTGTATTACTACCATATATGCTTAAAAAAGGTATATGCAAATATATTTATTTAAAACTTTGCAGTAATATTAACCACTAATTCCACAGAAACTTCATGCACTCCAAATGTAAATCTAGATTTACCTGAATGTAATGGGGTACAATTTGAAGGAGGCAAGATGACACCTGAGAAACAGTTTCTCCACATCCCAAAAAAATGCCACAATCTTGAAGCTCCCTGTCTCAAGGGTCTTCACACTAACAGTTGTGTCTCTGCTGTAAATCAGGGTTACTCCAAGTTGTGCCCCACAATCTGGTGCTCCAGGCACTAAAACCAAGGGACATACTGGAGTATGGATCCAAGCTTCCCCCAGAGGAAGCCAGACTGCCTGCAAAGGGTGACACACATCTATGCTCCAGTAATAGGCAAGTCCAGGGATGCAACCCATCAGGATCAGAACTGTGTGGCACACCAGCGCCTCAATTTATCCATTGCTAATGAGTGTTTAGACCAGCATTAAAATTACAACCTCCCAAAGCAGTACGCCACTACATATCAGAAGTTAGAGACTGCCAAGTTAAGGAAAAATATTAGTTTTGAATGAGATACAACTACGCAAGAGTTTTGAAAGGTCTGCTTTACCAGAAGGGTCTGGCGTGCTCTCCTCTGAAGGTTGTTTCTTCTTTTTCAACTGGAGTTGAGCAGTACTTGGAGCTTTCTGTGATACACAAAGCAGATTAACTTTGAAATAGAACCTAGGTGCACTCACTTAAAATTCTGAGAGACAGCAATCAGGTAGAATTCAGGAAAGCATTTTTGGTGATGTTTCAGTCAAGAAATACTAGGTACCATTTACTGAGGTCTGTTTCATCAGAGTCACAGCACATTGATTACACTGCGCAGGGACAGCAGCTGCTTGGCTGCACTAACCAAGCGACACATCAGACAGTGATTTTAAGGAACACTTTAAGGAGCCTAAGGCCCCTCAGTTCAGCATAGGCACCAGTATCAACAGTTCTCTGTCCAACACCTCCTCCTTACCTTCCTTTTCACCTACATCTGCCCCAATTCCTTCTCTACTTACAATTACTCTCATGTCACAGGAAGTATTCAACAACAGTGCTGCTTATGTGCAGTTCACTGATAGAAGACTAACATTATGTCCTGAGATTTACAACACAAATTTCAACAATTCCAATGAATTTCAGTAGGTAAAAAGCTTTTAGACAAACTACTGCATTGCTTCTTCTATCACAGGCCTACTTTCCCAAAGTAGTTAACTCTTACTCAGAACCAGAAGCTGAGCTGGCCAAAATCATTTCACATTAATTACAGCCTAAGCACGGAAAAACACTCATTCAATATCAATTGTTTTTGTCTAATTCCAATATATCTTCAAAATTAATTTTATCAATGAAAAAATAAATTCTCTCATAAATGTTCTTCTATACTGAACTATACTGATTTGTATACCAAGTACTATGGCATTCTTTAAAAACATATATTCCAGATGTAAATATACTCATTTAAAAGAAAAAAAATAACAACATATTGCCAAACAAGCAATTAAAATGGACTACAGGACCCCAGCCATTACATTCTCCATTGAAATGACCATGTAGGTTTAAGCATTTCACTTAACACTTGGCAATCTCACAGGAATATTAAGAGGACTAATTATCTGGCATACAGTTAAGTACTAAAAAGCAAATGAAAGGTCTTCCTTCCCCACCATTATCCAATGCAAGCATGGCATCAAGTTAAAAATGATTTGACTGATATACTCATGCAATGGTCTCCATACCATATTCTCCTTAAGGTGCTCATCAGTAGAATCATCTGAGTTGGATTTGTCAACATCATTCTCAGACAGTTTCAAGTGCATTTGTTTACTAGGGAAAAAAAAAAAAAAACACATGTAAGCCAACTACATACTGAGAAAAATGATATTCTATATACAAACAACAAAATCTTAGGGTTTGGGTAACATGTTGTACTGCTGTCCCTTTCAGCTTCCCCTACATAACTACATTAAAATTTCAAGTGGTATATAAAGGGAACAGAATCTTTATCCATCAACAGCAAACCTCGCAACAATTTAGAAACCCATTTCTAACAGACGACTGAGACAAACATGTTGTATCAGGGAGAAACTTTGAAATAGACACAAAATTAATATTTGGTATAATTAGCAGGAATAGAAAAATATTCCTTTGGGGGGTCAGAGGGCTGAGGGGAAAAAAAAAACAAAAACATGAAGAAATACACAACCTCATACAAGCACTGTTATTGTCTTATTTTCCCCTTTTTAAACTTTAAAGACACCAGGATTTAGAGGACTAATTTACACCTCACAAAGCCATCCTTTCATAAAAAAAAAAAAAAAAAAAAAAAAAAAAGAGCTATAGTAACTACTTAAATCAGTGTACTACTTATAGAAGGCAGACTCTAGCTCATTCTCCCATTTTTTGTGTTCCTGGATATTATTCACTCTTGGTTTCTCATCTGGGAGATTTTAGGTATCTTTTTAATAAGAAGTTAGTGAAACCTGACAAACAAAACATTTAATCTAAAATAAATAAACAAACAAATGCTGGTAATTATTTTTTCACCAGACCTTCTTCCTGTGTTTTTGGTTTGTGGAGCTGAAACATGACTAATTGACTCGCTTTCCGAACGTTCCTCTCCATAAGCATCCACAGCAGTACTGTGCAAAGGGTGATCTGTGAATAATGGAAAATAAGCTGTATGAAAACTGTTCCCATCTGTTGAGGCAAAGATCATGGGTATATTAGCATTGCCTGCCATTCAGCATTCAGTTAAAATTTTTGTGGCCTGCTCACTTACGCAAATGAAGTCTCGTTAAAAGTATTATACGCATTTTTTCTAATCTTCAAATAGTCAAAGCATCAGAGTTTCTATACTTGCCTAACTGTTATTGGTAGGAACTAGAAAACAAGACATGAGGAGCAACTGAAGGAACTGGGGCTATTTAATCTGGAGAAAAGGAAGCTGAGGGGAGACCTCATCATGCTTTGCAAGTACCTGAAAGAAGGCTGCAGCGAGGAGGGCATCAAGCGTGACAAGTGACAGAATACGAGGCAATGGCCTCAGCTTGCACAGGGGAGGTTTAGATCACATAGCAGGAAGAGTTTCTTCACAGAAAGGGAGGTCAGGCTTTGGAACAGGCTGCCCAGGGAGGCAGTAGAGTTGCTATCCCTGGAGGAATTTAAGAAACGTGGGGACGTGGAGCTTAGGGAAATGATTTAGTGGTGGACTTATGTTTGAAAACAGCAGAACAAGATCCCTGTGAACTTCTGAGCTTGCTGCCATGTATGTTCTCTTTAACAATTTCACTTCATAATTTGTGTAATTTAACAAAGAATAACTTAAGAAACTGAACTTCCCTTTTAAAATCTAAGTTCTTACATGATTGCACCGCTATATTGCATGAAATTCTACTATTTACACTATAAAACTTGAATAGCCAGTATATTACCATCAAATTTTACTTGGCATATATTACTACATTATTCTATTTACTTCCTAAATGACAGAACATAACATCTCCCCCTAAAAAACAAACAAAAAAAACCCCTCTCTGCTCTGTCTCCTGCCCACAGTTTCTGTTGGCAAAGAAACAGTACCTTTTCCTAGGGACAAAATATTTCAGTGTTTACACGTGGTTAGTTCATTTAAATCATATGTTTAAATTAATACTAACCAAATGAATCGTCAAGCTCCTCAAGCTGATTTGCTCCAGCCACCTTCAATATCCTTGAGACATCTGGTTCCTCGGGTGGAAGTAATTTCCAACGAGGACCGGAACCGCTTTTGTCTTCCTGGAAGCATATGAAATTAATAGCTAGCTCATCCAAACTTCTTATCATATTGCAGATTGAATATGACAATGAATTTCAAGAACTTTTGACTAAAAGTACATTTAACCAGTAGTGACTTCTAAGCTATGATATAAAGCACTTGAAGCATGCACTTTTTTCCTCAAGCTATGCTTTATTTTCCCTAAGAGAAGTGATGGTATGAAACTAGCATACACAGCTATTTTATGCTATACCGTAGTTTGTATTTACAAAACCAAGTGTATGAGATTTTCATTTTAACTTTCGATTTGGAAATGACTTTCATTTTCACTTTTCAAAGTGTAACTTCTTATGGAAGATGGAACATGCAAGCCAAGCACTATACAGACACTTCCGGACAACAGAAAGACAGGAGAGAATGGCATTACTTTAGGAAATATTTTCAAGTGTGCTACTCACACTGTAAATATGGAAATAAGCTTCCTCGCTAATTTGTGTACCTTGAGAAGGAATTAGAAGAAAGCATTGACTTCACAAGCTTTTAAGTTTACTGGCACTGAGCAGCACCTCACGGGTTTTACGCTACTGAACACATCAGCTATTTCCTCTTTAAGCTGTTTTTTTTTTTTTTTACGAAGTTGTTTTCAAATTTTTGCCTATTCGAAAGTCAATGGTTCATTTTGCCTGACAATGTACTACTCCTAAAGGAAAAAAAAAGACTTTACAGCCTGTACTAAGCCTGCACGACCCGTACAATTTGTGTTCCCAGAGCAAAGCTCCCGACATTTATGCAAGGAAAGCCCTGCGTTAACGTACATATATCCGCCTCCGCAATCAGTGACACAAAAGCACGGTAAAACAACGAATAATTTATTGTTTCAATTAAGCTCAAAACGTAGAAAATTACCTTGAATTCATCTCTGGAACGATGTCTCTTCAGCTTTTTCTTGGAGGACATTTACCCTGAAGCGTGGTCTCCCAAATATGCAACCGCAGCCGAGGCCGCCCGCCCCTCAGGCAGCCGCCCCCCGTCCCTCACGGCCGCCCCGCCCCAGCCTCGCCTCACGGCCGCCAACGGCCGCCGCCACCTTCCCGCCGCGATTCAAAGGCGGGCCGGGCATGGCCGCCTCCGGAAAGGGGAGGGGAAGGGAGGGGAGGGGATGGCGGCTGCAGCGCCCCGATGGGGCTGTGGGGTGCTCGCCCTCCCACCCCTTTGTAGGAGCCGGTGGATGCGCTTGTCAACCCGGAACCACTCGGCAATAAAGCGGGGCTCTGGCGGGGTGGATGCACGCTGTTGGTGGGGCGGAGACTCCGCTGCCGCCCAGAGCTGCTCTGCCTGCCTGGCCGCTTGCTGCAATGAATTCCGTTCTGATCAATAGTGCTCTGAATCGGTGATTGGGATTTGTCACACACACTGGTAACAGCGAGGTGCCGTGACTCGCACACAGGTCAGCTTGGTCTGGGATCCGAGCACGAGGCGGGTGCACCACCTCCGGGTGCTCCCCAGCCCAAATCCCGTACATCTGAACCCTAAATTTGGGTAAACAGGCAAAGGAATCCCGCGGTACCCCGCCATTCTTGTGCGCGAAGATCCGAATGAAGACTCAGGACTGAGTAAGTATTGGTAAGCGATTACTGGTAAGGTTTGTGGATAAGGTACCAGGACCCACGTGTTTACCTTGAGGGAAACGAGCTCTAGGAAAAAAATGAGAGTCCCGAGGAGCTCCCTCTATCCCCCCCGCCCCAGCGCCAGATCCTATTCCTCCTCCCCCAACATAGCCCATAGGTTTCTTTTCAGAATTGTTGGAGCCAGTTAGTAGAGGCTGGCCCACCTGCTTACAGGCTGTAGTAGCTACGGCCCTCTTAGTCGAGGAAGCTGGAAAAGTCGCCCTGGGGGGAGAATTAGAGGTATATACACCTCATCACATGAGAGGAGTGTCACAACAGAAAGCAGATGAGTGGATTACTGATGTTAGACTATTGAAGGATGAAGGTATATTGATACATTCCCCCAAATTAGAACTCGAAATGACTGGTTTACAGAATCCAGCTCAATTTTTATATGGGGAACCAAGTGAAGAATGGACACACGATTGTGTCCGATTAATTGAATCCCAGACCAAAATAAGGGAAGACTTGGAGAAAGAGGAATTACCAAATGGGGAGAAATTATTTGTAGACGGATCATTGAGGGTAATAAATGGGAAACAAAAATCAGGTCATGCCATAATAGATGGGAACACCTCGGAGGTAAAAGAGGTAGAGAAACTACAACAAATGGGGATTGTTGAAAAAGAGGGGAAGTGGGCACTCCCTGATGGGAGGGAGGTTATTCCTGAAGGCATGGCATGGAGGATAATGAAAGAAATCCACAGGCAGACCCACTGGGGAGTACAGGCAGACCCACAAGGGGAGTACTTGTGGACCACTTTGGGACCAAGTATGTGTATTGGGATTTATGAAATTGCTAAAAAGATGGTGGGAGGATGCTTGACATACCAAAGGGTTAATAAACAACAAGTCAGAGAAAAGGTAGCAGGAGGATGGGGGCTAGCAAAGAGACTATTTGAAAAGATACAGGTCGATTTCACAGAGCTTCCAAAGGTCGGGAAGTGTAAATACCTTTTAGTTTTAGTGGATCATCTCACTCACTTTGTAGAAGCCTTCCTGGTGGCTCGAGCCACAGCACAGACAATCATAAAGATATTATTAGAAAACATTGTGCCAAGGTACGGGAATATAGCTGTAATAGACTCAGACAGAGGACCACACTTCACCTCCAAGACTATCAGAGAAGCCTTGGATCCCTTGGGGACGAGATGGGAATATCATACCCCATGGCACCTGCAAAGTTCGGGGAAGGTAGAAAGAATGAATGGGGAAATTAAGAAACAATTGACCAAATTGATGATTGAAACTAAGATGAACTGGGTAAAATGTCTTCCAATGGCCTTATTAAATCTGAGGACACAACCCCGGACAGATACAGGTATTTCCCCTTTTGAAATGTTGTACGGGATGCCTTATGACATGGAAATACTAGCCGAGCACCCAAAGGTAGAAGAGAAGGTGCTGCAAGAGTACAAAATTGAGTTGATGAAGTGAAGAGGAGAACTAATAAAGAAGGGATTAATAGTACAAAGACCACCCTTAGATATAGCAATACACAGGATCAAGCCAGGGGACAGAGTATTGATTAAGGCCTGGAAAGAGTCCTCCCTGATCCCTTGTTGGGAGGGACCCTTTCTTGTGTTTTTTACCACAGACACTGCGGTTCAAACAGCAGAACGAGGTTGGACTCGTGCTAGCAGGATAAAAGCACCTGTTCGAGATCCTCACCAGGAGGCAACTGGGAGCCCTGACAACCTGAAGGTCACCTTCTGGAGGAAGACTGTTGAGTAAAGCCACCACATATAACCCTTTTTGTTCTGTAAGAGAGGTCAGAGGGTTCATTGCTCCTACGGGTATCCCATCTCAGGGGTAAGTGTAAAAAGAGGGGGGGGTCACTGGGAAAGCCGTGAAGCAGGCCCTGCCCAACGAAGGGTGAGATCCTCCGAACAGGCTGCAGATAACAGCGGTCGAGATAAGGTGTGGAGCTGGGGGGGAAAAGCATACAAATCAAGTGGGCTAAAAGAGGAAGGAGGTTCCCCTGAAGAATACGGCTGCTGCCGAGATGACACACTCCGTTGCTCCAAGCAAAAGAGTAGACGGAGGAGGCAGAGGCGTAATGCTGTGGGGATCAAGGTTGGTGAGCCACCTCTGGAAACAGCCCATGAGGCCCTGTGAAACACCAGCTCCCCAATGCCTCCCACCTGCAGCAGGAAGCAACCAGGGTAAGAGACACAGTGCCCACCAAAACCCCCGGGATACCCGTAGTAAAAGCAGGGCCCCTCCGTTTCTCTCAAGTTTAACTTTGTTTGTATGGGTAATGGTACTCCTGATAATCCGGTTAGATGTAACAAAGGGAGAAGAGAGCCCTCACCGGCCTTACAAGTGGACCCTGGGTAGTTGGGATGACTCAAAGATCCTCAGAACTAGTATTACAGCAGGCTCACCTTCTTTCAATATAACCAATTGTGAATTACTCGGGACAATACTAGGATATGGAGGAAATACAGAACACCACCTGTGTAGTCCCCAGAGACAATACTCCTGGGGGGCTTCAAATGCGAAGGCTACCTATTGGTGTCCTAGCTCAAACCCGGGAAAAAGTTACTGTAACCATTCAGAGTATTATTTTTGCCCATACTGGGGCTGTGAAACCATAGCTACTCCGGGATGGTGGAGTCACCCTCCCGATAGGTACCTCAATGTTACTTGGATACCGGACGGTTGCCGTGAGCCCACTTACAGTTATGACGGTAGCGTAAATAATGCTGGAACTTGTAAATCTCTGAGGGTTACAGTATTACAACCTCAGGATTTAGGATGGTTGGTAGGGAGGACCTGGGGTGTAAGGTTCTGGGAACCTGGAGCCGATAGAGGAGGGCTAATTTTTATAAAAAAGGAGAGGGTAGAGAGCCCTCCTCAAGGGGTCGGTCCTAACAGGGTCATTAACGGGCCAAAGATAAAGGCACTACCCCCTTTGGGCCCAACAAACACACCAAGCCGGGCTGAAAATAACATATAAATAGTGCCATAACCCCACCTACAGGTATGGTTGAGGAGAACCCTCTTTGGAAAGTAATGCAAGCTACTTATGATACCAAATGAAAGGAGTCAACAGCAGTCAACACCTAGAGGATGACAAAGTTATTAATAGAGAAGCTCCCATCCTCTCCCTAGCCCGGGAAACCATTGTCTGATTCGATGAACAAAACTGTAAAAACAAAAAGAGGGGATTGTAATAAAGGCTGTATACAGAATTTGTCTATCAGACTGGTGGGGTAACCGGATAAGCTGTTTTAACCTCTGTTACCTTGGATAACTGGCATATCTGCAACATCCTGCCGAGCAAACAATTGTGGTGACTTCCTGCTGCAAGCTAACAACTGCAGTGACTGGAATGCCCAAAGGAAAGGATGACCCTTGGCACATCCTGTGCGTGCGCCAACCAGCAGGCCCTCAACCTACAATGCAGAGGAAGACTACGACCTTCATCCCCGCAACCACCAGAGCCCATGACAATCCCCCTAACAACTGGATGCACAACCGCAGAGAGAACCAGGATGTGCTACGCCAACCCGGAACCACCGGCAAGAAAAGGGGGCTCTGGTGGGGGTGAGCGCGTGCTGTTGGTGGAGCAGAGACTCCCCAGCCGCCCAGCGCTGTTTTGCCTGCTTGATCGGTTGCTCAAATAAATTCTGTTCTGATAAATAATACTCTGAATTGGTTATTCGTCACAGACACTTATAACATAGAGCAGCTTCATAAACTGTGGCTGTATACATACGCTTATGGGGCCAGGCATCGCTTGGCTCTAATTTCCTATCTAGAAAAGTGAGCAAATGGGATCATTTCTACAAAGATTTCTAAAATCTGAGGTGAAAAAATAGCCACAGTCTGCACAAAATCAATTCCAAACATACAACAATATTGCTTGCTGCCAAGAAAGTAGGATTCAGGCTTAAGACTTGTAATTCCTAATCTCTGCCACACAGTTACTGTGTAAGAACCACAGAATATCCTGAGTTGGAAGGGACCCACAAGGATCGAGTCCAACCCCTGGCTCCACAAAGGACCACCCAAAAATCAGACCATGCATCTGAGAGCATTGTCCAAGCACATCTTGAACTCCATCAGACTCAGTGCCATGCCCATGGCCCTGGGGAGCCTGTCCCAGTGCCTGACCACCCTCTGGTTGCAAAACCTCTCCCTAACCCCCATCCTGACCCTCCCCTGTCCCAGCTCCATGCCGTTCCCTCGGGTCCTGTCGCTGTCCCCAAAGAGCAGAGCTCAGCGCCTGCCCCTCCGCTCCCTTGTGAGGGAGCTGCAGGCCGCCATGAGGCCTCCCCTCAGCCTGCTCTGCTCTGGGCTGGACAAACCCAGGGACCTCAGCCCATCCTCATAAATGTCTTGCTCTCTAGACCCATCATCATCTTTGTGTCCTTCCTTTGGATACTCTTAATAGTCTTATGTCCTTATATTGTGGTGCACACAGTACTTGAGGTGAGGCCACAGCAGCACAGAGCAGAGCAGGACAGTCCTTTCCCTTGACCAGCTAGCACTGCTGTGCCTGATGCAGTCCTTGCCCTCCTGGCTGCCAGGGCACACTGCCTCTTATACAAACTGCTGTTGACCCCTTTCTGCAGGGCTACTCTCCAGCCTTTCATCCCTCAATCTGCATGGGTATCTGGGATTGCTCTATTCCAGAGAAAGAAGCTCACATTTGCTCATTAAACTTCATAACATTGGTGATTGCCCTAACCTCTTAATTTGTGAAGATCTCTCTGCAAGTCCTCTCCACCCTCAAGATAGTCAACAGCTCCTCTTAGTGTTATTTGCAAACTCACTTAGTACACATCTGAGTCCTGTATCCACACCATTTATGAAAACATTGACTAGAACTGTCCCCTAAGAGGAACCCTGCAGAACCAGACTAGTGACTAGCCCCCAGCCCCATGTAACCCCATTTAGCCTTTGTTTAGATGGCTTAACACAGGTTTAGCTATCTGTCAACAGAACAAAACCCTCCTAGTTTTCAAAAGGCTGGGGAGGAGTTCTTTGAATTCCTCAACTCCTTATCTGCAGGTTTGGGTATTCTTCCTTAGGGTATTCTGAAGACCTACTGCTGTCTGCCCTGACCCCCTCCCCCCCCCCCATTCAAGAGGATAAGCTAAGGAGACTTCTTTGTGTTATTGCTTGTTACCTGGGGTTTATGGACAGTCCTTCAAGCTAATTATAGACTCTAGTATTGTCTTGGCTATTCTGATCAACAGCTTCTACAGAAAACTTTTTGATAGGATGTGTCAAGAACAGGCCTTAGATGCAGTTCAAGCATCTTTTAGCCTTTTTTTCCATTGAGACATGCAGTAAAGTATCACATTCTACAATTCTCATCATGCTCTACAATTACCTTAAGGGAGGCTATAGCAAGGTGGTGGCTGGTCTAAGTAGGCACTAAGTAGGAGACAAGAAGTTGGAACAGGCTGCCTAGGAAAATAATTGAGTCACTATCTAGGGTGAGTGATAGATCTTCATATTATATCAAGGCCAGAGGCACGGTGGGGGGGGAACAATTATACACAGAGGAACAGTAACCACCCAAAAGCAGTACTATCAGTAAAGCTACAGCTTATCATAACATAAGAGGGAAAGAACACCATCAAACTATACTGACAACAAAGATAGATTTATGCTATTACACAGTAGCATCCCTTTCTTGAAGATATTGGTCAAAAACCCACACGTAAGTGTCAGATCAAAGCAAAGTTACCTTCTAAACAAAGCATCAACAAGCAGCACTGATCCTGTGCTAGGTAACATGGTTGTAGCACTGGAGTTTTACAGCTTGTCAGAATTACCGTATTATGCTTCTACTTGCTAGTCAGTAGCATCTTCCCTTGATTAAACAAATACTTCACTGAGTTGAAATGCAGAAATATTTATTTTGGTTTCCTTCATTGGTTTTGAAAATTGTTTTGGTTTTATAAAACATAGAAATAGCCAACACTAAGCAAACATTTGAATTCCAATGTAACAAACTACTGCTCTAACAGTTGACTTGGATTTGTGTACCTTAACTGCACACATGTATGAAATTATGCTACAGAGTAGTGCATTACAATCACACACAAATCTTAGTGCAAACCTTGTTGTGCTTGTATTTTACATATATCCATGTTTTCAAAAAACAGCAATGAATGCTAATGCAAAACCAGCTCTGTTAAGAATAGCAAGAGACTTATGTCACAAGGCTTATTTTTGCTGATTTCTGAAACAGAAGGTAAATAGTTTTGTAGTTTATCTGGGAATTACTTTCTCATCCCTGAACAAATACCTATACAGTGCCAACACAGTTCTGTTGGCATATCTGAATGCTTCCAATTACTGCAAAGCATCAGGCAAAAAACATTCTACCTGACCTATTTTGCTATTCAGTGAAGAATACTCAGTGGCTCATACACAAAGCACAGAAAACAGAGGTTATGGCAGAAGCTATTCTGCTTACAGGGGACCTGGCACTTTTTAAAGTGCATTTTAAATACATGTTCATTACAAGGAAACGAGTGGCTAGTACAGGTGCAATGTTTACCTGCCTGTCAGCATAGCCTAGCCTCCTGAATGGTTTTTGTTTCTGGATCTCTAGTGTTCTTGCCAGAGTTAGTGTCTGTTCTCTTACAGGACTGGCACCGCTCTGGAATTACATTAATGTAGCAGAGGCTACAACTTGCCAAATTTACTGCATCTACACTGCTAGTGCAGAACCACCAAATCCAGACTTACTCTGAACCTGTATTAATCAGTCTCCTTTGGGTGGAGTTCTGACTTCTACCTTACAAAAGTAAGCCTCAGAACTGGCTGTAGACAGAAGGGAAGAAACTCAGATGCCTTGCCCAAATTAATATTAGGACCAATGCAAGATGTGATACCAGCTATACAACTGTAAGGTTTTTTTTTGCACAGATTAGTGTAATCCTTCTGAGGATGCAAGATACTTAAGAGGCATTTCAAACCTGCCAAATCCCTTTTGGAATTGACAACTGGAAAATATACTGCAGACAGCAAACATGCTGGCAATAAGAAAACCTTAGCTCCTTGTTTAAGGAGAGTCCATTTTTGGCCGATAAAGTCTTAAATAACTTATATATAGTTACCATTTATAGTTAAGGCTCTTTTTGGAAATCGTAGGTCACCATAAAAACAGTATGCAACACGACTTGACAGTAAGGCAGTGTTCCATTTCTTCAATGTTCCAATGGCAAGTACCCATTTTTGTACAAGTTAATGATTGCACAGTTTCCTTCCCTATATTTGCTGTAGTCAAATTACAGATATGAAGGCTAACAGTAGACAGACGTGTGACACTTTCCTCAATCCACTCAGTTACATTTTGGTATTAGCATAGAGTTCATCTATCTGTGACTGGAAATATTTTCGTAGTTCCGGTCTCTTCGCCTTCAGTGTTGGTGTCAGCAGGCCATTTTCAATAGAGAACATTTCAGTGTGCATGATAATGTCTTTAACCTGGAAGAGAAACAGATAATAGCTAAGCTACATTCCTTGGAATACACAAGGCTATTAACAAAAAATTGCCTAAATATAACAAAACCCATCACTTAAGAAGTGCAGGTACAAATTAAAACGAGTTCCTGGATACTATGATAGTTACTGAGATGTTTAAAAAATTAGGTGTCCAGTTGTAATTTGTATCTTACCTGTTCAAATGACTTCAAACCAGATTCTTTACCAATCCTCACCATGTCTTCTAGAATGTGTTTTTTGACATCCTGTGGATACAAGAACACATTTAGCTTGAAAGAGTTGATGCAGAACAGCTAACTGTTTAATTAGGTATCACTCACCTTGTTTTTGCAGAGCTCTTCATATGAGCCTTCAAGTCCTCTTTTCTTGGCCCATTTGCGCAAAGTCTCAGGATCAGGTACCACAACAGCTATTAAGAAGGCCTAAAATGAAATTTGAAGGGTTTTGGTTTTATTTTGAATTTAAGACAACACTAGTTCCTACATGCTACCTATTAGTCAGTGTCTGCTTTTGGGTGGTAGTTCTGATTCTACTAGAAATTCAGCAGCTTTCTGCTGCTTTAAGACAGGAGTGCAGTTCATAAGCCTGCTCATAAGAGAATCTCTTGAAATACTCTTCAGGTTTTTTAAGTGTAAATTGAACATCTTGGCAGGTACACTGTTTCCATGCATGCTGTTAGCAGTTTATTTACCGTGCCTAATAATCAATTAAGTTAATCCAGCTCTACTATGTGGTCTGAAACCAGATCCAGAAGCACGTTATAACTGGTGGAATCTGAAGTGGATTCAAAACTACCACGTCTAATACTAAACAGACATTGGAACAGGTTGCCCAGAGAAACCCTGGATACACCCCATCCCTGACAGTGCTAAACTCAGGTTGGATGGGGCTTTGAACAACCTGATCTAGTGAAAGATGTCCCCAACCCATGGCAGGGGGATTGGACTAGCTGATCTTTCCTACTCAATTTTGATTCTACAAAATGTGTTAAGACTTCAGATGCAAAGTTAAGGATGGGGAAGAATGAGGAAAGACTTCTCCACCTTTCATCTCTTCCTTGCATTGTTTTTAATTACCCAAAGAATGCCTACCTGCAAGCTCTCTCCATGGACAAACACTTGAGCAAGTGCTTCACTTCTCAGATACACATTTTCAATCTTCTCTGGTGCTATGTACTCTCCCTGGGCTAGTTTAAATATGTGTTTTTTCCGGTCAATGATCTTCAACGTACCATTCTGTTGACAGAAATAAATTTCCCACTCAGAAGAGGCACTTCAAGTGATAATCAGTCTACACAGACTAAGTGTGTCACAGCAAGTCACGTAATACACCAAAATTAAGTGTATGAACAACAGTTTGCATTTCTGCTTCAGAAGATACTCTGGACCCTTTGTTAAGCTTTACAACAGACCAGAAGCACTACTGACTAAGCTCTGGTTTAATATGAATTTAAGTTGTGTATGATCCAAGACAGTTTGCTATAAGTTAAATTTTGGCAACACAGTAGAATACTGCTAGGGTACTGTTAAACTAGTGTTGAAAAAACATGCTCTGCACTCATCTAACCTGAATTTCTGCACCCATCTAACCTGAACTAAGGACAGCCTCAGAATTTATACTGCCTTTTCTTTTTAGCCTCAAGCATACAGATTTGTATATGTACATAATTCTTCCTTCTACTAAAGGGACTCTTCTTTCACTTAATTCATTCTTAATACCAAGTTGTTTTGTGTTTTTTTTTAAATAACTTCTAATAGCTATAGAAATACGTTTCATATATATATATATATATAAAAAAATGTTAACTTACTGGTAACCATTTCCCAATATCTCCTGTATGAAGCCAGCCATCTTTGTCTATAGCTTCTGCTGTTTTTTCTGGATCTTTCAAATAGCCACGGAATACATTTGGCCCTTTCACACACACCTGAAAAAGAGTCGCTTATTAGTGTGTATTAACTTGCCTTCATAGCATTACTTGCAAATAGTGATTGCTGCTTTCTCCAAAAGCTCTCAATAACCACCACTACAAAGACAAAATTTACACATCGGTAGAAAAATCTCTATTCATTGAGGTTCTCTTTAAGACTTAAGATTTTCCACTAGTATGAAGTGTAATAAAAAGCAGTCACACGTTTGTTCTTTCAGTTTAACTGCAGTACTCCTGCTTGTTATTTGAATAATCTGAATTTATCAGAGTAAGCTTATCTTTATCTGAGGAAATTCATGTCTGGATCTGGCAATCACCTCTCAGCTTGAGAAAGTTAGTTTTAGGTTTGGTAAAACAGAAACATCACAAAAAATAGTTACAGATCTGACCCTACAATCCACTACAACAATTAGTACAATGTCTGTCAATAAAACAGTACATAATAGAGCTACTAGTCAGGAACATGGGGTAGAACTCAAAGTGTCTAGAGGTGATCCAAGACTTAAGTATTTTCTTCTCAATGGTCAAAGTTGTAGAAGTGTTGTTTCTCGTGGGAGATGGAAGAGCTCTTATTATTTAAGGATCAGCAGGACAATAAAATACCTCCTTAGAAAAGAGATGTCTAGAAGAACAGGGTAGAGAATCTAATTCTAAGTTACAGTCAAATCAGTAATAAATACTAATAGGGACTGAATTACCTAGAATAAGGACTAATCACCTAGACTAATACAGTTGACCTGGTTAGATAACCACAGGTAAATTTTAATTTATTAATTATTTTCAATTATAAGGTGGGCAAGGAACTGGCTAAAGAATTTTTAGAGACTGATAGTAACTTCCTGTAGTCTGAGAATTGCTAATACAGTTCAGAGGCCAATTCATAGAAAAAAATAATTCCAAGCATTTTTAGTGTTTACCTTAAGATGAAATGTAGACATACAGGTGAACTACTGTACAATGAACAGATGTTATCAATGTAAGAGGTCAAAATACTAGCAGGGATTCTGATAGCCTTGAAGGGACAGTGCCAAACTCATGACCAAACCCAGGCCATGCTTTAAGACCTCAGTCATTTCTGCTACAAGAGAGCTCATCTGGAAGGACGTATAGAGAACTCTGCATGTCCTAGTTAAGTCAAAGGCTGATTGATCAAACTTCATGACTTCTGTAATTACTGGATAACAGTAGGTGACAACTCTTCCCAGTTTAGACAAGCCATTTATCTATATCCTGCTAACTGGCACTAAGACCTCATCTGCATATAAACATAATTCTACTTGCAAGTTTATCTTTTTTGAATATGGATAACTGGCAAGAGTGAAAAGAAAGGCTGACAGAGCTGAGACTAACAGAAGCTTATTCTGAGAAAGGAAGACTGGGAGTGCTGAATCCAGCTGAAGATAAAAGCTAAAGAACAGGCAGACAAGGAGGAAGATGACCTATTTTAGGCAAAGCAAGTTTACAGCTATGGGCATCAGTACTGTGAAACAAGTTACACCATTTGATAAATCCAGAAGAATTTGACTAAGTTAAAACAGACTAAGATGATACCTGATAATTTTAAGGTACTACTATGTTTAAGTCCAAACTCACTCCTAATTCAGCAAATTTTCACAGCAAGTGCAAGAGAAGCATAACAAGATTAAGACTCATTAACCATTTTTCATTAAGACAATATGTACTCAGTTCCCCTAGCAACTAAATTTTAAAATCATATTTAAAGACGAGACAAATTTGAAGGAAACTAGAGATCAGGTCACGTGCACAACATGGAAGAATCTTAACGCTGCTCTTTCCTTGAGCATTTCTGGTAAGCGTAGCCCAGTGATTTGTCATTAGCAAATAACCACAATTACGTATTGCTTGCAGTCACAAGCCAGTTACTAGCTTAAGCTACACTCCCCCTGCCTTATCCAAGCTTGACATTTTGAAGTTACTCACCTCACCCTCTCCTTTGGCAGCCAAATAATTCATTTCTTGTACATCAACAAGCTTTATGATATTGCATGACATTGGTGCTCCAACATGACCTGTTAAACAGAAAAGCTTCAGTAGCCTGAATGAGTTTAATCAGGTTTTTAAAGTAATAAGTTATCTAAATACTAGAGTAATGGAAGAGATGAACATCAGTTTCTGGCAACTTATCACATTAATACTATTACACTGATAGCTTTTAGTTTGTCAGGACTGAAGCATTCAGTTCAGATATCCCTTGAACTTTAAAAACTGAACCGTCTATTCAGGCTTGCTTTTAGTATAATCAGGATCTTTGCTCTGTGGACGTACCAGAGTAGCAAAAGTCTTACTGTAATTGCAAGTATCAGAATTACAGTTACAGAGATAGAGATGAAATGGCTGACAAATGCAGACTGTTCCAAATACACCAGAAATGCCACTTGAACTTCTAGCACTGTTTATACACAGATTTCTATTCTGTAAGACTATACATTTTAGTATAACTTCTCTCCTACATCTACTTGAACTAGAAGGGCAAAGCCTGTTAACAACTTCACTCACTGAACATTCCTACCTATTTAGGAACTTCACAAGATCCTTTCAAAGCTTTCTTACTTGACTTGAAAAATAAAATCTAGTTCTTTAAAGCAGGTGTTAACAGGCTAAGTAACGTGACTGTGGCTTCTATAGCAACCTGAAGTTGAACAGACAAGCAGACCATTAAACATTGTACCTGCTGTCCAGTCACCAGGCATTGACAGTGAGCATCCAGCTGTGCATTCAGTCTGTCCATAACCTTCATAGAACTAGGAAGTAAAACCAAAAGCTTAAGATTCTTGTTTTTTCAAAGTTTCTTCATTAAGAATAAAATTTTGTTTTTTTTTTTCTAATCCAGTTTAAATTTGAAGTTAGCATAATTCTCAGCAGCTTTAAGAATTAAAAAGAGCTTTACTGCAATAAAGACTTTCAAGTAATGATATTCCATCTTCAGTTAATATTTACTCAAGATTTCACAGTTTCACATGCTGTGTGACACCTATCTAGGTCACAATGTTATCCATATTCTTAAGTCAGAAAGCAGTACAGTACAATAGGAAGAAACAGATGCACTAGAAGTGACTTCATGCATGTTGCTGAAGGAGAGGTTTGTCCAAGACAACCAGGAATGGATGCCCTGTATCTCATCCCAGCACTGTGGGTATTGTATGTAAGACAGAGCTACCTCTTCTGTTTAGAACTCACTGCTATACTAGCATACCACTGAAGGTATTCAAGTCACAGAAACCTCGTAAGTTTTAGTGTTTCAATGTTTTCCATCCTTGAAATATGTTTTATATTTGTTCCATCAGAACATCTGTTATTCAGATTTTACCTCAAGCAGGATATACTTTGCTCAAAACTGCTTTTGCCTTTGAAGTTTCAGTATGATTCTACCTAGTCTTATCTTCAAACCAATACTACATAACTTTGAGATACTCTATAGTACAGTTATGAACATTTCTGTAGACAAGGCAAGTCCAGAAACTTAATCCAAAAACATTAATCACTGAATACAGCTGCCAGTGAGAAAGTTTTTCCCTTAGGAAGGCTTAGATGGTTATTGAAATTACGATAGAGATTTTGGATGAATACAGAAGGTTTGGATGTCTGAGAGAAACTCTGGAAAGGAATATGTATTTGTACAGCTCCAGAAAGAATGCTAACAAGTTATCCATATACTTAGACCACTAGAAATGTTCTTCTATCAAAGCTTAAATCAGGTACTAAAATGTTTATGGTTTTGGATCAAGAGCAACAAACTCACCTGACAGCCAAGAGCTGTCCTCAGGAAGGTCAGTACACTTGCAGATATAGGTGCTGCTCCTGTGATCATCAGCCTTACTCTTCCTCCCAAACTTGCCTACAGACACAAGGTAATGTGGACACCAAAAGCATTTTAGAGAGATTTCTAGAGTCTTTATCTCTTCTGCCCTCACTCACTATCTGACTACACGCACAACCCACAAATGTTAAAAGCTGAAGTTCAGTCTCCTATGCAAGTTGTCCATCATGGAATGTTTTAGCATTTTAATCTCTTTAATGGCTGGAAGAAACAGTATCTCAAATACGCAGCATCTACAAAGGCTATACTTTTGTGCCACTGAAATATAGACTCAGCCAGAAGTCTAAAGAACTTAAGTTGTGGCCCTACAGTGAGGGTTTTTACTTTTAACCTGCCTTCTATTGGTTTCTCATATAACCTGAATACTACAAAAGCAGCCACAGGAGGGTGTTGTGCAACCAGGATTCAGGCCTTCGCCACCCAACATAATACCAGGCAAGTTTGCTAGTTATGGACAGTGAGGAAACTGTAAGGGCTACATGTAGCAACTGGGCAATATTCTGCATTCCTCCTTCAGAAGGCGGCTGTTTGCTTCCTTTGAAGTCTGCTACTTTTTGCTACTTTTAAAGTTCTTTTAAAGAAGCAAATAGACTTCTAAAGCAACTTCCCTAATGCAGTTAACTGATACCACTAGAACAGGAAGAATTGAAAACTAGTAGGAAAAAGGTTTTGAATTTTACTCTGAGTAACCAGATGATCTTTAAGTGATAAACACCATACCAGATTATAACCACCCATATCAAATTCAGTAATTGCAAACTGATGCCTATAAGCCACAAAAACCATACGTAGTGATGCTTCACATTTCCAGTATTTGAGAACACATCATACTGCTGTTCTGTAATTAAGTAAGCACATCTGGAACTTTCCCAGAAATAATCAGGAAAAAATAAGTGATGCAATAAAAGAGGTCCAATATCCATAATACAAAGACTCAGAATTTCAAGCATACCTGTATTTTGCGGAAGATGACTTTATCCCAGAAACTGTTGTTTCTGACTATACCGCTTCTTAGTTCTGCTTCTTTCCTCTTGGAAGCAAAATCCAGCATCCACCTCTTTAATGATGTATCTGCCTGCCCAAAAATCTATTAAGGAAGATGATTTACAATTAGTAGTCTCAGACTGTCATTCACTTTTTTTTTTTACAGTAGTACACAACGATTCTTACAGTGAAAAACAAGCAAGTCAGACACCTACTGGTAAGCGTCATATTTCTGGTAAGAAGTATTTCTGGATTTGGTCTCTCTACCTCTTGTATACACCAAAAACTAGTGCTTAATCCTTTCTTCCCATCCAACTGGGGACAACTTTACATTTAGTTTCTTCATTTAAGTATGAATGAAAATGGACATTTTGCTTGCTTTTTCTATTCCAGTTTGGCTAAAATACGAGTTGAGCATAATCTTCAGTATAGTCTAGAGTACATATCACCATAGCATGTTAAAGTAATACAAATCAATAAAATCAGTGTTTTCTAAGATACTATTTATGCTATTTGACATTTCTGAAGGGGTCTGCAATCTCTTACATATATAAGCTTGCTTTTTAGATTACTTTTTAAGGCTTCCTTCTGGTCATTCTCAGGAAGCCACACAGCAGACTTAACAGAATCACAGATTAGTATATTCCCTTGGAGAGACACAGACCCAGTAGCAATTCAGCATTATGGGGCTTGTCACCTCTATTTCCCACTTGGAACTTCACATGCCAGATTACTACAAGGCTGAGAGGCTGAAACTGCCACAGAAATGAAATTTTCATGGCACTAGGAACATGTAGTAAGAGATCATGAAAGGAGAATGGAGTTCAAAGCTTCAGCCCTGTTTCTGTAATTCCAACACATACAGATCTTCATTCTTCTCTGATATTTTAAGTTTTAAGCACTACAGGCAATTGGCCTCAGTATTTCCTCCCCTCCAGATGAAGTTGCTGTGACCAAATGGAATGTTGCGTTACTTGCTGCTGCTCAAGTCTCATGAGAGGAGTACTGTCCCAACTGAGGCAACATAGACAGGTCTGCCATTTCTTTAGCAGCCAGACTGCATCCTGTATCCTCCAACTCCTCTGGCTATATTCTCATAGGGGTCAGCTATTTGTATTAAAAACAATGATTTAATATCTTCTGTAGAAAGGCCAAGAAAGAAACTACTTCTGAATACCCATCTCAGATGACCCTGAGAAGGTTAGTAGCAAGCACAGGAGAGAATAGGGTTACTGACACACCCTCTCTCCAGCACTTCGGACTGGCTGGTTTATAGTTCTTCCTGCTAGAACATGCTGGCTGCTGTGTAGGAAACTTGTACTTGTCCATGCAAACATAGGCAGACACCTGACCTTGATTTGCAAATCCCCTTCCATGAGTCAGATGCTAAAAATGTGGCCTGCGGACACTAAGCCTCATGTTCATGGTGCAGACTGGACTTGAACTTACTATTTTGCTTTAACTTAATAAATGCTGGAGAGAACCAAGTCTAGTCAGACTGTGCTGTGCAAGTATTGGCTGCCTGAAAACACTTTAATACAGCCAGTACTTCTCCCTGTACATTCATCACTTTTAGAGAGATGCAACAGTTTGTGAGCACTGACTTGACATCAGAGCACAACAGTTATTTCTGCCCTATCAGACTTCAGGAAGTCTTTCAAAGCTCATCACAGGTTTAGTCTCAGCTTTAGACTTACCTTGTCAAACATTCTGTTCAGCAGTCGTGGTACTACAGGGAATACAGTTGGCTGTAGTGTTTTTAGGTCATCCATAAGTAGTCTGATATCCCCTTGAAAGAATCCTATCCGAGCTCCATGGCACAGAATCACACACTGTTAGAAGAGAGCGAAGTGTCTGAAGACAGCATATATAAAGCATAGCAGGACATGTTTGTTGTATGTGGGGCAAGGACCAACAGAAATAAATACTGTACAAAAGTCCCTAACCAAAGAAGCAGTTGGTCAAATAAGGTACAGCTCAGAGGTAGCTAAATATTGAAGTCCTCTATTTTAAACGTCTAACAAGCTTAAATACTAGAACTTTGTTCCCTGCTACAGACTAGCAAATTCTGCATTTGAAGTCAACATATACCACGAACTGATCCAGCAGGGATTTCTGCTGTGTGCTACTTGTGTAGTATTCTCTTGCACTCTGGTTTTCCTTACTGTTTACTAACAAGATTGATGCAAGCAAGGATTTTTTTGTCAGGTGTTCAGGATGCTCTCTGGAAGATTCTAGCATAGCCACCGCTTATTTCTGTACCACTTCAGACCTACACCGTGGAAGGCAGACAATCCTGCAGTGTTCTGTGTTCTCTATTAGTCTAGAAGCTCTCTACCCACCACACCTATACAGTCTATTTATTCTTTTTAATAGCAGCCCTACTTTTCTGTGTTTCTCCATACCTACTAGTTTTTATTTCTTCCCCCTTCCCCTGCATACCTCTTCCTTCAAGCCTAAGGACACTCATAAATCTTGGGGTGCATCTACTTTCTTCATAATGTACAATTACACACATACTTAAGCATATTTATGTACACATACTACGTAGACATATAGACTTAACCCCTTCAGTAGAAAGCTCAGGGCTCCAAACTGAAACTGTGGGACTGCTTCCAGACCTATGCATCTTTTCATACTTGCATGGAGGCTGTTACTCCCTTGTATATTGAATCTGGCTGTACCCCAATTCAAATTGGTTTTCTATCTCACCTAAAGGAGCTGAGTTAAACTTCAAGTACAAGACGGCCATGCCTTTAATATACATGCAACTAGAATGATGCTATTTCCTCAAACATCTTATGCATCACCTACTAAGGGCCTTTCACCCCATAATTAAGACTACTGGTTATTAAGACAGCCCAGAGCTCCCTCATTCTCAAAAAATGAGGCTCCAGATTCTACCCTACAGAAAAAAGCCATCCAAGTTAGTGTAATTTAGTGACAAATTCTGAAGTTAAAAGCCATTTTCATTTCCTGGAAGAAAACCGCATTCAAACAAAATCCACCTCCCCCCATGTTTCTTGAAAGCAATGGTAAATATACACAAAACAGTTTTTAAGTTGTTTAAGTGAGCAGGTGTCCACATTACACAATAAGTCTTTATTACAGCTTTTACAGACTAAAGCAGGGCATGCATTTTTAGTAGTGCACTGATTAGATGGAATTTCTAGGCAGTAAGTATACTGAAGGATTGTGTCCTGTTCAACTAGACCAGTTTCTTATTAATCCTAGCCCTAAGGCTGATGTTTCAGCATGAAAGTTAGTCGTCTAGTACTCACTATCGTGGGATGTTTTCTTGAACCTTACCTCAAGCTTTTATACACGTGTAAAAGGCAAAAACAAATACTGTTTATCAGTGAGACTCAGGAATCACACGTTCTGTAAGAAAATACAGTAGTTTTGAAGAACATGCCTACCTCAACAATTCTCTCAAACATATGGGCCAAGGGCAGGAATGATATCAGAACATCCTCAGGGGTAGGTATAAATGTTTTCTGAAAAGTGTTAAGCAAAACAGAGGAAGTATTATTTTTAAGTTAAACAATACAAATAGATATCAGAACTTTAGAGCACAGCCCTTACTTCAGCTTTGTTTGAAACACAGCTGCATTGTCTTTCACTCATTAACAAGACTACTAGAAATCATTGCTTTGAGCACATTGCAGAAATTGTCATCTTCTGTAGCAGCCAAGTACAGTAACTGATTTTTACAGCTTATTATATAGTTATGAATAGAAACAAGTTCTGAGAGAAGCCACATGAAGTTCCAATATACATAATGTAGAGGATGGTGTGAAGATCGTTTTTTTAACCCCCAAGACATACTACTGCATACATTCATTGTAGGTCAGAAAGTTCATTTACTCAATTTAACATAAGGTCAATATCAAAAGTACCTCACATGATCTAATCATGAGACCAGTTGCTTAATTTAGAAACAATCCTATATGCAGGGCACTTGGCAAAGTAGGTATGCCAAAACTCTCCCATGAGAATTTTGCTTTTTTGCATGCCAAACTTTTGACACATCCACACAACAAGTACAGCTACAAGTTCCCAAGCTGTGGTGGACCAATAATTATTAATACAGCAGTATCAGTTTGGCAGGAGTGGGGGGTAGAGGAAGACAAACACCCATCATCACCAAAAACACACCTCTACCAACATCCCCAAAACATCCAACAGATCTGCATTAATATCAGTACTGTGTTGCTATTCTATTTCTGGTCCCCATATTACATGCAAAGAAATTAAGGAGAAACTGAAAGAAGAAACAACTAAGATAAACGCAACCAAATCTATTCCTTATAGCTTAATCTACTTTGTCTACTATTCTACATAGAAAGCAAATCAAAAAAAAACTATTAAGTTTCACATGAATTATGTGATATACTACAAAGTAAAAGAAAGGCACCTTAGGTGTATGTTGACTCCTAAGCTAGTAATTTGACAGCAGTCTGCCCACACATTTTTCAATTGCTGAAATCTCACCCATTTTAGACTTAACATAGTAAGATCCATTTTCACTCCTGAGATACTCCCCTTCATGCAAATAAACCTACATCAACCTTGATGTTTACCTCTGTATTTTTCAGAAAAGCTGAAGCATTGCTGACTATATTTCCATGACTGAGCATAGCTCCCTTGGGGTTTCCTAAGGAAGAAGCACATCAAGATGCAACAGTGAAATTCTTCAATCTTTTAAGTTTCCAGGCAAAGGTAAAATTAAACTAGTAGCATTTCAGTCAAACCCTTTGTAGACATACATATGATACAATGAAGGGTATTAAAGGCAGAGAAGTAGCTGACATTTAAGAAAACTATTACCAGCTAAAGTACTAAGTTTGTGTGGAAGCCTTCACATTTATTAAGTACAGCAACTCCTCTAGAAACAGTCATGTTTCTTGGATAAGCTTCTCATTCAAAATTCAGTATTTCTGTGAAGATGAAGCTATCAAACTCAGACAATTTATCTAAGAGCTGCTTTAAAAGTAGAATTAGTAACATCATACACTTCCCTTTTACTCCCTACCAATGTTGGTTATTGTCACATGCTTGACATTTGTCAGTTATCTAGGCAGTTGGCTTTCTGTTTTGGTCCTACAGCAAAGGTACGCTGTGCATAAGAGCCAAGAAGCAAGTCCTGCTAGTACAAAAACAGAACTGAGTCAGAAGTCAGAGCCAGAGCTGTTATTATAATGGAAGCACAAGTTCAGTACCTATTTCCAAGCCCCAAAATGTAAGACCTCTACCCCCCTTAACTGCAGCTCTGTATTAGTCAACAGAAAAAGTCAGTGAGCCTCACCACAAAACCTCCCCAGATACTATTTGCCAAAAAGATGCAGCAGCAGGGGAGTGTCTTGGAAAAAGACAGTAGGAGGGCTTCTGAATTAGTTTTGCACATATAAAATAATGAATTCTGCATAGTGTAATGAGGTGTACCTGTTGTTCCACTGGTGAAACAGATGACTGCTAGATCTTCTGGCTTTGGAGGCTATGAGAGTTAAGAAAATATTAGTATAGTTCTCTAGAAAGAGATTACCTGGATAAAACAGTGAAATACTCACGTTACTTTTGAACTTATGGGAGATAGTAACATTTGCTAGTTTGATCTATGGAATAAGTTAGATTAGATCAGTTGAATTCATACTTACTAGAGGTTTTTGCCTGTGTGCTCTTCCCAGTTCCTACAGGAAGTGAAGAAAGGAGAGACTGTTAAGTCAGAGCACATTACTTTGTGTTAAATTTACCAGACAAAACCTTATTAAACGTTATAACATTCCATCCTTTAGAATGCCTGTTAAAGCATTTGTAACTTACAAAAGCATAAAGTATCTTTAATAAAGGCTAAGGGACATTTAGAAGATCTAGTATATTCTACAAATACAAGAGCAATACCTAAAACTCTTTTCAACTAGTAAATCAGAAGTCATTCATAAGACAAGCTCAAGGTTAAGCAGTATACTAACAAGCCACAGCAGACAGTCCAACAGCTCATACAGATGTATTACTGACAACTGCTGACCATGTGGAGCAGTATTCATGTCAGGAAGCACCCTGCATCTACATCACTGCTTTGAGACAGAAGACTGAAGTTTCCCCATGAAGGCTCATGGGTGGTTTGTAGTCCTTTTAGTACTGATCAATGGAGTGTGGTGAATTCTGTCCACTAGAACCTCTTCTTCCTCATTACAATTATTTATGCCTGAACATTAATGATGCCATAGATCTTTAGACTGAAGGGAATGGATATCAAGATCCCTTTACCATCAATGATATAATGATTAATATGAAATTGTTGAAAGCTTATGTTCAATACCAATAAGCTCAGAAGTTTCAAATCCAGACTTATTCCTGTCACATCTATTTAAGACTAAAAGCAGCTATAGTTGTTTTGCTTAAGGGCTTCAGTAAGTTAAAAATGCACTTTTTTTAAATATAGGTTTGCCCCTCTTAGGGCAGGCACATCCTTATTGCCTTTAAGTTCTAAGTACACCAGAGTATTTGAGAATATTATACATTCATTTATTAGCACTAGCCTTTGTGTACAGATAGTCTTTACATCTTTAAATTACCCATAAACAAAGAAGTTTAGGGAAAAAGGAACATATATAAACAGTTAATCTGTAAGTTTGCCTTTTTGAAAGTGTCATTACATCAAGAAAATTGACAGTATATTACTGTCTACTCAAAACAGCATCTGCATTTCAAGTGCCACCAGCAGTTCAATACGGCCTGTTTTGAGTAAGACCTGGTATTTACTGAATACACAGCTAAGATCCCTACACAATTCTGTTGATCTAGAAGAGAAGGCCAACATCTCTTCCTCTCAAATAGCCATTTATTCACAGCTAATCAGCTCTAAATCACAGCATAAGTACAGACATTAAGCATCAGAAACCAAGATTGTTATCTGGTCACACTGAGTACAGGAAACAGTAAATTCATGCCAGAAACCTAGAAAACAAGCTTGAAATAATCATTCTAATCTAAGCTTCTAAACAGCACAGAGTTGTCTTTTAAGAGACCAAAAGCTCTTACCTCTTAAAAAGATTAAAACTTATTCTTGTTCACTGAGACACTATTAGGAATACTCAAGTTTGTCTTACTTCTTAGACTTAGAGAAAGGAGCACTCACTACTACATTAATCCCAACATGTTGTTACAATAGCATGGCAAAGACCTAACACAGTACTGGAAGTAGCTACTCAAGCATATCTGCTTTAAATATTCTTTTTTCCCTGTAGCTAGAAGATCCTGTGGACAATATCTAATAAAAACTAGAGTTCAACTCAAAGAAGCTGATTTTAGTGTACCATCCTATCCCTGCAGGTTTTTTCCTTATTTAACCCAACCATTTTCTCAGTCAGCTATATCACTGTACAGATCATGTACAACTCTGCATGTCTTTAGCACCATTTCAACTTGACAGCCTAGCTGAGACTAGTTAACTGTGTAAAGGATAACATGCAGGCAGTTTTGCATCTGTACCAGAAGGTGGCCCTATTAACATAGGAGGTAAGCCTGCTATGAGAACAAGTTCAGTGAAATTATGTTTTTAATTACTAGTTACCACACACCTCTGCAGAAGATGCGCACAGTTACTGGGAGATATGCAGATCCTAATAAGCCAAGCCTTTACCAGCACTACAGCTGGAACCAGACTAAATCCCGCTTCATATCACAGTTAAGATGTCATTTATGCAATTTGTACTCAGGACAAGTTTCTCCTAATAACTTGCACAAGAGATCCAAGCAGAGAAAATGACTACAAGCAAAAGGACTAAGACTAACATTAGGAGGCTAAAGTCAGTTTCCAGAAAAAGGATTGTTTACTGTACTGTATTCTGAAGCATTTTTCACAGCATATGACTTATTGTTTCATATGAATAAGCCTTAATGTTCAGATCTGATGTTACACCTGTACCGTGTTTTTCCATTATCTTGACATACATTTTTATATCTTGCACATTGTAAAATGCCACTAGCAAGTTGATTTCTCTTTGTATGAGCTTCAACCCAAGAGACAGTTAAGTAGTTTGAAACTAACCCACTACACTGTTCAGTCCTGAAATCTGTGCAATAGACACTATCTTATTCTTCCGCAAGTAAATGAGATGAGAGCACTAGAATAGATTAAGCATACTTACCTCTATTTCTTTCATGCTGAAGATTTCTACCCCACACTTCTTGCCACGTTCTACAAGATCTGTGCCAAAAGGTTCCATGATAACGATGGTGCTGAGGATCGGAGTCTCCCCCTTTTCCACATTAGTTAACAGAAGTTTAGCCTTGTCAGGTGTGTCACAGAAAACCAGTGATAAGTCAGCTGATGAAAGAGAACAACATTATCAATACAAGTGCTTTCACACTTCAGATCTTGTGAAAGGAAAATACCTGAAGGCAGCTACAGTTCTGTCCTTAGTCAGCTCTGCCATCATATATTCAGTTGCTGAACTACTGAAAATACCCTACCTTTGTTCACAATGTAGGTAATTGCTTCAGTTCCTAGTGTATCATAGAGCGGCACCACTACCATGGAGTATGCATAGCATCCCTGTTCGATGATGACCCACTGCACAAAGAAATGAGATGCAAGTCAGTGATTACCTGAAACAGACCTTCGAGAAGTAATCCCAATGTGAGCCTAATAAGGACACTATTAGGACAGAGCTCTTTCGGACAAATCTTAATGAAAAGGTCTCCTTTCTAATTTCTATCACTTGTTTACCTTGAAAGCCTATTTTTAAATTTGTCAGAGGAAGAAAAAAGATCAGTAAGGAGGTAGCTATGAGAAGGCATCCAACCCAATAAAATTCAACTGTCCTTAGTTAATGTGTACCAACTTCTTCTAAAACTATTTAAAATTAAAATTACCCTATCTCCTTAGTCTACCTATGATGGGGAAAGAGGCTTTCAATAGGAGTTAATAGGAGTACAGTACTGTTTCTTATCTTTAGGTCATCACAGAAGCCATTGAAGCTTTCAATATTTTATATCATCGTAGTATGAATCAATGAAGGACTTGCACATGTCTTGACACACTGGTATATTTATCTAGTGTATAAATAACATCCATACACAGCCTGTTCTCATCTCTATATTACCCACATCTCATCAGGGCCAGACACGCAACATACAGTTACCACAGAGTTCAGAGTTTTCTGGAAAGCCAGCTCCATAAAGTTTGTCATCATGTCTTAAGACTAACTACTCCCCTTTAATTGGGTTTAATCTGAAGATGCGGTTGTACATGTATGTGTACCAATTCTGTGTTTTCACAGAAGAGGACAGCCTTGCAAGCTGCAATTAAGAGGATTCATCTGCTAAGAAGTATAGTAATCAAACCCCTGCAGCCTTATTTTGTGATACCATCTGAATTCTTTACAGAAAGATTTAATCTGAAGTACTGTCAAGGTAAGAGCCTCACAATTCTTTTTCTGTAGAGTAGCTATTGAGAATGGTTTGTAAACAGCCAGCTACACCAAAACAGAGTTGCATGCAACTCCTTAAGTGTGAGCCTCTGGACAAGTGAGGCAGCCAGTGGAACTGGAACAACTCCGTTTTTCCCCTCAAGAGTGACAAACTCAGAACCTTTAGCTAGTTCCAGATAGCTAAATAAAACATGCATCTTCAAAAGATGAAGAAACTTGCAATTCAACAAGGATTTCATTAATAAAGAGCGCTTCCCTTCACCATTACCCCCCCCCCAACTATCATGTTTTCCAGTGTTTTTACAGGACACTAGCCAATTGCCTCACCACTGTAATGACAACAAGTTTGAACATCATTCAGCTGATTATTCCATAGAAGATCTAACGGAAGCTATGCTAAAGTTGCTAAATCTCAGTTTTACAAGCTGTTATTATGGGCAAGTTTCCTAAATTAAGTTTTCTGCTGATTAAGAGTCTTTAACAGAGGGAATTTTTCTGAAGGCACCTATACAACATGACTGTTGTTTGTGTCTTATCCCAAAAGAAGTCATCTGGTACAACACTAGTGAACAGGGAACTTACTGGTATAGCTAGGGTCTGCATTAATAAGTCTAAGCATGCATACCTATACCAGCTGTAACAGGGTCCCCTGATAATTTTTTCATAGACAGCATCCACCTATACATCTAACAAGAATGGGGCACCTGCATTGGTGTTGAGCAGCTTCAAGTTTGGGACTTGTTTTATTGGAGATAAGCCTACACAGCAGACAACTGAGCTTCCCATTACAGCCTCCAACTATTCTTGCACACTGACTGTTGTATTGAAAAATCTTTATTTTCTGGACCAGTGATATTTCTTTTCTTTTTAGCATCTCAATTTAAAACAATATTTAAACATAAATAGCAAACCTCAACACGGGAGTCCTCTAAAAGCCCAAGCAAGCAGCTAGTACTGAATTGGGGCAGTCTGAAAGCTTCCATTTTTCTGATGTGGCTATGATCTATTACGGGAAACTACATATTTCACTGTGCTTTTCCCCCTCAACTTAAAATACAAGTTCCCTACTTGTAGAAGAGATCTGTTTTTCAGTTACTCACAGGGAAAGTAGTTTTTATTAACTAAAGTTTATTTTTCTAGTGAACGTTTAAACAAGTAACTTGCTAGGATTCCCCCCCAGGGGATTTTCCCAGCAGTTCCCCAGACTGACAAGTGTGAATCACTAACAAAAACCTTCACATAATCTGTCTGGATTAGTGATTTTATTCTGGATGTCACAACCCTCATCCAGTAGTTTTCAGTAGGGAAAACCCCAGAACTGAAGTTGTTGGCTTAAACAGGTCTTTCCAGCTCATTTCTGATCCAGCTCAAAGCCTGCTAGAATGAAGTAATTCAAGCACATTTTGTTTTTGTCATCCATAAGCAGACCACATTGCCATGCCCTCCTTCAGAAAATCCACTGACCTAACAGTTGTAGATTCTACTTTCCATATCAACAAACCCCCTGGAAAACAGATGGCTAGTTTCTTTGCACTCAAAGGTCTACCTAACTAACATCTGGCTCTGTTTTATTCATTTCTACTTGATGTTGTTAAGTACACTCATTTAACAGCTTTCCAGCTGGAGCCATCCCAGCCTCCTTATAATAGGAAAAATATGGCTGTTAGAACCAGAATTCCAGCAGAAGACTTCAAGCAAGTTACCAGATTTAAGAGTCTGAAAAGTTTTTTCTTGCACAATGCTAGAGTTAGGTTTTCTGTTAGGAAAGAAGGAAGTTGGGGGTGTAAAGTCACTTGTCACACTTTAATGATAGAAGGAAAGGCTTTGTGACAGACTGGAAATCAGAAAAGATCCAACAGCAGAGTGCTGTCCAGGACCACAGAGACAGTAGCACAACTTCTAGCCACGTCAACACAAGAGGTGGCTCTCAAAGATAGAATCCAGCTGCCAGAGTTTATTCAAGATAGACAGCATATTTTAGACAAGTTAAGAATCATCCTCTTGTCTTGATACAGGCTTGGATTAAACTAGCTTAACAAAGCAAGTACTGGATGAAGCTCTAAGCACAAACATAAGTTAGAAGTTCACCCCTATTAAATAGATTTAATAAACAAAGTCAGAATATGCAAACATTTACTCAACAGTTCATACTACTTTTAGTAACAGCAATCTAGAACCACTCCTGGATTAAGATGAATAGACACCAGCTAATCAAAACATCCCCACAATTGCCAAAGGTTTGTGACATTTTGCATTGTCAGATGATCTTCATTTGTATCACTTTTAGAGTTTCTGCCTCTTTATTAAGTTAAGGAATTTTCCATTTTTGCCTTTATCGGGAGTTTTCCCACCCAGCATCTTGGTGTCCAGGGCCTCTTTCACAGAGATGGCTCTATCACCTTTAGCCATCTTTTATTTGCCCAAATATTTCATCATTAAAGGTCTTGAGTTTTGAAGGGTTTAAATATCTTGTGACTTCCAAATACTTTGAGTCACCTAGTACTCCTTTGTCACTTTAAGAGAAAGCAAATGGTGATAACATTAAATCAAATAAGCACTATATTAGCTTCCCATTAAGCCTATGGACTAGAAAGAAGAGAGAAGTTACTTTGGATTCCCTGCTCCCGAGCATAAGAGACTAACAGTTGTGTCAGCTATCAGTTTTGGCTCTTAGCTCTAGATACCATGTCTGTAGCTTGTGGGTCTGCAGTGTCAGCTATGAGCCCTTTCCCAACTCCAAAAAACTCATAGTAAGGAAGCTTGGTACACTGCCAAAAATCAATAGATTTAGAAGTGTGCCATTTCAGAAACAACCAGATCACTAATAGAAACACTGTAAAATTACCTCAGGTCTGTTTTGTGCAAAGATTCCTATATATTGGATTTGAGATGGTTTGAAGCCTCGGTGGAGTAACGCAGAGCCCACATATTCTGCTCTGTCTGAAACCTGGGGGAAAATAAAGAGAAGCCAAACGAAGAAATGAGACAAGCTTAACAGTACAAACCCCATAGAACATTTTCCTTTAACCTTACAAGATTAACTAATGTGAAGTAGACAGTGGTTTTCCAGGATATTTTGGATGCCCTCTGACCTTGATAAACTGAAGACTGAATATAGACACCATACTCACACACAAAACACAGAAGAGTACTTAATCCAGCTGGACTTTAACTGTTAAAGCTTAAATTTAGATTTAATGCTCACATGCAGAAGAGGCTATTTTTGTTGTGTTCGTATCGACCCCCAGAAGTGACCCTGGAGTGATGCAGCTTTATACTTATCAATGACACACATCACATATGCTTCTTTCAGAAGACTGCTGAACTACTGAATTCCCGGTGCCTACATGAATACCTCTCTACTCTTCAAGAAGTATGAGAATAAAGAAGACAGAACAGTTCAATAAATAAAGCTTTTGGGAAAGTAATTTTATAATTCCTCCTTCCATATAGCATATGACTTGAATCTACATGTCTTGACCAGAAGTTTTGTTAATCAGAAGCTGTACCTAATAAATACCCAGCAAAATCACCTTGGGAAGTGACCTCTGCTACATACAAGAGGTCTGTACTGACCCTAGCACTACATACTAGACAAGGCTTATGCAAAGTTTAAGTTATCACTTACTAAATCAGGAACAACCTGAAAATGCAGAGCTGTCCAAAAGAAGATTTGCATAAAGATATATTTTTAGCAATCATGAAGCAGTGTGCTACTAGGTAGAAGTGTATCTATTAACACTCTGTGCAAGCATTATTCAGCACTATTGAGACAAATAACTACAAAGCATGGATAAGATCTGTAAAGTAAAACTAGCCTCTTAAACGATTGACTATAATAGTAGCGTTCTGAGCCTCCAAATACTGCCTCTGAAAGGCTGCAGCTTTGTAGTAGTGTCCAAGTTCTACACAATTCAGCGATAAAATGCTGAGAGCTGCCAAGATAATCCAAAATGCATTCAGAAATAAAACAGTGAATAAACAAAGTGCAGGAGGTATTCTTCCCCTTGGACATATTTTTGTGGCCGTTCATTTAGGATTTTAACAAGAATTAGAATCTTTCTGCAATGTTTTGATGTTACTTTAAAACACTATGAATAATCTAGTCTTTTTATATCACACCACTGGATGTTGTGTGAATGGTCTCAGTACGCAAAAGCGGATCTAGCAAAAAGCTAGAAAGGCTACTTACCTCTTTATAGGAGATCCACTCATATGGCTGGTTTTGTTTTCTAACACCTAGGCATGGACCATTATCTAAAAAACAGCAATAAAAAGTTTCTTAAAATTTAACCCCTGCTTCCTGTCTTAACAGCACACTAACTGCATACCCAGCAGCATTAAGCTGACAGCCTGTAATTCTTTGGAGATACCTTCAGAATGCAAACCCCATTTTGGAGCTGGGGAGGGGAGCAGGCAGGGAATGAAGCTGGGGAAGGTTGGTGTAAGCTAAGGAAGACAGCACTGACATAATTCACACAACGCTGCTTTGCAAGAGATTGTAATTGGATTTGCCTTCAAGATGCTCATATTTAATGAATTCATCTTATTGATGGGTAGACATCCCCCACCCACAACTGGGCTTCAGGAGCCCAGACCTTCAGTTCTTGACACCATTGAAAAGAGTAACTTTAAAATTAAACTTACTTGATACATGCAACCCCCTTTGGAAGATATCATAAACTGTTCTCACATCATCATAGTAACGAGTTAACAATTCATCACTCTTAAGGAGAGAGGACCTTCGAGCATGCTCACCACCCTAAAAAACAGTTAAAAAGGTTGGACACTTGTAAGTTACAAATTAACAGGAAATTCCTCAAGGAATAAAAACATCTCATCCATTTTAAACATTATGAGTCTTAATAAATTCTGCTTGAGAGAACTTCATTTCTGTTTCCCAGGACATCAGCATTTAAAGAGATGCTATTTCTCCCTGCATTACTGAAAGTACAAGGTGAAAACCTATCCTCAGCTACTTGAGAGCACAGAACAAATATGTAAGAACCACAAAATGCCCTTTGACACCCCTCACTAGAAAAAGATCTTCTTAAGAAGCATTTTATCCCATTATATCAGCAGTTAAGCTTTCTAAATCCCTCCAACCTCAACTGGAGCATTCTAGATGTTAACACTAAGATCCTAATTTACTTTTCCAATTAGGAAATAGTAAACAACCACGTTCAGACTCAGGTTTCAAAACCTAAATGATTTTAAGCATGGTCAGTTTTAATCTGCTACTATAAAATAGGCTATGTCAAATAATCTCATTTTACACCCATTAAAGTTTCAGGAATTGCAGTTGTGCAAGTACTATTGGGTCATACTTATTAGTTCTGTTCAGGTGACAGACACTTACCAAGCAGATTAACAGGGAGACAGTACAGCTGGTTAAGCAGTTTCAAGTAAATATTACCTAAAATCCTCTTTATCAGTGGTTGTAGACAATTTGTGGCCCTTTCAAAGAAATCTTGGTCTACCTAAGTCTATGCACGTATCGTACCATCACCCATGATGTCAAAAACCTGTTCAGATGCAATTCAATGCTTCCCAGGCTATTGGTCTAGTTTTGATTTCAGTGTACCCTGGAAGATCAGAGAGCACCTGTTACAGATAACTGGACAGATACAGGCTTATGCAGGTTTAACTGCAGATGTCATATCACATGTGTCCATGGAAAGGAGCTAGCACATTAGTGATTCAGAGAAGGAAAAACATTTTAAAACTGAAACAAGTTGGACTTGTTTCAGCAAAACTATGTGTAATGCTTGCCACTCCTTTGACTGTAAGCAGAAGCATACACTGTGAACATGGCCCAGAACAACTTAATGACTAGCTTACCTCCAAACACTCATAACATTAGAAATTCAAGAGCATACTTGCCCTCAGACCAACATCTACTCTATAGGAAGTGAACTGATCACTTGGACACATCTCTGCCTGGAAAAATAAGCCAAACTGCCAGTTTTATTGCATTTGTTTCACAGACATTGGATAAACATTGGATAAGCAGGGTCAGCTTTTAGATTTCCCAGTTTTACCACCTCTGGAGCTAACCAGAGGCAGATGAAGCCACACAGTTTGTAACCAGTCATAGGAAACATCTATACATAATGTTTTGGCACCATGTTTGATGCGCTCCAGTTTCTGTGCAGGTGAGTATCACACCTTAAGTCACTCCTTGGGCAACTGCCAAGAAGTTGGTTTTCTTCTCAGCTGAGCTGGTACTATTTTGTTTACATGTCCCACTACTCAGAACTACAAAGCAGCTTTCAGAGGGCCTGAAGCAGCACTACCTGAACCTGAGGACGAGGTTCATCAGGCAGAGAGCACACTGCTTAGATTCAGGGCTGACTGTGCTCCCCTTCTTAACAGGGGAATTAAGAAACTATTGCAGACTGCTATTGCAGAAACCCATTGGTTCTGTTTTATTAGTGAAGGAAAGCATAACCAGCTTATCCTGCTTACTTAATTCCTCTTCTCAACACAAAGTGAAGCTAGCTCTTACTCTAGGGCTGCTAGAAATTCACTTGCCACTGAAGAACACAGCTTCTTGTGTGAGGACCATCAGGAGTTCAATGCTATTCTTCAGAGATGTGGTAAAACGCACCTTGTAAGGTCTGAATGATCTTCAGCATATCCTCACGCTGCCACTTTTAAGTCATCTATTAGGTGGCATTATGGTATTGGTCTAATTTTGCTTTGGAGTATAAAGGACTAGAATTACACTATCTTAAGAGCCTGTACAAAGGGTCCTTACCAAAATATTTGTGCAACCATCAGGCATAGCTTTGTAGCAGAAGTGCTTTTTAGCTTGCTGTGAACAACACTGCTTATTACTAGTCAGACATCTCAGCCTCGGGACTGGATGTTTGGATGATTCCATACAGGTTACCTGAATGGGCTCCAACAGGTAGGCCCAGTACAGAAGCAAGCACTCAGAAGGGTTGTCAGTTTTAAAGTGTCCTTAAGGAGCCAAGAAATAAAGTTTTTTTTTTTAATGCTAAGAACAGCCTTGGGTTACTTGTTTAAGGCAGCCATTGCAGCATTTTAGGTTGTCACAAGATGAGCAATTATGCAGCAGCTTGTAGACATTAAGAGTAAGACCTTGGATTGGTTTGTAGTAGCTGCTTCTTAAGGAAGCATATTTATTCTATAAAAAAGAGACATATTACAGAACCCAAAGAGGCACTGATTGTAACACAAAACAGGCACTTTAAGACATAGGCTTACTTCGTGTTGATACAGGGTGGTTAGGATGAGCAGCACTGTCAAAACATATTGCTGTCTCAACCATGCCTCAGAGGCAAGAGGCCTCATTTCCATGTTCCTAAGGGAAAGTAAACTGCCAAGCAACACTTGGGTCACTAACATGCATGTTCTGAGCAGCAAAGAGTGCAAGCTAGGATTTCAAGCTAGCCATGTAGTTTTAAGAACGCTAATCCCCAGGTGAGCACACAACAGCTACAAATCAATCCCTTAATATGGAGAGAAGCACAGGTCTAATCAAGCAGTTACTGCAAGACAAGACAAGGCAGAGTTCCTGTACCATCAGGAAAGTGCATGGAGGCTTAAAAGTCTTCATGAGTGGAATACCACTCTCCATATTTGAATGTCTTTCCAAGGAAGAAAGCTGAAGTCCAACCGAAACCCTTACTATAAGGCAATATTCACATCCTTACTGTTTACACACCCTATTTCTACATACTCCAGGAGAACTTGACCCAAGAGAAGTACTTGCATTTTTAAAGCATGACATAATGCATTTGACAGCCATACATCCTGCACTCTTCAATCAATAGTTCAGGTTCTTTAAATATGCATCACCAACTAAAAGCAATCCATAAGCAGACAGATCCAAATGCACCTGAAGAGTCACAAATATGATTTAGCAAGAACTCACACTCTTACAATATTAAGGCCTTATTGCAGCACTGAAATCTTTGGTATAGTGCACAACTGAGTACAGCAGGAGTCTCAGCAATAGTCTCACGCTTATTTATGATCTCTTAATCTTGTTTTCCCTTCCACAGACAGCAGATTCAAGTGGATCCTGAGAGGCTATCACTTAGGCCTCAGATTCTCACAAAATTCATGTTGTGTTTACAGCTTTGAAAACAGGGTTTTTCCCCTGTGAGATGGAACTGTGGCATGTACATTTCAAAGACTGCAGTCCATGTATTTTGTGACACCTACTCTAAAAGAAAGCAGATACTTTCAGTAACTTAGAGCCCATTTAACTCAGCATACAATCTCTGTGCTTACTCAGTGTTGGTTAGAATAGGTCACTGGGTGCTGACCTACTAAATTACAGCTTTTCAGAGCCATGAAGTGACCTTGAACAGCAGTAAATAGGATATTTTTCCTCCTTTAAGGAAGCTATGAAGGCTTATCAGAAGGCACAGAAATCCTGTGCCAGTCACTGGCTTCATTTAGCTTCATTAGATGCCAAGAGAATGTCATGAGCAAGACTTAAGCAGAAGCATATTTATAACTCAAAGTTATAACCATTAACAAACAGGTAGATTTGATATTCACAACTGTGGAGAATTGTGTTCTGCTACATCTCTTTTGGAGCATGTTGCTGATTCTCTAGACCTCTAAACATCTATTCTGATTAAACAAGAAGAAATTAAGGCATAATCTGAGAGCAGTGGTTTACATTTTTCTCCTGTGGAAGTGACAATCCATCTTAACACAGCTAAGAGAATGGAGTACATGAAGTGAAGTTCTAAGCAAACATAGCAAGAGATTGGATCTCAAGCACTGCATTACACTTGGTACCATCATTAGAAGTACCACTAACAGATGTGAAACTCACTTCAACATACATTCTCATTTGATAAGTTTGAGATGGCTTGCAGCATCATATTGCTGAGGGCTTTATCTGAACTGTCAAACAGACCTGGGCAGATCTTGGTCATTTCAAGATATTAAAGTTTGAGCTCTTCATCCTCAAGACAAAACATTCAGCTGCTCTTCATTTAATACTAGCCATTCTTTCTACTGATGTTTTCTGAATGGGCAATGAAAAGTAATCCCACTACCTATTCGGCTCTGCTCAGAGCTGATGTTAATTAGTACAATATGGAACAATTGAACATTAAGTATTTTTAGTGAGGTTTCATGCTACAGAACAATTTTAATCATGGAATCCATAAGTGATGAGCAATTTAACTTGAAGAGGTAAAAGGTAGTGAGCTGAAGCTGCTGTCTAGTCTCAAGCACATAAACATTTGTCACATCATGGCCTGTTAAAAGCTGCTGTTCCACCATCTTCCAGTGCAAAGCCCCCCCAGCCTGCACTGGGTAGTGAGGCACTCCACAGCTGGAAAGCTTCACAGCTGGTTTATTGCAGCCACTAAAACATGTAGTTCTACAAGAATATTCTATATACTTTCTAAATGGCTGCTGTCCAGATTGGGAAAGCTCACCAGAAGTGAGATCTAGCCTCTGAATCCTTAAAAATACGTGTGCTTCTTGCAGAGAGATGTTTTTGTATCTACCACATCACCAGAACACATTTGCCTCCTTTCAGCAATTCTAACAGTGGACCATTACTTGCTTTGTTTTCATGACAGTAATACAAATTGTAGGCAAGCTTACCAGAAAGTAAATACTGGAAAAGAGACTAAGAAATAAACTAAGCTGCTGAATGGAGGGGCCAACTGATGTTTCTTTCTTCAGCTCCACTATCATGAAACATACAGAGAAAGAAATGTGTGATCTGAGGCTCTGATAAGAGTGTTTTGCTAAAGCTCACGGAAGGTTAGTTACCTACTGTAAATTTCAAACTGCTCTGCCACATTTGTTTTTATCAGTTTACTGTCACATATACTCTTAAGCTCAAGATGTCACATAAACCACCTGTGACACAGGACACACAAATGGGGTCTATCCACACAAAAGAATCTCCTGTAAAGATATTCTTTGGTTGCAAAGATGTATGAAGAAATCCATAGATATCATTTCTGACTATCAAGAGTAATGCTGTAAACTGTCACCCTTATTTTCCTGTATTTTGTGAAAACCTCACCTGAAGATCACAACCATCCAAAGCTATCTCCTTCCTTCAGGAAAGGAAATACTTTGTCTACTCTGAGGAAATAGAGAGAATGAAATCCATCATAAAACAGTGACTCCGTAGTAAACAGGGAAACTGATAAAAACTGCTGCTCAGGAAACCAACCATGTAATCAGTTGTCTGTATTTCCTTCTAAGCAAGAGTTCTTTCCAGTCACTTTCTGTATTTGACTTCAGTATTAAAACCACCTAACTGCAACATTGCGCCTCTGAAATCAAGAGGAAAAACTAAGCCAGCATATCCAGAGTTTGGTACATGGCTGCTTTAATTTCAACTTACTCTATGGCTGGGCTGTCTTGGCAGGACTCATATCTTTCCGCAGATCATTTCAGGACAGTTAGTACCCTCTTCATGCTTGTAACCTAATATAAAGTCTCATCTGTCAGCTATTATAAGCTAGATATTGTAACAGAATAGTATTAGTCTCACAGTACACCCCACCATACACACACTGACCAAGACCTAGTTTAGTAAGTCATCACCTAAACAGTTTTGAAGTAGAAAACTATACTGTGCCAGCTCTAACATTCACAAGTTTCCTCCCACCACTCAGATCAGAAGCTCTTCTCACCAGTCTCTCCCCCATGCTTTATCATCAGTGACCTGAAAACTCAACTTGGTTTTCAAATTCAGCAAGCCAAAAAAAGAGCCCAAGCCACACTTCAGAGCAGTGTTCTCCCCTTTCCAGTTCAGAAACTGTATAAGCAGTGACTGCTGTAGGCTCCAAAGTTCAGTGAATGACAACATAAAGGGACACTTACCTCTACTTCCACAGACTGCATTGCTAAATCACATGGTGGTTTTAATGCTTTTGGTCTTGTCGCATACCAGTAGGTTGTGAGAGCTGCAAAAGCACCAAAACCCATCAACGTGTTGGTTGGGAGGGTGCGCACATACTGCCTGACATCCCCAAGTTCTGGCATCCGTAGATGTCTGAACAACTCATGTGCTTGCATTGTAGTTTAGTGCAGTTGTCCCAGAGCTGGAATCTGTTGACAGGAAAAGAATTAGACAGATTTGAAATTCTGCTTCAATGCAGCATTGTTATGGGAGAGCAATGTATGCTTTGTCCTACCAGCTTCTCACTATCAAAACGACTTTATCTGCCACTAAGCAAGCAATATCTTTAGATTCCTGTAATGCAATTACGTAAATAAGCAATTACTAGTTCATACTCTGGAAAAACAGGTGTGGCTGACAGGAAGAAATTTCTCCAGGGTTTTGATATCACTTAAGACGCTGCATTTTAACAAAACAGGATTGTATGCTTTGTTTTTCGTCTGAAGGATAGTATTTCAGAAGCGCTAGACCTTTACTGGCAGAACAGCTACAGCACAAGGCTGTTTAAAGAGTCAGTGTCACATGGGACTCCGGGGAGAGAGGGCAGGGCTATGCTGGCTTACTTTCCGGCACTAACCCAACAGAGAGCAACCTAATCCCACGGGAGCATAGGAGTTTTCACCTCCTGTTCCCTGCTCTCCCCTCAGCCGTGCACAGAAAACTCTGCAGAGCCTTGCAGGAAGGCTCTCCCTGCAGCCCACCGTGCTAGCTGCCTTCCCATTTCTCCCGGCCTCACACCAACAATTCATCTTCGGACACGAGGCAGAACAAAGCAGCATCTGTGGGGCCGCGGCATAAACAAGCACAGGAAGCACGTTTTACCCGTCACGTCCATGCAGAGAGCTGAGGAAAGGCGACTCCTCGCCCCTGCCTCCCCGCGAGCTGACGCGGGTATTCTGCAGCGAGAAGCGGCCGCAGAAAAAAGCCTCGCCGGCAGCTCAGCTGGTGCCCTCCTCCCCTGCCAAGGTCCCCGGGGACGTTTGTCACATGCCAGAGCCAGGGGCTCCTGCCCACTGGGTTAGAGGTGACAGCAGCAGGCAGCGGGCCCTGCCAGGCTGATGGCAACCCGCAGTGCTGAAGGACGGCCGCTGCCTCCTGGCCAGGGACGTGGCCAGAGCCTCATCTTCCTGCCTTCGGCCCCACGGTGTGCTCCTTCGGGTCCCTGCAGCTCAGCCACTGGCAAGAGGCGACACAGCAAGAGACCTAGGCAGTGTCAGATGTGTTTGGATGGCTAGGACGTGCTGTGGAGCAACACACTGCACAGTGGTGGTATATGAGACATTGAAATCCAAGTGGCCAGAAATAGAGGTGCATTCATTTCTGAAACCAAGCATACCAGGTTAACGTCTCACTTCTACAGGAAAAAAGTCTCAAGTTTACAGTCCGCTGTTGAAATCTTTGTTGCTGCCATCGGTTATTCAGCTAGACAGGGGAGTTGTCTAGTCCCTAAGGAGACTAACCAGTATTTGAGAAGGATTTGCTAGAGACAGCAAGAACACCTTACGCTGGTTCAAAGGGCTCACCGTTTCACAACGCTGCACAGCACGGCTGAGGTTGGAGGGGGCCTCTGGGATCACCGAGTCCACCCCCTGCTCCAGCAGGGTCCCCTAGAGCACGTCAGCAGGAGGACAGTCTGAAATAAGGTCACAGACAGGGGTGCCAGGTCCATCTCTGGACAGGTCCCAGCCCCACCAAGCCCAGGGGCACTGCCTTTCCCTGTATTTGTGTCTCCAGGTAGCTGACTGCATGGCCTAGGGCCACTACAGAAGCACCTTTTGGTTATTTGCACTGCAACACGCAGCAGACTGCGCCACAGATCTGTGGCACCTCAAGCTGTAGTAGTGAAAGGTAGAGAAGAACTGAGTGTATCAAGAAGTCTCTTCATCTTTTCTTAGCATAAAAAAATCACTGACTCAAGTAGGATCACTATGGCATCGCTTTTAATACATAAACTACACTCTTCTGCATTGCAGGCATGAAAAACCTGATGTCTTAACTTTCCATAGATGAACACTAAGAATAAACCAATTCCAACAAGAAAGGGTTAGCTTACAAATGAGTTTTAGATATCCTCTTAGACACCACGCTATCAGATTAGCAAAAGGGGAGGTAAAGTATATGTAAGGGAAAGAGCAAGCTGAGCTCTTTCTTCCTCAAGCCTCACAATAAGCAGCTCTGACTTAAATACTTGCTGCCCTCTCTGTGTTAGTCAGGATATATCCTGCTCACATACTATATAATTCAGGAATGCAGGGTAATTAGAGAATTATTCTTTCAGAGGGCTGGTGTGCTATTACAGCTGACAAGAACTGCTGTAAACACCTTCATTTAATTCACATAGAAGTCCTATTGTAGTCAAGAAGCTGGGATGATTTAGGACTAGGTAGAGAAAAATGAGTATTGTCACTCTTTGTTTCTTTGACCGGTTGTTTGTAGAACAATTTGTAACAAAACATTCTTGAATTTCAGTTACATAACTGAAACCACTGCTTTTCCTCGTGTTGAGGGAGGCTCGTTTATTACACCTCCTGCCTCATCAGCACAGAGAGACAAGATCAGGACAAAGTTCTCCGCAGAATGAAGCAATTCCTAGCTTTAACACTATCAGCTGGGTTGTACCAACTCTTTCTGCAGTTGAGATGACGTCAGATGCAACAAGAACTCACACTCATGAACGTACAGGAATGCGCCCCCCAAAAAAGATGAGGTTTCAACACCCTGCAGCCTTCTTCGATCCATCCCAGTAATTACTCAGCTTATGCTCCAACCATACCAGGCATCCAAGGTCCTCCCCATGATTAAGGAGAACAGTTTGAAGTCCACTAAGGTCTTTTTAATGCAACTAGACCTGGCCTTCAGTCCTTTTCCTTGAGTAAGGGCTCAGCTAAGCCTACTTACTCAAGACAAGCAAGACAGCCTAGCAAGGCTCCATGCACTCCACTCACCTCTGTTACTTCCGCCCCCCAGCACCAGCTTACCCTTCAAATTGTGGAGCTCACCCACACCTGGGCACTCCATGACTGCTACCTATGGACCTCCCCGTTTAAGCTTCATTGAAGTTTGGCCCCCACCTTTCACCTCAGCCACCAGAAGAGTGATCAGTAAACTATTAACTCCAACTGCAGTCAGCATGAGCCACCTGGTTGGAAAAGAGCACTTTGAACTACTTGGTGGTAGGACACTCAACACAGAGGCAGTTGTGCAAGGCCAACAAGATTCAACAAGACCAGTGGTTGTAGCTCCGTGTTCTTTTCCAAAAACTCGGTATTGAAGTCACTTCTTATCCAGATAGGGTCTGGGCTGCAGGCAATGGACTGTGGAACGAGGTCCTACCGTGAGGTGGTACGTGGTGACTGACTGCAGGCCACGGCTGGAGACTCCAAGAGGCAGATCCCAGGTAAGAAGCACCAGTCCTTGACCCTCAGCTTGCTGCTTGGGGCACAAGGGACAACGTCCGAGCAGGTCAAAACCCACTTTCCTCAAAGCAACCAATAGACCTCAGCTGGTTTGGTTTTAGTTAAGCTAAACCAGGCAGATACAGGAAAGGGGTTCTAGTAGCAGGGCAGAAGAACGACACCAAAGGTAATTAATTACCTGTGCTCTGCAGAAACAGCAGCTTCCAACCCCAGCCCCTGAACGCATCCCTCTACACTCATCACATCAGTTCAGAGGTCTGCAGAGCTCAGACAAAGCCAGCTCTCTGCGTGCACACACACCCCCCGCAGCACCCAGGGCTCATTCCTCACAGCAGAGCCAGTATCTTGAGGCAGCCGCCCAAGTTGGCAGCACTCGGCCGTTCTTTGCTGCTCCTACTCCGGGCGCACAATGGGCTATTTACAGAGGGCAGCAGCCTGCCCATTGTCCACCCGTGGCCAGACGTGGTCCGAGAGCGACGGAAGAGAACGGGAGAGCAGCCGTCAGCTCCTTCGCTGCAGGGAAAACAGCCCCAGGAGCCAACAGCCTTTCTTTCCCCCTGCCCTAACACTGAGGGCAGCAGGATGCTGGTGAGAAAGGCCAGCTCCCCACACGGCCTAGGAGCAGCCACCCTATTTCCGTGCTCCTACAGAAAGGAGGGCAGCTTCTCCTGCAGTTTCTCTCACTGTGAGCTGTGTGGCCCCAGGATGTTTTCACTGGGGAAGGCTGGAAGAGGTTACCAGCCGCCCACCTACCTTTGGGTTCGCCTGAGCTGTTGAGCAATTAGTTTGTTTTTCTTACTGCTACAGGTTACACCCCCCAGTTCCCAGTGTCTCCCTAATGCCCAAGCCTTTCTCCACTCCTCCTTTAAAGAGGAGCCAAGTGCGGAATCATATCCTAGCTTTAATGCAGAGTACAAGAGGGTGCAACTAACAGCTTTGGCTACCGACAAAAGAAATCCTTGCCTGAATAGATACCTAATCCTAATCTCATGGTGCAATTTACAATCAGCTTAAGTTTCAACCAGCCCAATCCTTCCCAGATGCACATTCCTGCAAGCCTCTGCTGGCCGGGGACTCAGCTGGTGGGTGGTGCACGCACACTGGAGAGGTGGTCTAGCACAGCCAGCCTTCCTGGGTCAGTTCTGATGCCAGTTCCCAGCTAGACCAGCTCTCGGCTTGATGAGCAGGTAGCCACTAGCTCCCAGAAGGGAACAAGACAGCACAGCCACCCCTCGGTTCCTCCAGCTGCAGTTACACCTCAAGCACGTAACCCCAGACAGTGCACACAAGGTGTCCTGGGACTCTGCCCCCTGCCCTGCAGCCAAGGCAGTAACTTCACTAAGGTCTTGCAGCCACCTGTGCCAGAGCCAGCCATACCCAGCAGGGAAACCACAAGCACCCTGAAGACACGGAGGAGCAGAGGTTGCTAAAACCTGAAGGAGATTTCTCAGATTAAGCCTCCTTTGACAGAAAGGCTGCAGCAGGACATGTTGCACGGTGCTCAGCACGGCACATATAACATGCGAGTGGCCAGAAGGGGCTCTCCCAAACAAACCCAATACTGTTGAAATGTAGCAGGGTCCCATCAGCTGCTCCAGCCTCCTCCTCCATCCGCCTTTCTCCAATTAAAACAAACCTAAATATCTTACCTTACCCAGAACCCCCCAACCAGGTTTCAGAGCTATAAACCCTGCTTCTGAAGCAGTTAGCTGCCAAATTCGCTCTCCTGCAACAGTGATGAAGAAAGAATCCAAAGGCTGTTAATGAGGAACCCATCCCACAGGGACCTACTTGTCCATATTCACCCCCCAACAATTTGAGCCTCCCAGCTGCCTGCAGCCCCCCAGCCTGGCTCCAAGCAAGCACAGGGCACCGTGGAGTGGTTTGGGTTGCCTCTGAGGGCTGTGTCCCTTCATTTAGGGACAGACAGATGGCTGGAGGGAAGCAGCCTGCCAGCTCGATTCAGCCCCACCAGGCAGGACACGGTGACTCAATGAGCTGCAGCAGTGAAGGCTTGTTGCAACCTTGGAGCACTGCATCTGACAGGGATGTGTCAAGGCCCCGTCCCGCACTGACAGGCAAAGTCACAGCCCTGTCCTCAGACACTTGGCCGCGACCCTCCTACAATAGATGGAACAACACCTGGATTCCTGCCTCTTGACGAGGCCCAGCAAGTAATCTGAGCGCACACCAGCGAGGTCACTGGGGTTCACTGCGGTTCAGAAGCCAAGTGGATTCCTGTCATGTGGCTCGATCGATGTCTTTCAGGCAGCCTGCACCCTTCAGCAGCGCTTGGTAACACCACCACGCTGAAGAAATCAGTACCTCCCACTAACGCCTGAGACCATGAGCAATTGAAGTGCTCCCATTGATCGGCACCTACATACGCACAGCAGCCACTAGAAGTCTTACCAGTCTCCCCTATTCAAGGAGGAACAAAAATGCTCACAAACACTTATTTTGAAGCCTAAGTTGCTTTCCCCTTTCGAACTGCATCTCTACAACTCTGTCCAGCACCGTGACACTCCCCTGTTGATTTATCTCAGCCCAAACACAGCACAGATGACAGTCACCCCACAGAGGGGACTGCCCTGAGCTGGCGGCTTCCTGGTGGCACTAACAGCTTGAGTAGCTCGTGCCAACTTATTTGTGCTGCTTTTCCAGGAAAGCCCTGCGTGTACCTGAAGTTAACATATGCCTCAAGTACTCACCTGAGACCACGCAACAATGAGTTTCTTACTCATGCTTTGCTCACCTGACAGCCACAGCAAAGGGTAGCCTGGGTCAGGCATACTTCAGCCATGCCGCATCACAGTGATGTTTGCATTCAGAAGAAAGCTTAAAAGCGTGTAACCCACAGCACTGAGGCCAGGCAGATCAGTGAGTACTTCCTAGGAGCAACTGGTTCACCAGAGCAGCCCCCCTTGGCACCAGGTATTAAGGTGCCCCTTTATCTCCTCCAAAGGGACCTTTCTTCTCCAGGAAGCTCACCCCTCCTCACTGGCCTATTAATGCAGCCTGACTGCAGAGAGCAAGTTGTCAAAAACACAGCACATGCAGCATCAAGCTAAAAAGCTTAGTTCTTTAAGAACTGCAATTCATGTAAAACCAGAAGTCCTTTTCTGGAAACAACTTGCTGCCACAGGACATCATGCATTTCTGCTATAAGCCTTAAATAAAGAAGTCCAGCAACAAGAGAAAGCTTTTTTCCCCATTCTCTATCAAACCATAGAAGCTGTTTTCAGTCAATGTTGGACAAACTACCAGTACTAAGGCTCAATCCTTAACCAAAATAAGTGTTTCACTACTGTATTTTGCCCTCTGTAGAGGACTAACTCCAAAGACAGACGGCAGCAGGAGAGCAGAAGCCTGTGTGTTACCAGGAGTCAGGCAGGACCTGCAGAAGAGCGAGCCCCCCACCTGCAGGCAGGGCTAAGGCTGCTGCCTGCAAAGGTCAGCACTGTTCAGCAGCCCTTCCCTCAGCCACACAGCATGGTGAACTCCCACACAAAGTCCTGTACCTATGGACAAGCTATCTCCCCTCCTACTTGGGAGTATTTCTGGGGAGTTACCACTGGTTATTTTTTAACAAAATATTTTGTGTATTTTCCACTTGCAGTTTAGCCCAGCACAGAAGCAGAATGAGGCAGCCAATCTTCACGTCACACTACCAGAAGCCCAATTTACCAAGCAATGTACTCCCTCGGGCCAGAACCTCTCCCTCTGCTGCACATTTGAAAGGTCTGGTGCCATTAGCCTTTGAGTCTACCCATTCCAGTCATCTGCATTATCATGACTTGTACAAAATAAATAGAAAGACCAAAACAAACAACACCACTATTGTGTTCTATTGCTCACACTAGCTAAAATGTCTTCTTGTAGAGGAAATAGATTTTACGCCTCCCCACTGTAGATTAACACACTCGGGTCTGAAAAGGGTATGATCTACCTCCTCCAAAAATCCAATGCAGCATTAATTTGCAGTGGAGCAATCAGGTAGGAGAGTCAGTTACAGAGGCTTTACTCAAAGAAACAGGAGAGTTACTTACCCAGATAACTATTTTGAAGAGTTTTTTTTCCTTCCATGTGCATTGCTGGTTTTATTTTTCCACTGATACAGAGACCAACCTTGTACTTGCCCTTGACGCGAGAGGCTACTCAGGGGCAGGCTTCTCAAGAACTGATGACCTACTTCCAACCTCAAGCTGGGAGATTTGTGGTTGTAAAACAGTATCTGCCAAATTTAGAAGCAGCCTTTTTGATTCAACATAATCACGGCAGCCCCCAGAATAGGCTAAGGCCAGTTGCTCAGGACCTTGAATTGAGTACTACACAGAACAGACACTCGTAACTACAAGCTGTAAATCCAACCCCCTGGTAGTTTCTGTATTCCAGTATAAACACACTTGGTATCTTTCAGTTTCAAGGAATCAGCCAACAGCAGCACGGCTCCATGAGGAGCTCCGTGTTTCCTTTTTCTACGTTAGGTGTTACTGGTGATACGAGAAGAGAAAGGTGTTGAGCTGAGGGGAAAAACACCTTCTCGATCGGAGCAATCTGAGCTGAACCTCTGGATCTGCAAAGCCTCAGCCCCACGCCAGAGCACACCCCCCAGCACAGGGGTGCAGATACAACAGCTCCCAAGCAGGCTGAGGAGACAGCACTGCTCCCTGCAAGGCGGCGTGGCCAAGAAGCCTGCTTACACCTCGCAGGGTGGTCTCACCCCGGCACAAGTGCAGCAGCACGGGGCTCCGGGGGCAGCTGGTGCCGATGTCAGTGCCTCCCGTCACGGGGCAGCCCCAGCACGTCCCCGCCACCGGCACAACGCAGGCAAGCCTTCAGACGGCTTGCTGGGTCCAGAAGCGTTTCGGTAATACCCCAGACAGCTCACGGGCTTGCCCTTTAGAAACTGAGGAGGCTTGCAGGGCTGCAATTCCTGTTGAACAGGAACAACAAACGCGCGCACCTCGGAACAAAAGCACCGCTGCGCTCGGGCGGACCCCCGGCCCCGTATCCCCACCTCGCAGGGGGCAGGCGGCCTGCGGGCTGCCGGCCCCTCAGCTTCCATTTTAGGCCGGGTCACCTCACACATTAAAAAAAAAAATAAAGAAATAAAAACAAAGAGACGCTGCTCCAACAGCACGCCGTATCCCACGGCAGCCCCCTCGGGTCCGGCACCCAGCCCAGCGCTGCGCCACGGCTGGCGGGGGGCCGGGCAGCGCTGCCGTGCCCGCCGCAGCCCGGCTGACAGCCGGCCAAGCAGGCCGCCCGCAGCAGGCCCCAGCCCGGCCCTGACAGCCCCCCCGGCCTCCTCCTCGCCCCCGTCCCCCCGGCGGTGATGGTGGCGGATCCCCCCGAGCCCCGCTCACCTCCCGGCGGCGGCACGGCGTAGCACGGCTGTGCGCGGCTTCCCCCGGCGCCGCCCTATTTAAGCGGAGCACGGCGGGAGCGGCGGGTGCGTGTGGCGAGCCCGCCTCCTCCGCCCTCACCGCCCCCTGCCGCCGCCGCACGGAGGGACACAGGGCCCGCACCGCCTCCTGCACGGCGCCTGGGGCTGTCCCGGCCCCTCACGGCCAGCCCCGGCCTCTCAGGGACGGCCCCGGCCCCTCAGGGACGGCCCCGACCCCTCACAGCCAGCCCCAGACCCCGCAGGCAGCGGGGGCAGGCTGGCAGTCAGTCGCCCCGTCCCTCTGTCCCTGTGGGGTTCAGCCCTCTCACTTCATCCCCCTAAATTCAAGGAGCCCCGATGAGCCTCCTCGTCCCTCCTTTGCCTGCTCGCTCGCAGGGTTTGGAGTGCAGGGTGCAGCCCCTTATACCTTACAAAGCCAAGGTGACAGCTTGTGAGGGCAGCTTTTCCTTCCAGCTGTACACAAGCCGTCTGCATCCAGTACAAGGATGCTAAAAAGATGCACGTTTCGTGATGAAAGGGGATAACGAGCTCATCGCAACCCCAAGACCCACATGTTACCCACTGCTAAATTCTGCTTGTGAGGGGACTGCAGGTTTGAGGCGTGCTGTGACAAAACAGAGGAACTTGGAGTCGTTTCAGCGACCTCTGAAAGTCAAGTTACCTTGCCATGGCTTGGCTGTGTGCTTCGCTGGCCCATTTCGTTTGTAAATCATCAACCTCCATCTCAGAGTCCTGCCATATCGTACACACGGAGTAGTGCTGTGGTTTTCAGCCTCCTGTGTTTCACAGGTTGTTTGAGTTACCTTCAGTGTGAGCCAAGACTATACACATTCCAATACATGTATAATATTTTGTAAAATATAGAAGGTACTTCTATTGTACATAAAGACAACCAACCTCTCTTGGTTTCTACTGGAGTATACCAGGTGTAGGACTAAATCCAAATACTGCCCAAGGCCCAGAGCTTGTACTCCCTTCTCAGCGCTAAGGAGGAGCACACTTGTGCATGTACTGATAGTCCCCGCTTAACTGTACTCTGGGCGCATTGTGGAGGGTCTCACAAATGCAAAACAGATTCCTTTCTCCTGAAAGGAAATGGGGACATGTCCTCCAGGAGTGCATCTAAGTCACTGCAGCTGCTAATGGCCATGGAGTCCACAGCACAACTAAAGCGATCCGAATAAAGCCCCAAGGCACAGAGAGGGCGGACATCAGCTATCTGGAACAGCCGCACTCCGCTCATTTGTCCCTGTTGCACCACACTTCTTGCTCGTGTAGACAGAGCCAGCCTCTGCCATGTGATTTTTTGCATCATGTCCATAGTTTTGGGTGAAGGCAACAATCAAGTGATGTAGAAATAGACCATCTCAGGCACTGGTGACTTTTTTGCCCCCTCAATGCCTCTATCTGCCAACCAGCAAAACTCAGGTTTTACCTACTATGCAAATTAATCCTTTCTATCACATTCTTCTCCATGTCCGGGTCTCAAAAGGACACAAAACACATTTTTAGCCCTCTTAGAAAAAAGTGAACCTACTTTTGCCTTGTCTCCCACTGAAAAGAGGGTTTCTAGGAGGTGTGTGTCTGTGTGTCTGTCTCTCTATCACTTGCAAGTACCCTTTTGTGATTCCTGTCATCAACATGGAAGTGCAAAACTGCCAGCAATTTGAGTATGTGTCTCAGTAATTTGACACTCACCAGATTATCCATCCAGGGACCCTGTTACTTTCTGAAATTGGCTTTTTCCAAACCTTTCTCAACCAAATTACTTAGAAAAACATGTAAAGAAATCAGGGAAGCTGTATGTAAATAAAATCCATAATAAAATGTTGGGCTATTTTATACAGCGGAGCTAGCAGAACTGGCTCCTGTGGATGAGAGTATTCCAGTTTGTGCCCATTGCCTCTTGTTCTTTCACTGAGCACCACTGGGAGGAATCTGCCTCCATCTTCTTGCCATGCCTGCTATAAATATTTATGCACACTGATGTGTCCTCATCCCAAATTTTCCCTTCTTGAGATTAAGCACTTCAACTTGCTCAGCCTCTCCCTGCACAAAAAACATCTCTCTTGCACTGGGGAGCCCAGGCTGGACCCAGCACTCCAGCTGTGGCCTCACCAGTACTGATATAATAATATTGATAATGAAGTGCTGCTCTTACATACATCTAATAGCTGTCATTGATGAAGTAAATTAAGCGCCTGACTCAAAAATCGCTTAGCTGCATTCTTTTCGATTTGATTTACAGGGTATGCACATCACTGTACTGAATCAGCCTCTCCTCTTTGAGAGCCATCCCAAGTGCATCATTTATATACAACATAAACTGTCTAGCCCTCTACCGTACTCTGTCTGCATCTGCTTACACTTGTTTGGAATATCAAGAGAAGAAAAAATAAAGTTATGTCTTGTAAATAAGCACTTCAAGATGTCTAGCACATATATCAGTTAAAAGCCATGAGCTACTGGATCCTCAGAACAGGCATAGCTCCTTACATCTTTTCAGCTCTCTCCATAGTGGGGAATGGAATAATTTTCATTTTGCATTTGTAACAGTTTTATACACTTGGGAAAGAGATTATAAATCCTGATGGCAATTGCCAGGGAACCGGAAGGAGGAGTGAGGTCCCTCCATGATAGAAAATGAGTGAGGAGCCAAGGGGAACTCCAGCAGAGGCAACGACCCCTGTGCAGTCCCCAGGCAGCAGGGCAGGTGGCAATGATCAGTTCTTCCAAGAGCTCCGGGACAAGGATTGGTGGGGCTCTGGGTAAAGCTCTGTGTGGACCCAGCCCAAACTGTGCTTCAGTCCCACTCGCTCCTTAACCTCACATAGGCACTCATCAGCTTAGGAACACAGGTGTAAGGAAGTAATGAATTTAATGAGTTCTGTGAAGTACAAATCTTCTGAACAATGAGATACCAAACCAGGAAAACAAGGTGTTTCTGAAATCCCCCGTATAAAAGCAGAGAAAAATAACTGCAAAGCTTCTATGGTGTACCAGAAAAGAGAATGGATATATATGTGCAGACATGCACACTCAAATATATGGAGAGAGGATATTTAGGGAAACAAACTAGAAACAAAGCTAGAAAGCCAGCTTAAAATGGCAAACACATGTTTTTAAATATGTAATTACTTTGTTGGGTTTCGAGGTTTTTGTGTTTTCCTTTTCAAATACAGAACGGATTTTTCAGCTACTACGCCTTCCACTTTCTGTTACTATCTTTGTTTATCAAATACTTCTCCTTCTCCTGCCCCTCTTTCCCCTTTGAAGAAAAATATATAGCTTATGGGTTGGGATCTTCTGATGGCCAGCAGCTGGCACGAGTTGCCAAAGCTCCCCCTCAGAATACAGGACCTGCTCTTTCCATGGCAGTACAGTCAGTGGGAACCCCCAAAACAGGAAGGAGACAGCGGGCTCTGGTGGAAATGGCATTCTGTCACGTAAAAAGAAGACGACCTAGCCATAACTGATTCAGCTTGCTTATGTCAGGCTACCAAAAATGTTATTTCCTCAAATGACAAGGTGTGATGTAATGGCATAGGACTGGAAAAAATAGCGTAAACAGCAGCAGATTCAACTGTGCCAAAGCCAGTTCATTTGCCACCAGTTCTTCTTCTCTGAGCTTTTGCTCACATGCTGCATTTTCCCCCTCCCTCCTCCAAGCTGTACGTAATCCCAAATTTACTACTTGCCTTATCAGGACTATCAACACAAAGCCTTTCAAATCTGAGTTTTTTACATGAAACCTCAAACATAAGAAAGATGTTCTGCTGCTTGCTTATGGCAGGGTAATACAAACAAGCCAAGTGTGCCTGTTAACTTTTCCTCTTATAAAATTTATTTCCCAAAGACACCTTCCTCTGTGTACCTCTTTGAGGGTCGAAGGCACCACACAAAGGAGATAAAAGTTTGCATTCTTTACTTCTAAAATCTTCTTGAGAACAGAAGTTACAACGTATAAAGGTAAATTACCAAAACACATAAACTGATAATAATGCAGTCTGCTTAACTGAATATAAAGTAAAATATTACACAGAGATAAACAGAGCAAGAAAGTGTAGAAGTTAAATATTTATTGTGTCTAAGCTCCAGCTGAAAAAATGAAGTGTCTGTGTCAAAAAATAAAAGACCGTCTGAGGAATATATCCTGAACACAATCATTTCTGGCTGACAAAAACAGTGAATTGTTTTATTTGGTACAGTTTACGGATCGCCAGAATATGTTTAGCACAAAAAGGAACAGCAGTGCCCAAAGCAGTGCAAGACTACAGCATGTTCAAAGTCCCTCGCCAGAGCTGACCTCGAAGCGCCCGGCGTGTTTTCACATCCTTCCCACACCCGCAGTAACTGTTGCAAGGAGCCCTGGAGCACAAGTGCAAGTTCAGCCCCAAAAGCAAGCAAGAAACATCTGCTTGTAAAGAATGTCTGGGGTGAGGTGTTTCTGCATCCCCTAGTCTGCCAGCTCAGTGGTGCACCCCATCAGGGCAAGGGCTCGTTCGGACCCCTTCAACTCCATGCTAGCATCTATGGGGTCCTAAAGGGGAATATACAAAGAATTAATGCCCTTTCTAAAAGCCAAAGAGCTGGTATATACTGATTGTGACATTTAGTTTTTTTAATTAGTACCTATTATTCAAAAAAAGTCTCAGCAAGCCTGCAGACACCAGTGGGAGACAATGGGAGAGCGGGGCTGATGGATCCCCAGCTGCACAGCTCCAGCAAAGCGAAACAACTCACAGGAGCCACCTGCATGAGCCACCACCTATAAAAAGGCACTGAAACACCAGTTTCCAAATACATCTTGTGACCCGTGTGGGAAGTAAGCCATGCTGAGCCCCATGGCAGCACACTGCAGAAACTGTGCCTGCCCTATGTAGGTGCCTGGGAGCCGGGGACACAGCTGGAGCAGCTCAGGCTTTATCTCCTTGGCCACAGGGCCGAGGTTGCATACTCCTTCACACTTTGCAAGGTTGTGTTGAGAAAGGGTGGTGGCAAGAGCCAACTCACAGGTTAACGTCGTGGGGAAGAGGAGCCTTGGGAGTATTTTTAATAAAAGATGTGGATAAGATCAGCACAGCCAACATACACCCCACTGAAGTATTCCACAACCAGGTGCGTAAGTAAACTACATCTTCAGTTGGGATAAAAGCCAACCCAGGGATTAAAGCAGCATCTTGTCAAGGCTCTTCATCATAAATTACCTGTATTGTCTCTTGCAATGGGTGGAAACAATTCCACCCTCTCTCTGTGATGATGTGAGTCACTGAGTTATGCTGTGCAGTAAAACAAATAGGTCTGGCTTTGGATAACAAACCTTCCTCTCCAAGCTCCCTTTTAAAGGAAATGGACATGGAAAACAGGCTAAATATGCCTCTCCCTGGTAAAACATTATTAATAAACAGAAAATAAGTGTTGTATCCAATCAGGAAAACACTGTAATCAGATGACACTTTGAGCATATATCCAGTTTTCCACAGAAAAGAGCTACTGGGTATTGGCACAGTTTCCCAGATGGTGAGCACTGGATAGCATGCAGCCTGGCATCATGCATGGACCCAAGCTTTAGAGACAGGACACTAAGTAGCTCTTCAAAATTGTTTCCTTACCCTGTTCCTAAACAGCAAAAGTGGGTCAAACCTTCCCTTCTGACCTGGTGTTTTCCCATCCCATCCTGTCCCATCCCAATGCTGACACCTACAACCCCAGCTACCCACCTCAGAGACCTCACTTTACCATACCCTGATCTTCTGTGGCAGATCTTATTTCAAGGCTGTTTAACCTCTGTGTGAAGACGCAAATTTTGCATGACTGTATCTCTTACATATTTCTGAGGTTTTAATTCAAATAGTCTCCAAAAAAATCACTTGTACAAACAGGTGCTTGAAAGGAGGATAACAGCTACACAGCTTATCTGAAAGAAGAAAAGAAAGTAGTGCTTCAGTGGCTGGAGCCAGGTTGGGCCCAGAAGGACCGATGTGGGGCTGAAACAGGTAGGATGGGCTGGAAATGAGCTACCTTTGCACAGGACCACATGGGGTCTTAGTGCTAACTGGCCCAGGAGGACCCATTTCACAGCCCAGAATTTCCCTTCTTTTGGTTCTCTGATAGATGAGGGACAGCAAAAGGCAAAATCTGTTGGTAGTGTGGAACCACCATGCTGCTTGTCTGGGTGGCTTTCCTAAAGCCAAGGCTCCATGTTCACCCTCAGCATTAAACCTACCTGACCATGTAACTCTTTGTGAGGCTGAATGGCCTTTTCAGCAGGAAAATATGAGTGAATAAGATTTAAAGTTCATCATCCATTTGGATATTTCTTCCACATCCAGTTTCTTTCACTACAGGGTTCAACGCATACTACAAGCTTCAAGAGCCAATTTGTCACGTATCTCACCCAGCAGTGTCATCTATCACAGAATATTCAATATTTGTCAATAAATCCTCTTGTCCTCTTTTAACAAAAGGAAAACGGTATGGCTCAGCAACACACGCACAAGTTTCCCTTGCAAAGGTCCACGTTTCACCCTGAACGTGCCATCCTGTAGGAGCTAGGTCAGGATCTCTGCACTGTGCTCCCCTGTGGCCCACAGGGTAAAGTCCCGTACTTGCTCCAACCGAGAGTAACATTTCTAATGATTTCAACAGGACTACTCCTGGGGTGCATGACCTATAGCAAGATCCATTATCAGTGAGTCACTAGCAAAACAGGGACAGGCACCCAAGCATGTGCCATAAGAAGTGCTTAATTCTAAGTTGCCACTTCTGTTCCAGGCACAAAGAAGGGTTGATGTGCATTTTTCCATTTTTCCAGCTAGAACAGTTTTTCTAAGAAAAAAGTCTATCCTTTTTGGGAATTAGGGGGATATTTAGCCAGATTTTTTTTTTTTTTTAAATCAGAACCAGTTTTGATATAACATGAGTTCACTTGTCTTCCAGCAGTAAGCACTGCAGTGCTCCATATCAATGGCTCATTTTAAACTGTTTGGCTGATCCTTGCTCTTACCCATGCAGTATTCATTCACACCGACATTTCACAGTGCCCACCATGTCTTCCTATTTCCTCTTCTCTCATTCCTAAACTTATTTCCTTGTGTTTCTTGACACACTTAACTCTCTTAGTCACCTGATAACAAGGTGACCTGAAAGCAGGTATCCAGCCTTACTCCTTACTGCATACTTCCTACTGTTTTTGTCCTTTATTTGGCCCGTATTAAACTACAAGAAGAGACATTTACTTGGTTATCTTACTTGTTCGTTTATTTTTCAGCATCCATTTGCTTCATCTCTGCTTCTCTACATTTTCCGTTGAATGATCTTTTATTCCCCTTCATTAGTTTGCCTAGCAGCACCTCAAAATCCTACCCAGGCTTCCTCAGCACTAGTTTTTCTTCAATGCTTTTATGACATTTGAGTCTTGCTTTTTGTTGTAAGAATTGATAAAGATGATGGTCCATGCCCTTCTTGAGCTTGTGTCATTTAAGGAAACAGAACCAGAGTAAATTAATATTATAAATATGTTTGAAGAGAAATCATACAACTGATGAATGTTAAAGGGTAATTCAGCCTCTGCTCCCTGCGCTGCCTGCAGTGTCAGCTTGGGGTAAGGGTATTTCGGGATGCAAGTACCTTGGGGTGGCACTTGCAAGACCGGCAGGCGAGGGCTGGTGGTAGAAATGACAATAGGTGACAAACGGGGTTCTCGTGCCAGTCACAAGCATTTCTTATACTCCAAAACTGCCACCGGGCTCTATTTGCTTCTCCAGGGAGAGGTCAGCGCTGGCTCTTGCATGCTGGCACACGCTGCTTTTGTGTAAAAAGGGCAACAGGTGGCAATGCTCGCCCCAAGGTCACAGGGAAATGCGTCTGCTGGTCACGTAGGTGGGCAAACATAAAACCCCATTCGCATTCTCGTCTCACCTGTGTGACAGGCAGCAGGTACTGTGCTAGGTGGAGTTGTGGTTCTCACAATATGAGGATTTGATGACAGAATTTCAAAAAACACACAGTTGGGGAAGATTTTTTTTTTTTTTAGCTTTTATTCACTCGAAGTGACCATGGAGAATAAGGACCCAGGGACATTAGTGTGCAGTGCTGACAACATTAGGAAAAAAAAAAAAAAAAAAGAAAAAAAAGAAAAGCAAGATTAAAATAGACTTGCAGCTGAAATTGCTCGTGGTTGAAACATGATTTGGCACAAATTGTTGAGGAATGCAGCAGAAAGCAGCTTGGCTTGACTGAGTTGTGATGAACTGAAAATTACCTAATCAGCACAGATAGGGCAGCTTTTGCTCTCTTGTTTTTGTGCTTGTGTTACCAACCGCACACCTACCAGGTTAAATAGGGGTACTGCTCTTTTTACTAAAACCAGCGTGTGTTGGCTAGGTGCTAGCACTCCCTCGAGCTAACCCCCAAACTTCCCAGTTGTTTAGAGCATCACAGCTATCCTGAAAGGCTCCACATCCTACTGCTTCTCCTTGGGGACCTGACATTAAAATACTGCAAATGTGCTCTTTCACTTTACGGGAGTGCATATGCAAACTTCCCTCAGCCCTCTCTGCATAATGCACCTCAACCGGCATTATCATACGGAGGTAACCTTTAGATAACAGCTTAGAGATTAGCTGATAACAAAACAGATAACAGAAAAAAACAACCCAAGAGCTAGCAACCTGTCCAAAAAGTGGGATAATATGTCCTTCCTTGTATCAATTGCTTTATTCTCTGTGTGGACACAGCTCCACGCTGCCTTCAGCTGCAGCGCCCACCCTGCACAGCCTCACGCTGTGCACATCCTTCGAATGGGAGTGGAAAGGAGAGCAATGTCACAGTACCTGCATCCTCTGGCAAGTCCCTCTGACTGAGCACAGGCTGGTCTTGAACTGTCAGTGGGAACTGCTGAAGCCAAAACATAACTATTTTTAATATTTAAAAAACGTGAGTTCATTCATTTTCATTCGGTTTACTCAATATTCTCTTTTCTTCTGTTCAAAGGCTTGGAGAATGCAACTTCCTCTCCATTCTTATCTAAGCACAGAAGAAAATCCTTTCAAGGCCCAGGCTATAAAGCCCAGAGCAGCCCTTCACAAACTCTGCTGAGTTATCAGAGGCCTGGCTCTCATAGGGATGAAAGGACCTTTATCACATTCCCAGAAAGCAGTGTCGGGCATGGTTTTGACCCATGCAGAAAATTATTCCTCCCACTCTGATCTCCTAGAGAATGCCACAAAAATCTGCCAGTGTCCAGCAGCCTCATGCAGTCATTTATAACGTGGAGTAAAAACTACAACTTCCTAAACTTCAGGAAATTCTGCCCAGCCAAAGCAAGGCAACAGATGTTTCCTGAAATTTGTCATCACCTACTCTAGCATAGGGTTGCTACCCTGAGGACATTTCTGACGTTAATTTGATGAGAATTGTGAAATGGAAGTAAAATGATGGAATAAAAACACAGAGATCACCTTCAGCCTTTTTCAACAAGACCACACCAGGCCACATACAGCAATGGGCTCCTCATTATCACTACAGGAACTAGTAACAACTCGATTTTTTTTCATGTGACAATGCACATGAATACTGGTGCTAGCTAATAGGTTCAGCTTCTTCTGGAGGTGATGAAAATCTCTCCCTTAGCTTCAACAGAGACTAGATTAGGATATAAATAATTCACAGTGGGTGCAGTGTATTGCCTGGAAGATCTATTGCTGCTTAGTGGGGTTTTATCTAAAGTAAGATGGCACTCATTTTCCACGCTGGTAGTTATATGTACTCTTTGTACAATCAGATATTAAATGCACCTATAACTTAAGAACATTTATGTCTTAACAGGAAAGTTCTCCAACAAGTGAAAAAATCACTGCCACATCCATAAATGATTCCCACAGTTTTACAATGCCAATGCAAATGGGTGTAAACAAAGTTTCTCTGACGATTTAAAAACTTCAGGTATCCATACTCTTCGTCACAAAAGCAATTTCTCAAGGAGGAGTTATTATTGAGCTTTTCTGGTGATAGAGCACATATAACTTTCTGTTCTTCCCACATGGAACCTATGTGTCTGAATGTTCCTCACATAGACAAGTGCATGCATGCACACACACACACACACACACACATATACACAGAAACTTGTCTGCACCCCAGCAGAAACAGTGCAAAAGAAGCAGACTTAAGAAGACTGGCCAAGCAGGGACTTTGCGACAGGACATGTGGATGGGAAAGGGCCTCCTCACCAACCTGGGCAGTCTATGGCCAGAAAATGAGCACTTTAACTCCTGGGAGGCAAAACGCTAGACACTTCCATGGGTTGGGTGGTTCTGACTCATGCGAGACCACAACTGTAAATGTAATGAAATAGTTAATTATCCTTAAGACAGAAAAACATGACATGAATTTAAAGCAAAGGTCAAAAACACCGTTTCAAATTAATAAGAAGTTACCTGTATCTTTCAGAAAACACTCCGATTTTAAAATGCATTTAATTATTGCTGTGTATGGAAATATTTCACAAATGATTCCCGGTCGAACAGACACAAGCTAAGTTTTGGTGCTCAGGACCTCAGTGAGCCTGACATTCTCAGCCCTACTTCCACTGAAACCCCAAACGACTTTTCCCTGGCTTTCAACACAGCAAGGTTTGGTAAAAAGACGGGCCATCTCCAACCTGCTTAATATTTCCTCTTTGAGCCAGCAACCCCAAATCTGAAAGCCCTAACAAAAAAAGAGTTCATTCTTCCTCCTTCCTTTTGGACACCCTCATTAGCTTAATGTACATTTGCTCATTCTGCCAGTAACTTTCTGGCACAAAATTGTTCCAGCTTCTTAGTTAGGGAAAGTTTTTGTTTGGTTGTTTTTTTGTTTGTTTTCAATAAAACCTCATATTGGGGTCTGGTTTTTTATTGGAAAGTGGGAAGAGGGCCAAGAGTGAGAAGATGTGGTCAGCAGGGAAAACGGAGGGGGATTTGCAGCCCTGTTAAATTCCCCTTTCTTCCCCAGCAGTTAAATTTCTGTCCAGCTTCCTTCTACACGGAAAAATAGATTCTTTTCCAAAGCAAGCAAATGGATTTTTTTTCAGTCCTTCAGGTCATAGCAAGCACTTTCTTGGGTAGGTTAGTCAGGATTAGTAATTCTCCTCCCTGTTTGCAAGTACTAGAAATAAGTTTAGCACTCATATGCTCTGTTTCAGGACTGTTGCGAAACTTTCATTTTCAATATGATTCCAGCTTCTAGACCGTCATGTTCCTTTATCTGCTTTATTCATTCACAACTTGTGTGCCTGCGCTTGAAGCAGACTTATTTAGAAAGCAGTGTGTATTTAATAATATTAAGCTTTCTACAAATTTCACAAGTGACAAGAATAGTTGGGTTGAGTGGAAAGAAACAAAATGTTAAACCAATATCCAAGCTTGTCAAATGACCCCAAAAGTGGGGAATATTCTCGTTTATAAGGACACCACCTGAAAGTACATAGTGCAAATGAAATTCAGAAAGCTTAAGGAGTGATGTTTAATCAAAAGGTCTCTGCACAACTCAGAAGTGTTATAAGTTGCCCCCTTAATTAATTTTCAGAGAGCATTGCATTAATAATAGAAAGGAATTTATTGAGTAAGCAACAGCAAGCAAAACAGCTCTGGGTGGCTGGGGAGTCTCAGCTCCGCCAACGGCGCGCACCTCACCCCCCCCAGGGTCCCTTTTTATATTTTGGTGATTCCGGGATTACGTGATGGTGATTTTACGGATTCCGGGATCCTGGTATATTCTGCGACTGTGCGCACTGTTGCTAGGGGGTCGTCTCTGTCCCTCTGGTGGTCGTGAAGATGAAGGCCGTAGTCTTCCTCGGCGTTGTGGTTCAACTTCTTTTTTTTTTTATTTGGTCATGTTGGCCCAGCATGAGACAGGAAGGCAGGATGTTGATACACTAGGTTAGCAACTTATCAGGAGATGGTTACATGAGCTTTGCAGCAGGGTCTTTGAAGAGAGGCAACTGAGATGCAGAAGGAGAGAAGGGGAGGGGGTTCTCTTTTTTGTTACATTAAGCAAAAGAATTTTCATAGTGTCTAGCCAAGCATTATACAGCTCCTTACTTCAGCAGGGAGCTTTCACAACTCCCGCTCCTCAAACGGAACTCCTTGTTTTTATAATGCAAAAGACAATGAACGAACATTTATTGTGTATTACAAGAAGCATGCTGTTGGCAATCTTACCCTGACTGAACAGGCTCGCAAATAAGTACAGTACATAGAGACTATGCACCTTAACAGCGTTTTAACATCATAACTAAAGCACCAGGCACCTAAGGGTACACCTATCCCAAACTTCTGCAAGCTATTTGTCATCGTAATACCGGAGTACTTTCCAGGCAACAGCAAAACCTTCGGATTGTGAATAGGAAGATCTTGGCAGGGCAGACACAAATTCTTAATGAGCATTTGCTTTAAGGTCTTAATCGTTGCTTACTAATTTGTTTTTTGTTCCAGTAGGGGTCTGTGCATCGGCACCCTGCGCACTGCTGTCACACCACAGCCACGCTTCCCAGGAGGAGCCCGCTCCCCAGGACAGCTATGCCACATGTCCCACACCAGCACAATGGGGCAGTCCCCAAGTTAGTACTTGTCCTATAGCATTAGAAAAGATCAGGGCTAGACATTTCCCAGTAGTACCTTGGTAAACTGTGGACCTAGCTGAAAGAGGCAGCATATAAAACAACTTTTAATGCAGGCTCCTGTAGGGGGCTATGTTAGGTAACCAGTAAGAGGGCAGATCTGACACTGGCACTGCCGGGTAACCCCAGGCTGAATAAAAGCAAGCCAGCAAGGACTTTTGACACCAACACATTGGGTTACTTAAAAGCATCCACTTACTCTGCAACAGGGCAGCAGGGTCCCCTGGAGGGCCACTATCACGTCTGGACTGGGAAGCTCTCCCACAGCGGCTCTCAGGATCATGGCTGCCAGCCAGGAGAGAGAAATCAGAAATGACAGCTCTCAAGTGCAGCTGCTGGGCTAAGCCAGGTTATAAGGAAGGAAAACCAAGGACTTTCTGCAAGGTAGGGAAAGCCATCGTTCTCGTGACAAAGCCTCCATCCCAAACCTTAGGACGGACGTTGGAGGATGAACCCCAGCCCAAGGAAACTTCCCAGAAACTTTCAATTCAGGCTGCCCAAGCCCTGCAGGCAGCTCACATCCATCCTCACATGGTGCAGTAAAACACAGGAAACGTAGGTATGAAGTGAATAAAAACTACCCACATGAGTAAGCACTACAGAGGTATCCCTGGGCTGGTGCTATCAGTGGTACAGGGCGATAAGAGGGTTGCCAAGCGTAGCCCGGAGCTGACACTCCACTTAAACAGACAAACCCATCCAGATGGCCTTGAATAGCTGCCTATCCAGCGTTGTTGCACAGAACAAGCACGACCTGAGGAGCCCAGCAGACGCAGCTCCCTCTCTGCAGTCGCTAGGAGCTGGAGAGGTAGCACGGCTCAGCCTCCAGTGGCCATTTGTCACCTTGTCACAGCAGGACACGGCTCAGCTCTTCAGGCAACATTGCTGATCCGTTCCTGTGCCCTCTTCCCTGCAGTTCCCAGCCTCACTTGCACATCATTTTAATTTCTGAAGTCTCATACATGCACAGGCATGCCATGCTGCTTGCACATATCACCTGTTGCAAGGCCAAGCGGCTGCGCACTATTTTGCTGGAAATGCTGTAGTATTAGCTCACTGGACATTATATTTTGGTGCCTCAAATTCCTCAAATCTGTGGAAGGCCAGATTCTATCTGCACATCCAAAACCAGCATTGACTTCTATTAAACAACACAAGGCTCAACAATCCCTGGACAAGTACAGTTCACTGGCAAGCTTCCTTACTCCTTTTATGCTCCCTTACCAGTTATGCTGCCATTTTGCAGGAAATGTCCTTCCATTTTCATTAGTAAAAGACCAGTGCAAAATATCTTGGTGACTGATAAATTTTGAGTATATCGCTTGTATCCGTATCTCACATACCTGAAGTCTTTTACCATCAAAATGTTTTAAAACCATCAGTAATAAACCCCCGGTGAGACAGGAGTGAGTAATAGAGTGCTAGGTTAGTGCTGAACAGAGGTGGCCCCAAATGCCTTCTGACTGATAGGAAAGGATGTTCTGGCAGCAGTACATTTAAGCAAGCAATCAACAACCATAACAATTATTTATGACCTCCTTTCCATGGTAGGTCCCAGCAGGTTAAAATGCAAGCCTGGATTTTATTATGAAGGCTTTATCGCTTTTAAACAAAGCAAAACAAAACTCTCAAGCACACAGGAAGAAGGGTGCTTAGTGCTTGGGTAAGATGGATGAGAAACAAAGCTGTGCTGATTTTCAGCTGGTTGTGGCATTTTGAACAGCAGTGCAAAACTAGAAAAACCTAGAGGGAATAGCCACAATGAGATAGGGGGGCAATGTTTTAAGAGCTCTGGTACAGTCCATCACACACAATTAGCCAGAGCAGGAGAAGAGAGGGGATCAGGGCAGCCACAGGTACATCTCCCAGCAAACTTGCAGCCTCCACAGGTAGCACCCACCACCTTGCTCTGCCCCTCTACGAGCCCAGCTAGCAGGAAAACCTCCATGACTACCCAAACAAAATGTTAGCTACAGCAAAGTGTTGGAAGAAGGTATTCGAGTCACCCCTACTCCCCCTGGCTAGCTTTGTAAGCTCATTCAGTGAGGATTTCTGGTGCTTCCTTTGCATCATTACCCACTTACACCAGGCACATGGGTTTGGGAATGTACAGAGCTGGGAATGTACAAGCCCTACAAAGTAATTTAAGGACAGTGGGTGGAAAGTTACTTTCCATTTTACCAGTACCTGGTAATTAGGTACCTGTTGCCCCCTTTCTCACTGATACAGATGCACATAGTGGGAGGAGTTCACCAGTGGCTCAGCCCCACTCCCCCAAGCCCACCCCATCCACACGCAGCTCTCACCTTTTTGCACCAGCAACCACAGCCACCATGGGTGGAATATCTTCTGCACTGACCCAACAGCACTGGGAAAAGTCCACTGAACCCCTGGCACTTGCCCTCTCCTTTGGGTAAAAAATCTACTTTGGGGTCAGTTCAAGGATTTTATTTGTTAGTAAGATGGGAAAGGGAAAATGCTTAGGGTTAATTTGTTTCCAGGCTGGCTCTTCCCTCCTCTTCCTGGCTGGAGAGAGGATCTAGGCACAGAAAGCCTTGTTTATATAGGTGTGTTTGCTCCAAGATGCAGCAAAGAAATGAGGAGCCCTGAGCCGTCTTCTGCAGCACAAAGACAGCCTGGTGCTAAAACCACCTGTAAGGAGGAATTCCTTTTGCTTCAGAGAAGTCTCGTGGCGTGAGGCTGGGCTGTGAGCTGTGACTACCTTACCTTGAGACCAAGCTGCCCTGCCAGGGCTTTAAGCACTCAGATAAGCTCATCTGATTTACAGATGAGTTTGGGAGGAAGACAGAAAGCTTTCACCTCCACCTGAGAAACATGGAGAGAGTAAGAAGAGAAAGCCCCCCATGTACTGCACTAAGGGCAGCAAAAGTTTGGACACACCTGAAAAACCAGGCCACAAGCACTGCGCTTTAAAGGATGAGCAGCAGTTCTGAAAGAAGAGCAGATGTAACGCCTGATGCCGAAGTCAGGAATTTGGGAGATGGGGCAGCACCCGACCCTTGTACAGATCTAGATTAGACAGCACGGTCAATGACTTTACTGATAATTTGTTTTAAATATGAATATTTAGTTTGGCCAATGGCCAGGTAGCGGCAAATATATAGTCCAGCTTTTCCTTCAGACCCACTCTCAGTCAGCAGAGGGTTTCTTACTCCCAGAAGCAGTTTTCCTGCTTGCCCTGTAACTCCAGGCATCAACCCCCTGCTCACATCCTAACCTCTTTACCCACACCAAACTTGTCCCAAGCTCAGCACCAGCATGTTTCACACACCCCAGATATCAGCCCTCATATCTGCCATTGCCCTTTTGTCCCCTGCTCTGAGCAGCAGTCTGGACATGTGGAGGGGAGAAAACACATGGAGAAAAAGATCCCTAATTCCCTCCCGCTTCAGATCAAAGTTTGAACAACAAGCTTCTGGGACAGAGGGCAACATCAGTGCGGTGCACTTCAGCAGCAGCTCTTTCAGGGACAGGGCACGCAGCATTCGAGGTACTGAGGGCATCCTGGGGTGAAACCAGGCTCTGATTCACACCGAGGTACCATCCCGGGACTGAGTCCCCGAGACAGACGCACAGTGGCTGCCTGCACAAGGCAGGGGCTCCCCCTGCGTGGTGCAAGGGATCACCAGCCTGTTACGCATGTGATGGATGTAGTAACAGGGAAGAGGAAGCCCTGACCCAGCCTGTGTCAGCACAGCCTTCTGATATGAACAAATGAGGAGAGCACCCCAGTGCTGCCCAGGGGGCAAGCCTGGCTCTGCCTGAGGAGATGGATGTGGTGTGACTGAGCCAGCCTTGCAGCAACTCCCTTTGAAGTCAGATAGATCTTATTCCAAATCTTTGAAGAAAGTCACTTTTTTTCATTTCCCCCTCCCCCTGTGGAAAAGAAGGTAATCAGCTCCTAGTGCTCTGCTCAACATTTTTTTTTTCTTTCACAACCGCATTTCCTAATTTCCTCTCAGATCTTCAGCCACCACAGGAACAACCCGAAGGCACGTACATCTTTGATTACATCAAGAGCACGGCTCCTTCAGCAGCGCAGATCTTTGCTGGTATTTCACTGTGTTACTACCACTGGTAGAAAAGTCACAGTTTCAGAGTTACCCTCCTGAGGCCAGCTTTTTGCTGACACACACATGGGCCAAGCCAGGCCTGTTCCCAACTAAGTCACAGTGGTGCTGACTCCTCCGGGTTCCTGAAACTGCCCCGGGATTTAGCCCCTAATGGCACTGCCCAGACATCTCAAACCACACAGTATCTGTGCATTTCACTGATTGGGAAAGAGGGGCAAAGAGAAGTGTGTGGCTCAGCCTGCACAGAAAATGAATGGCAAGGACGTGAACAAAACCCAACAACGTTTACGCCTCTGTGCCAGCTACTGAGACTCACTGCTTCAATGAGAAGTGGCAAGATAAAAGTACCCACTTGTTTAATTTTACAAATTAAACCAATCAGACCTATGTTTCAAACCTTCCCCCATATAATTCAGGGAAAGGTGGCATAATCCCATATCAACGCAGTTTGTCTGGGGTCACTGATGTCAATACCATGACACTCAAAAGAGGTGGCCCAGCTTATTTTGCCCAGAAAATTAAGGAGTTGTGCCAAATCCAGGCTGGTAAATGTGTGCCCTAGAATATTTTATTACCCCTCTACTAATATTAAAGAACACAAAAAGCGATAAAAGAGATTCAAAGCAGAATAATGTCAGTTCTCTAATTTACTTAGCAATTTTCAGCTTTGACCTTTTTCACTATACAACGTGTGTAACTTCTGAGAGTATTGCAACAGTAGTCTGAATAAAAAGTAGCCTTCCTGTTACATCTATAGCAATGACTTCTTTTTACTCCATTGTTGCTCACGGCTTGACGAATGCCCGAATTTCTTTTCTTGCATACATTGTTAGAAATGATGTAGTGACACAACCCATCATCAAGGCTAGCAGGTCTCACAGAAAAATCATGAGCTTGACCCTTGGCTTTCCCTATTTACTAATCAGTCATCGTTAAGACTTCTTACTTCTGAAGTCGTACTCAGACCCCTGTGTCCTCCATAACCTTGCAGGATTGCCACTGTAATCGGAGCCGGAGCACAAAATGTGCTCCTGCACCTACAGTATGGTGATTATAACTACAGGAAGCAAAAAAAGGATTCTCTTCTAATTGCCAAGAAAAATGTCTACAACATCCATGTTCAAGCAAAACCCAGTGTCAGGACAGGGGACAGTGCACTGCTGAGGATTTTTGGTTTCTTTACACAGAGTTATGTGATGAAGCTGATGTTTTATATGATGTTTCTCTATGAAAAAATAAATAAAAATTAAACATCTGAAGGCATGAAGCTGAGACTGAATGTCCAGTGGCTAATGTCATCAACACTGAGCTAATGCATGACTGTGCTTTGCCTTACGTCAAACCGTAACACAAAGCCCTTCTGTGTCCTCTTCCTCATGCAGCTCACCAGCAGCGCTTGCTCTTCCCAGGGTTAGCCTGAAGTAGGTCAGAGTTTATCTGGAGTGGGGAGGGACCACCTTTTCTGCTTACTGTTTGCACGCTGCCAAGAACAAGAAGATCCCTATCTGCAATCAGGGGCTCTTCAAAGCTGTAAAAACACAAGGCAGTGTAGGAACCTGTCAGACACGCTTGCATAAATCCAGAAAATCTCCCTGTAGTTAACGATGATTGAATGATGAGATGCAAATTTTGGTATTTGGGATAAAGAAAACAGACTGCCCCTTGCATCTACAGACCCCCAGGATAACGACACTGAGCTCCAGGAACTACTCTGCCTTCACACCGATCAGCACAAATCTGGGTCCAGCCTGGATTTGCAGCAGTGACATTTGGGTTTTATCTCTTCATAAATTATATTTTTTTGGTAAATTTGGGAAAGGCGGGTGTATCACTTGTGCTGGAAAGTTTAATAATAATAAAAAAAAGTGAATTTAAACTCATTTGAATACTCTGATATATTTTGGAAGCTTGTTCAAATTATTATTTTCCAGGGTAAAGCCTCCATACAATACTGATCCACTACGGACAGACCTCCTGGCCAGCACGAAAACCTTCTGGAGTCTCAGGAAGAGAAAATGGCACAACGAGGCAGAGCTCAATGAGAAACAGCACTTGCCTTCAGTGACCCACTGACAATGACACGGTGCCACAAGCAGATGTAGCGGAGGCCACACAAAGCTCAGGTGAAGATAGCAGCAAAAGGATTCCTAGAGCGAGGTTTGGGTAAAAATGGGAAAGGATGGGCACTTGTGCGATAACACAACCTTCAGGTGGTATTCCCTGGCCAGTTGTTCCACCACAGGAGCAGGTTTGGAGCGCCACCGAGCTGAGCACAGGACAAGCAGCAGATATTACTCCAGGAACAGGATTCTGGGGAAAATGTGCAAGAGCCTGCTCTTAGACTTGAGGGAAAGGAAGCCAAATGCAGCCCCACAGGATGTAAAGGAAAAGTGAGTAAACGTAAACTTAGTTTATGCATACAGCATCATTTCCTGACCTGATTTGCTCACAGGCAGAGTATGAGTCATGTTCATTTTGAACAGAAATATTTTCTTAAAGCAAACAAACAACAAAGCCACACAAAATTCCTAATAAATAAAAAGAGCATAATAAACTGGAAATCTGCATTCTTCAGAAGATCTTACAAATCCCTCCAGGTTACTAATAAAGCAAGTGAGGCCAGTTCCTCGCATACTTGATGTTCAGTGGTGTTTACAAAAATCTGCAAAGTAACAGCACTGGTTAATGGGAGGTGCAAAAATGTCACGGAGTCAAGTGCACACCGTGTGCACCTTCCTGTCGTTTGAAAGCCAACAGCCCTCCTTTGGGTGTGACCACGTTATGGCCAGGTGGAAAAAAAAAAGAAAAAAAAAAAAAAAGAAAGAGAGAGGTAAAATAAAAAGCTGCATGTTTTGAATGCCACCAAAGGGTCATTTTGGTACAACTCATCGGGGGGCAGAAGTGCAAGCGTACAATAATTCTAGGATTATAACACAGGTAGTGTTGTAGCCCAGAGGAATTTTGGACACAAACACATTTCTACTTTTCTGCTTTGCAGAAAATAATGCCACCATGCTGAAGACATCCTTTCAGCCTGTCACTTAGACAGATACTATATGGGAATTTATACAATGAAGTAGCTGCCAACAGAAGTTGGTATAGATGTCTGTAATCCAGACCACCACAACTACTTGGTTATTACTGCTTTACATGAGCAACATGCATTGATGACCAAAACCAAAGACCTAGCAAAACAATCAGTGGACAAAACTCACACCAAAGCTAGCTGAGATTCTGAGCAGTGCAGTTACAGGAAAGGGTAAAACCTCTGTCCAGAAAAAGTCATGCATAAAGTGATTTCAAATCCTTTCATACTACTGTTTGTTTCAGTGACATGAGCCCCGCTCCAGCCACCACCCATCCAAAAAAAAAAAAAAAAGAAAGAAAGAAAATATTAGGTAATCTCTGTTTTTATGGCAGGTGGGTGACATCTGCACCATACTCTGCTCTCCAAAGAAGGTGCTGCAGTACGCAGCTGCAGCCCCCCGGGCCCTCAGCCCTGCCTTGGTGAGGCTGCGCTCAGCAAGCTCTCTCCTCCCCAGGTTTTAGTGATGACAAGCAAGGAAGCTGAGCTCAGAGTCCAAAAACATGTTAAGAAAACCCAAATAAATTCAAAACGTACTTGCTGATACCTTACGATCCCACCAAGCTGCTGTGAGAGGCCTTACCTTCTGGTTTAGTTCCTCTATAATTGCAGGGTACATGAATCCTGCTCTCACAAACAATATACCTGAAGGGGAATAAACCTGTTGCCTGCAGTCAGATCACTTTCATGAATAAGGGTTTCTGGATTGTGCCCTTAATCAGAAAATTACTGAAGACACATACAGATTTGACCAGAAAGTGAGGGAGTTACAGTTCAACCTCATTTCACATGGATCACCATCACATGGCTTTTCTTCCCACGGATACAAAGACACATTATTATTGCTTAAAAAAGAGGTGTACAATAATCTATGGCTTAATAAAGTGGAATTTTTAAAAATTACTTGGCTCAGGAAGAGGGACTCTACAAGGAAGAGTCTCCCTACCCACTACCTACATAAATTTATATAAATATTAGTCACCCACTATTTTTAGGTAGATTTTATCACCAGTTCATTAAACACCTATTAAGTCACATATACACACATAAATATATGATATAAATAATGCATATCGTCATGTATGGTATACAATCTATGAAGTCATATATGTGTGCATATACATAAAAATTGGACCGATGATTTTGTAATATCCATTAGCGGTCTACAGAAATGACAGATTCACCAAGGTCATTTTCCTACAGCACTCCTTCCTAAAGAAAAGTCATCTCAGATGGTAAAGCTGAACTGGGGATTATCTTTATGCAGCCAGATCTTGGCTGTGTGACAGAAAAATTAAAGGAGCCTGCTGATCAGCTAAAATACTACAGCTCCAAGTATGCCTGGATGACAGCCAAAGTCTTTGGAATTGTTTTTGCCATGAAATCTCCTTTAAGGCAGGAAGAACGGGAAAGTTTTCAGACTGGAAGAGGTTCTGTGATGAAAAGCTTGGAAATCAAGCCCATTATTCACATCCAATCAAGCCTGCCCCTCCCTGCCCCTCGCTCCCCCTCCATCCCCAGCACGGGCATGCCCATGCATACAAGTGCACCCCACATGCCACGCATGCTCCGTGCCTCTTGCACGCTTTTGGAAGTTGTTTTCGACCTGCTGTACAATATTTAATTCAAAGCTATGCTGTGGGTTTGCTGTTTGGGTGAGCTACGCTTTGTTCACACATTACAGGTCTTACAGACGGCCATCTCCTACAGTAAGTTCTCTGCCACCACAAGCCTCCTGGCTCCTCAGGGTGCCTCAGAGAGGCTCAGCTTGCCTTTTTCCTTCGCTTCCCACATGTCAGCCTTGGTGTCCAGTTACATTTCCAACACCACAGGCTTACCTCACCCTTGGTTTCTGTGCAGTCAGTACAGCACAGATACATTTACAATGCCGATGCCATACAGAACTGTACTACCTCGTGGCCACTGAGCGTACCGCGGGGAACTTCCCGCGGTGGTGGTGAATTACTGCAGTCACGCTCCCACTGAAGCCCAAGTAAGAACACAGCCCAGGGTCTGATCCTGGGAATTGCAGGCAACCAAAAAGCAGAGCCAGCACCGCTGCAAAATGCCCCCTGGAGCAGAGTATTTAACTGGCTTTCCTCACCTGGGACACCCAAGGAGTTCCCCCCATCCCCACCCAGACCTGTGTTTAGCCATGCACATGCCCTGTGTGCCCAGCAAGGGCAGGACGGTGCAGAGGCAGCCCCAGTGCTTGCAGGAACACTCGCTGATCCCATCTTTGCTTCCACACAAAATGTTTGAGAGGTTTTCACAAGACCAGCTTGTCACCACCCTAGATATTAGACTGGTTTCACAATACAATAAACCTAGTTTCATGGCTCCTGTTATTGAATTAAAGCTACCTTGCATCAGATGGCAGCGGCGTTAGCTCTGCTATGTCGGATTTCTTTCTGGGGTTACGACAAGCTACCACCGCAGCGGCAGTCTTTAGGACAGCTCAGGTATGCTCCCGACACCCTTCTCACTGGCTCCAAAGAGCAAGGATACCACGAGCTCCATGCCAGCTGCTCTGGCTCATTTGAGGGACATGCAGTTGTATGTCCTCAGCTGATCTGGGCTGACATTGCTGCAGCAGCTGCTTTCATCTCTGTGAGCCACGCTGAGCACAGGTCTCCTGAGACCACTCTGCAAGCCCATGGCCACTGACACCAGACACTGCCACAAGTGCTCCAGCACTGCTACCTGGTTTGAATCCCTGTCTGATCAAGCCTGTCTCACACCCTACTTTCCCTCCTGCCTCCCACATAATCACCAACTACTTACACTGGATCTTAACTCTAAATTTCAAGCAAGCCATTCTTTCCCCACCTCCCCAGAAGTGTTGTAATCACCACCTGTAGAAAATAAACTTCATTAAAGGTTTCCTTGGTGCATTGCACAGGATTGACATACAGCTTTTAGACCAACAGATGTGGAGAAAATAATTTCAAATGAATATGTAGAGACCATTTGCCTCTGAGTTATTTTTGTTCCAAGCTTGAGAGGTCACAACAATTTTCATACATGCACATGGAAGGGGACTTGGCCACCAAAGGTTAAGTGCGACGGAGGGAAATTTAGCAACTGCTTTAAAGCCTTGGGTCTGCGCTACGTCCATACTGAGCAACATATAGGCAATTTCATAATTATGGTTTTATCCAACCATCCTAGGAATACTTGCAGCCACTACAGAAATGCTGAAGCCATCACCCAGCTCCTCATGGCTCTGAGAACTGAGGAGCTCGCTAGGAACCCACCCGAAGGTAACTCACAGCCCTGGAAAGCTGTGGGAGGCAAAGCGTACCTGCCCAGGCTCACAGCAAGCCATATCTCCTTACTGCCATCAGCTGCTTGATCTCACCTTGTCCCTTCAGCCATCATGAGGAAGGGAGTCTGCAGAAAAGGTAAGACAGCACTTGCAGCTCTGAAAGAAAGCTGGATGAGGAACAAGCTATGTATTCCTCCTTGACCTGAACCCTCTCAATACTCCTTCCCCTGCTGCCCAGGCAGCATATTCTTGCCAACAGCCAGGCCTGATCTTGTGAAGAACATCATACAGGCTTTGACAAGACTTTCTTATGAAAGTCCTTGAGCATACTTTGCTACCTGTTTTATTTTCAAGCAACTCTGTCACATTGCAGAATCATCAGAATCCATTGATTTTATGAACATACATCCTACAACATATTTCATCATCATACAGATCATATGCACAAAACCAAACAGCCACCAACTCATCAGAACAAACCCAACCAAAATGTACAGAAACAGACAAACAGAAAAATTCAGAAACATAATCACTAGCAAACAAAAAAAAAAAAAAAAAATCACAGGACAACTCACCTACATCTGGGTTCACCAGCCTAACCTTCTAAAAATGACTGTATGAACGAAATTTAATAACTCTGATAGCTACTAAATATGCCAGACCGAGAGAGACAGCGGTTTCACAGCACGTCACTTTGCCATCTACTGCCACAAATGGCATCTCTCCAATCCCTACTACTCTACATGAACTCATGATGTTACCACTTCTGTTAACAGTCTTCTGTGTTCTAAAGTTTTGTTTGTTTGTTTGTTTTTTGAAAATAATATTTAATTGATTAATCTGATTGTTAGCTCAGAGTAATACTTCCTGAGCTGTAATATTTGAGGTTTGCAGCTTGTGCTTTATGCACAAAGAATGTATGTGCCTGAGAGTTTACCTTCTTTTTCCAATAATACCAGTTGGCTCAAGAAAAGATGTCTAGCTCTTACAACAGCTCTTGCTTCTCTCCTATATTTATTAAATTCAACATCACATTTTTAGATGGATTTTTGACAGTAAGCAGTATTTTATATATATATATCGTTACATATATATATATATATATATAGTTACAACAACATGGAAGTCCTTACATATTGCTAGACCACACTGTGCAGAATTTCCTAAAGTCTGATTTGAATATATAATGCTGGTATAGTTGAGGATCAGTGATCTTGAATGCTCTCCCTCAGTTTTCTTCATCTTCTAGTTCTTGGAAAGGTAACAGACTGCTTTAGTACATGGACAATATTCAGCAACATTCAGTGGGAGGTTTGAGAAAGGTAAGTGTTCGACCATCTTTGCAGTTTCTTCTTACAAGTCTCTAAAAGCATTCATATTCCAAATAATGCCAGAGCACAGGTGATCTGGGTGGTAACTTCCAGTCATGTCACTGCTGTAGTATTTGAAAGTGATCTTCCAAGACAAGTGCATTTAATACCCTAGACTTGCAGGGAAATCACTGAAGCCTCAAGGAATAAAAAGTGCTAAGGACTCCCTTTGACTCACTGGAGTGTGTTGACTCCCTGGGAGCACTTTTTCTGAAGCATGCAAGTTATGTTTCCTGCTAAGGCACAATACCCTGCAACAAACTCTTGCTCCACTGGGAAGAAATCCCAGCTAGCGTAACACATTTTTCAGATTTTTCTGCCATTCATCCCCAGGGCAGTGGGTGGAAAGGGTGGGGTGGCCACACCACTCTTCCGTGTAGCAGAACTCAGCTGTTCTGTGATATCCGTCTCTCCTGCTCCACTCTGGATGAGGATGGCACAGATTTTTCAATGGATGGATTGGCCAACTAATGGTACATGACAATAGGCATGGACCACTTCCAAAGATACAAACTTCAGCATCTTGGGCAAGTTCTTACAACATTCTCAGAGGTACTAAGGGGAAATTGCCTCTTTTCCTGACCTCCTGCTCTCATGAATCCATGTTTTCCTGAAACCTGCTTGGTGCAGGGGATTCTTTCTGTTGCAAGAAGAACACTAAATTTCTGGAGCTGATCAACTATTGACAGCTCTTCTGTCATGCTTGACTTGCGTTTATATTAAGTAGCACACCTGTGAGGACTATTTTTTTTATGAAGTTATTTTACTGCTTTGTGACTCCTTTTTCATCCTGAATATCCTCTGAAAACAAATATTCCATTTGAATGCCTTGTCTGTCTTTTGAAACATGCAGAATCATTCTTTACAAATGGTCCCAAAGGCAATGCCCTTAAGTGCTGTTTATTTCCTCTGAGCTCCGCTAACTAAGGTTGTCTGAGTCACGGACTGTCTGTCTGCTTAAGTCTGCACTTTGACTATCACCCCTACGTAAAGTGCTGAAGTCCAGTGTTGAAAGTCCAACAGCTTTTGTTACCTTCTTAGATATGGCCAGAGGTTTGACTTTGCTCCGGCAGCCTTCCTTTACCAATCGTGCCTAGCTGGTCCTGAGTGCTCAGCATTTCTTAGCAGTCTAGACAAAGCTGAATTTTGCTTGCTCTGAAGATGAAGCAGCATAGTACTGGAGGATGAAGCAAAACAGCACTTTGCCCTCCCCTTTGGAGGGGTCAAAATCCAACCATACAGCTGTGGCAGACCGGCTGGGACAGACGCTGCTCTCTCAGAGAGGCTCTTGGAACTACGCCCAAGTGAGCTGCCCGATTCCAGCAACAGCAGGCCGGGGCCTAGTTCAGCTCTTTGCATGCCTACGTGCCTGTGGTATTCATCCTGTTCTTGTTCCCCTTCTCATCCCCTGCAAAATACATAAGCACAGTGCTGCTGGCCTGGGGAGGAGAGAGCTCACTGCAGCCCCGCAGGCTGGGCGCCCCACCACTCACATCACCCTCATGCAATGAGGCAGAGTCCATCCTCCTGCCCTCCCCAGCCCCGCTCCCGGATGCCATTCTTCCACCCACATCCAAACACATGGGCAGCTGTCAGTTTTGTCTTTATCTAGTGCCAGATTTGGATAGCTTCATTCCTTGGACTACCAAATAGGTTAACACACTGGAAAGGGGCAGGAATTTGGGTATGATGCCGAGACTTAGGTTTATCTAGGGACTCCTGCCCATAACACTCAGTATCAGTTTTCCACTTCCCTAAAACTAACTAATAGCCAAGTTCTCTTTTGCAGCCCACTGTGCTGGTACCAGCTAGCAGTGATGAGGTACTCCAATAACCTGGTAGCAGAGGCCACAGAAACACCACCTATTTACTCCAGTCCTCAGAGGGATCATCTTTCCTGATATACTGACTGTCTCTGTAGTTGGTAGGGTGTGACATTATTTTTATGCTTACATATGATCATCCTTATCACTGTCAAGACATCCTTATCCCTTATCACTGTCAAGGCATTTTGACATAGTATGGTGCAAACAGACATGTTGCTGCATGAAAACTGAAAGCTGGTCTGCACAAAGAAATACAAGTTCATCGGACTAAGCAGCTTTCAGATCAGTTTCATGTGGTATATGCTTAAGAATACTTAGGCTGGTATCACATAATGCGCTGGTACCAGAGTATTCACACAAAGGAACTCAGCCAAACTACTACATACTAGCAGATACTATTTTATTAAATCAGATTTCATCTCAAGGAGAGGTTGAGAAAGAGAGGGTAAATGGGGTGCTAGGCCACTATCATTCTCTGCATCTTTTCTGTATTGTTAGGCTGGTTTGTGTAACGGTTATACGATTATTCTTGCAAAACTAATTTTAATTCACTGCATAATCTGATTTGTTTACCTTGCTTCCAAAGCTGAGTGCAACCTGTCGGTGTATGTGTTCTCAAGAGTAGGGCTGTCCTACATGTCATCACAGGTACGTTTTATCTTAAAGCTAGCATCTACACATTTATTTTCTTTCCCCAACCAGTCATAGGAGAATGGCTTCAGAGAAACAGAAGGAAAATAGTTGTTCTCCTTAGGAGTCACAAGGAAACAGGAAAAACTTCAAAGTAAAAGTATATGGACCACAAGGTCAAAACTGAACATAGACATAGATTTTGTTTGTAGTTAAAGTCCAAAATGATCACAAATGATGCCAAAAAAACAACACACTTTGGCTCAAAGAGTATTACTACATTTGAAAATGAGACAAGAAAAGGATTCTTAAGCACACCAGGTTTCTGCTTTCCAGCTAGGCTTACAAAGACAAATATACCCTGACTTGAAAAGCCAGTATAGTATCTAATTTTTCTCACACTTCTCATCTTGGATCAAACCCAAGAAAGAGAGAAGAATAAAACAGACCTACAGAGGTGAATAGTCTCTGCTGTGCTGCTGCTGCTGCTTGCAATCCCCACTATCGCCATCATCCTTACATAGCCCACTGCAATCTCTTCTCTGTTGTGTTGTTATCTGAACTTCACCCAGCTCTTCCCCATCAGCCTTCTGATTCAAGAATTTTCATCCTCTGTCTTCTCAATTTGTCACAACCATCCACAGCAATAGTCATTTTATGCTTTAGGAACCACCCCTTTTCTCAGCTGTATGTGCTATCATCATCATCACAACTTAGTTCAATTCACAGCCTTTTTTTTTTCTTCTTTCAAATCTTCTGTTCAAAAGAAGGATGTTAAGTTAGGATGTCCTTTGCAAACAGTGCCCTCTCTGGTTCCATGGGTAACACTATGCATAGGTATTGTTGCTTTTTGGCTGCCAGCTCCTGGTGGTGACCCCTCATCTCTCTCCTGAGACATTGCCTCACCCTGCAAGATCTGATCTGCAAGCAATGGTTACGTTTCAGCCCTGTCTTCTTGGGTTCACCTTCTCTTTTCCATTAGTATGGTACTATTTCTCACTGCTTTCTCACTGCCTCTTCTGCGTTTGATTCCTTATCTCTTCCTTCCCGCTCCACCTTCTCTTCTGCTAAGCCAGTCCTACTAGTTCATCGACAGGCACAACATGGATTGATGCTGCAGACCATCTCTGAGAGAAATCCTGTAGCAAGGACAGACGATCTTCCACATGACAAGCGTTCCCTCTTCTTGCAGAGACACCATCTCCCTCAGTTTGGCCCCTGCATGAAGCCTTTCCACCAGTCTTCTTTGCACAAGACCTTGTTGATTTCAGCAGGAAAATTTAAGCATATGAACTTTCCACAACTCCTCTTTCATCCTCCCATGTCACCAGGTCAGAAATTTCTCATCTTCACAGGGGCTCATTGTGCTTTCAGCCTAGGATTTAGCTTGCTTCCAGCCACCACTTCTCAACAACAAAACAAAACAAAAAATAATCCCTCTCCAAAACCAAACAAAACCTGTCAGCCAGACAATAATTAACAACAATATATTGTACAACAATAACAGATGTCACCTATGGCACAACATTTCATATCTTGACTGCTTTACATAAGGAGCGATTGCCCTCCTATTTTGTCTATCAGTATCTGTTTTACTCAACTCTCTTACTGGCCCACGGGTTAGGTGACAGAAAAGGAGCAGACTGCTTGGGTATCTTAAGGTGGATAAGCAGAATCTTATGTTGCCCTGAAGGCAACAGACTTGATGATGGAAATAATTTTGTCTTAACAACTACTGTTTTAATTCTGAACTCAATACACAAAGATTTCAGAGCCATGATCTGTAGGCCACTGTGCTTTTTCATGCAGCTCAGTAAAACTAGTCATGAATTTGCATCAGTTTCAACAGTTTCAGGCTTCCACCTCACCACTTACTCATGACGGCATTTTCTTTTTCCTTTTGACATTTTCAACACAAGAGTTCACCCTCTCGTTCAAAACTATGCTTTCAAACTAAATTTAATTTTAAATAGTCCGAAAGCAAAAAGGAGTTTATTGTTCAAGCCAGTGCAGATTTGCAGGATCTCTCTTTCAGAAAAAAAAAAAAAAATAAAAAAAATTGACTCCCATCTCTTCATCTTTTTTCCCACTCTCACCAAACCAAAAAAAAAACATTCTTAGCACAACTGTCTCAACTGCATCATCTTCTGCTGGTTTGCAGTGCTGCAAAACAAGAGAGATTTTAACCTTGCTTTCCCACCAACACCACTGGTACCATTGCCCCAGGTATCACGCCACCAGCAGTCTGTATTACTGAAAGCTGCTGGAGGAGGGACATGGGACAATCTCTCCAACAAGGAATGATCCTCCAAGGGCTGTCAAATCTCCCAGCAGCTAAGAGCAGATCTGCTGGTGAGGGGCTGTGCAGCAGGCAGATGGGCAGGGCTGGCTTCCCTGGGTTCCTGGAGCCCCTGGTGGCCCTTCGCCTTGTCACACCATACATTTATGTGAGCACATCTTGTTGGTACAGTGCTCCGCCTAAACACAGACTTGGGTTACGTGCCAAAGGGCTCCACCAAAGCTGCTCAGGCAGACCTGGGAGATGTCCCTGCAAATGCACAGAACCAGACACTTGCATGAATGCTAGGTAAAACAACCACTGCATTGAAAAAAATGAAATCGGTGTGTAGAGTTGCAGGGTGCCTCTCTTCCATCAACCCACTCTGCAGTAGCAATGTGTTATTCTTGCCTACTGCTGTTGTCTGTCTATTGACTCGCATGCTGATGAGAGAAAGCTCCCTGCTCATTTCACTTCTGCGGTCTGATATTCCCCAAGCATTTGGCCACGTCTCTATGCCTGTGTGTGCAGCAGCCAAGACGTTTCAGGTGCCCTTCCCACAACTATTCATCAGCCCTTGCTCAGTTTCTGTGAGCAGACAGGGTCACGTCCATGAAACTTGGCATGGATGTAAGCTGTGTTTTAAACACAGCATTCAGCAGAAGATACCCGCTGGGTATCCTGACCTGGCAAACCACTTTAAACCTGTGCAAATACACCAGGCTGGGTCACTACCGACATAGGTAAGAGGGGCATGGTAAGGCATCCCATGTTTCTCTTGTGACCTTTCCACTTGCTGGGGCTCCAGCAGCCAAAGTTTCTCTGCGCCTTGCCTTGTCCTCTTTGCACTCCCAGCACGGCGTTGGAGACTCACCTCTGTCTGACTTGCAACACTGCTTTTTTCCACAGCATTTCGTCAGATTGCTGTAGCAATTCAGGCCTATGCTGTCTCCCAATCTCTCTTTGCCAATCCCGTTGTGACACTGCGTCTTGGAGCAATCTGTTCCTGGCCATAAACAATGGGCCTGCTTGAAGTGGTTGTATCCACAGCCTCTTGAGATGCTAGGGCTGCAAAACGACGTGTGGGGGAAGACAGTGTTTTGCAGGTAACACGTGTATGTATTTGCTGGGAATACACCACAACTTTTTAATCAGCATACGTAGGGCAAAGGGAATCGTAGTTGTTATGGGAAAAGTTATGTAGGTAAAAGGTTAAAATAATGTCATTGGCTTGGGCTTCCCGCAAGAATGCAGGGAGTTATCTGAGATCAGAGTTAACCATTCACAAATGCTGAGGTGCCCCGAGGGGACAAAATAGAATCGCACTGCTCTCATTGGTACAGATAATTAGAGGTTATTTGGGAGAGAATAATTGAGGCAAGAGATAATGCAGCAGAGAAGGGAGGAGGTTACAAAAGCTGACTCTCATTTTCACAGTAATGGCATGACCTGCACAGGATGACCATTCAGTGATTCCACATTAGCGTACAAAAAGCATACCAAAAATTCAGGTCTCTCAGAAATACAATGAGCACAGTTTTTAATGAAAAACACAGGGGAACTTTCATGTTCTTGCATACAGCTCGTTACATCTGCATGTTTCAACATGCTAACATACCTGTGCCTCTCACTCTTGGCCTAGAGCCCACACAACCATAATTATACATATCATATTTTATAGGTGGGCCCATACGTCTCAGGGTTAACCAGCTCAGACAGGGTTTGCACAATCCAGACAAGGCCTTCAGGAGCCCCCCTGCAGCGATCTGGCAACTCAGGCCACCAAAATCCCTCTAACAGCCTGGATCCCAAACCTTAGCATGTTCTAAACGTGCTGATGAGGAAAATTGCATTGTGCCGTTTAACACAATTTTAACTCCATTATCCTCTAAAAATGCATCATACATGTCTACTGCTTGCAAACGTTATCTGTGTTATATCATTTGTAAAATCTGTAAATGATCACAGAATCACAGAATTTCTAGGTTGGAAGAGACCTCAAGATCATCGAGTCCAACCTCTAACCTAACACTAACAGTCCCCACTAAACCATATCCCTAAGCTCTACATCTAAACGTCTTTTGAAGACTTCCAGGGAAGGTGACTCCACCACCTCCCTGGGCAGCCCGTTCCAGTGAAATGATGCTATGGTTACATAAAAAAAAGAGATTTACATGATTGCAGGAGAGCATAGACATAGGGGCCCCAAAGCTGTTTTAGCACCATTTCATGATGACATTTTAAAAAACATTTTATCTTAAGCAGACTTAAGATTTAGAAACACGCATTTGTTTTTAAAATCCCTCATTACGTTTAGAGAATTTTTTTAGTGGAAATTTGAGGTAAAAATGCTGCTATTTTGTCTAAAAATGCAAAGTTTGCACTGACTCAGTCATGATAATATGTATTCAACAACTACTGATTTCAGTGACAGCTTCTTGAGTATCTACTGTAGAAGGTTAAGTATGTAGATTAAAAGATAATTTCAAAGCAAGTAAAACAACAACAACAACAAAACAATCTAGAGATCACCACACCTTTCTTGCTAGGAGAGTCTCTAGAGGCAAGGCATACATCAAAAGAAATACCTGGTATAAAATTCAGAAATGGCAGTACTTGTAGAAATTACATTTATACTACATTTTGTTTCTGTACCCACTAGCAAAGAGAAAAGAACTACCTGAAGCACAAGAGAAACAGAATAAGGAGGCGTGACAGTAGGTGGATCAATATTATTTTTCAGTGATGTAATGTCAAAATAACCCAGTTTTTTCTTTCTGCATAAAGTGCTCTGCCCAACTCAAAGCAATCTATCAGTTCCATAAGCTTCTCCAAGGGGTTAGTCAGTTCCCCATGTTACCAACCCAAAAACATCAGTCCAGCCACATTTTCTCCCCAGCTCAACTCCTCTAGCATCATTGCACCTCCTTCTTTTCTCCTGTCCTCACTGGACTGCCCATCAGATCTAAGAGAAAAAGAAAAAACAAGCCACTCCTGAACCCAGGAAAAGAAACCAGGGGAACCATCTTGGAGAAGACATAAACTACACTTTACCTACAAGCCCCAAGTCCCCGCAAAAAGGAAGGCAATCGGATAGCAGACTAATTTCTCATACCAGGCAGCCCCAAAGCACTTTGTAGGAGCTTCTGGTTAACTGAGGCAGATGAAGCCAACTGTGAAATGCTATATGAAAGAATGAAGAGCAAATTGCCCCGTGAAATTGAGACCTGTAAGCAATACGGTTTTGAGTACAAAAAGAAAGGGGAAACTGTAAGAGGATCTGTAAGTGGTGGGATATGAAGAGCCTGTGTTGAGAAGCTCAGTGAACCTCTAACAAGAGACATTCAGGACTAGGAGAAAAAGGCATTTAGCAAGATGCAACAGGGAGATCCGGAATTAGCCTGGGAGAAAGCTGTGAAACTGTTGGCCGAAGACAGGCAGTCCCCTCACACTGACACAGAGCCACCCCACAGCGTATGACAGTCCCTTTATGCGGCCAACACAGAGGAGAAGCAAAACTAGCAGAAGAAAGCAGATGTGTATCAGGAAGGAGAGAAGTGCCAAAGTCCACAAGAAAGAAGAGAATACTCTGGAAAGATGACCACTGCCAATTTTTTTTCCCCATACTTCATGTGTCAGCATTATTGTGCTCTTAGCACGCCAAGGGGGCCTCCCTCTCCCTCTGCTCCCGTGAAAATTGTTGACTTTTTAAATCTCCCAATAGATGTTTTGTGATTTAGACTACAAACTTATATAACACACAGAATGAAAGAGTGGTGAAGAGCAAAGTCCAGAGCTGAGTTTACATGTCAAACCAAGTCAAATACGTTCTGTTTGGTCTCTCGTGAACTGTGAACTACTTTTTTTCAGACAAACCACTCTGGAGCAAGCCCTGAAGAAAGTACTCAAAGCTCTAGCAGAGGGTTGTCTGCTCAGCATTTTCTCAGGCGTTCTTACAGACCTAAGAGCTTGCAGAATTAAAGTAGATTTATCTGAAGGCACCAGGAGTCTGATTGAGGCTTGCTAGCTCATGATGCACTAGAAAAGATGAATGGCAATCGTGCAGAACTTGAAATATCACAGTGAAATGCCTCAAGTGGAAAGCAACACTGATGGAGCCATAGGAACAAAAGTACCCAAGAGAAACAGCAAAAGAAACACACAGGAAAAGCTATCCAAAGGAATCAGGGACCAGTGCCCTTGCATGAGAAGGAATGTAGTCTCCTACACACTTGTTAAGAGTAGCCACTCAGGAAAACATAATGTCTCACCTCTGGATCCTGTTTTGAGGGATGCCAGGTACCCCCAGCACTGCACAGGGAGTTCTTTGATTAACTTGAGGGTCAGGGCTCTGCTCGTTTGGGGAGACACCTGGGGCAAGCCTCAAGGCCATGATGCCTCAGCTCATCTTTGAGGGCAGCCCACAAACCTTAAAGAGGTCAGATAGGGAGAATATGATTTTCTACCAAAAAGATAGTAAATATTAGGTCAAGTAGTGGAAAAAGAAAAACAAATTCACTGTTTGTTCCAGACCTAGTATTGCTGCAACAGGCCTGTGTGTGTTGGAAGAGCTCTCCTCATTCCAGGGAGATACCCTTGATTGTTTACCAGCCTCCACGGTGCATTTGGTGATCAGATCGTACCACCTTGCACGCACGTGCTTTTCCAAGAACCACAGGGAAACAGTCCCCTCAGATACAGTTTATTTAGTTGTTCAGCTATTTGCTTATTGAGCTACGCACTCAACTGAGAAGCATTTCAAACAGACTTAAGAGCACAAACCCTCTGAAACAGAAACAGTCTTAAACGCAGTCTTGTTGAGCAGGGTGCTTAAACAAGTATCTGAGCTTAGTTGACTTTAGCTGTCTAAAAATCCTAAGTTTTTCACAATACTTTTCACTGATACTGAATACTGGCAGTTTGCCTTCAGTGAGCTTATTACAAAATACACTTCTGTGTGTCTGGAGACTAAAATTTACACTGCTAAATAAAGGCACCAGGGCTCCCAAAATAGAACTGGAAAATTAACTTCTCAGAAGAAGAGGGAGAACTGTCTGACCTGAAAAGATGTGTGATTTATGCTATCACAGCCACTGCTGATAAAGCACAATGATTAGGGTGAAACTTAATAGGGATTACAGATGGAGAATCGCTTATTAAGCAATTTACTTCTCCCTTTTACCAGGCTTGGACAATTTCCTACAGTGCTCTCTTGAGCTTTCTGTGCAGGGTGTTTAAGGATGGCTCTTCTAATACAGCTTCTTTGAAAGATTATGTCTTGCTATAATAGATTTAATCCAGAAAAGCTGGCTGCTTTTCTTTCTAAATTCTCTTTTAATACTTTCCTCTTTCTCGCTTTACCTGTTTTGCCTGAGGCCACGCTTCATCTCCCCCTCAGGCAGCTGCCTGATAACACAACAGCAGCAGACAGAAGTGCTGTGAATGGCACAAAAGGTATGAACCCTGGCTTGGTAAATAAAAAGGGCCTCCAATCAGGCATGTCTGTACAAAAGTCATGAATGAAAGCTTCTTCTTCCTTCTTTGCAGGACTCATACAGCTTCTTTAAAGGAAAAAGAAAAAAAATAAATCGAATATTTGCATTAGCACTGGGGGTAACTGCTCAAAGACCAGGGGACAAGCCTCTCCCACTTAACTGCTGTGTTGCAGTCCCCTGAGCAGGCTGTTCCAGGCTCCCAGGTATGGTTTGTGTGTGCCACATGGCGTGACAGCAGGGTGGCCGACCTGGCTGACAGGCTCTGCGGCTTCCAGGGCATGGGCTGCTAAATCTATAGGGCACCTCCTAGGTGCACCATGCCTCGCTGCACCGCACACATTCCCAGGCTTTCAGACCTCTTGGGCAATGAGCTGGCAATTGCTCGCAAGGGACATCAGCGCTGGAAGATTTTTCTGTGGCTCAGCCAGTCTTTTATGTACCCAGCAGCTGTCAACAGCGATGAAATCTCTTTCTCTGTTACCAAACAGATCCCCAAGACCTACTTTAGGCTTTTGTAACATTCAGTTGGAGACCAGAGCAAATTGATGGCTGCCTGGAAACATTTGCTCAAATTTATCCCTAGTGTAAATTCACTAAGTTGAGAAGAAATATGGCAGTGGTGAATGCAACCTGTTTATTCCATGTACGCCTGAAAAAACACGGCCTTCTTCAGGTGGTAGTTGCCTTAGAAAATAAAGTGGCATTATTCCTGGAAAAAAATATTTCTTCAATGCAGAAATCAGTTAACAGGAAAAGTTTGTACTGACACATCAGTGCTTTAACTTTGTGTTTAGAAAATCGAGAAGATAAACCTGCAAGTACAAAGCAAAACATTAAATAGCCCAAAACTGCCAATGGGTGCAAACAGAGTTTCGGTGTTTCCAGACCAAACGCAATGCCTTCTGATGCTAATGGGATGGCTCCAGCAGATTCACTTGGAATACTTGGAGTTAAAAGGCACTGTGATGGTGCAAAGAATCAAGTTTTGTTCCAAAAAAAACACCTGAAAAGACAATTGCGGGGCACTCCCCCACCAGCGCTAGCACACGGTGTGCATGGAATTACCCCACACGGCTGGAAAGGTGCTCAGTGTATCTTTTAAGTGGATGAGGGCTGGTCACGGGAAAGGACTTCTGTCAACCAGGAGCAAAACACACCTACAGGGCTCGGTGCCAGCACCAGGAGCAGAAAGACTTAATCAGCACATTTAGCCTACGCAGCTGCTGCAATGAAAAGCTGGAGTCTCTGTACATCATGTTAAAAGTGCCCAAGTAACAGAGCTTACAACGCAGGGAGCTACAAAATTGTGGAGGAAAATTACTGCTTCATAAAAATAGCACAGCTGCAATTTAGCATTAAACAACCCCGTCCCCAGTGCCAGCAGGGACAACTGTGCCTATCCAGCTCTCATGTGTACCCTAAAACCACCTCTCCTGCCACAATGGTCAAAAGGTCAGCACAGATTTTTCCTTGATGCTAATATGAAATTAATAGATCAGCACAGCTTCCATGCAGCCCTGCGAGGGGAAATCTTCCACCATTTCTTGGCTTCAGCCCCTTCCCTCTCCTGGAGTTTCCCCCCCTGCAGCCCAGGTTAGCTGGCATGCATGGGGTGAGCTGCGGGTACAGCACTTTGTGAGATCCCTGTCCACCCTTTTGAATGGCCAAACTGCCAGGTTAGTGGAAATGAGCCCCTCCTGCCTCTGCGACTGCCAGCCACGCACCAGGTTTTGTTCAACGGTATCGCACACACTGAGAATCGTAGCAGCTGATCGTGCAGCATTGCCTCCCATGGCCGGTAATTTTGCTGACATCAGGGGGAAATAGCTGAACAAACTGGCATCCCCACTACCATGCTATTTTTAGGACCATTCAAGATCCCTTTGGGATATGCGATATTCAGTTTGGAACAATCCTCAAAATTGGGAGTAGCTGTCAACATGGCTCCTAAAGAAGTGATTCAGTATATGAAACGCTATCTGCAACATGCTCTCCCCTATCCCACCTCTTTTTCCACCTCTATGTATTTAATCTTCCCCTTCCCTCAGCTGGATGGTGAATCAGTATTGTCTGCCAGTCTCATGTTCATGAAAAATCATTAGCCATCTATCTATGTTTCCTCGTAAGTCATATAAATCTGGTCCTTCTAAGTCATCCTTACCCCTTTGCAAAGTTTGACCCTATACAGGTCTCTCCAAGACGGTCTTTAAAACAGTTTCTACTCTATAGGAAGCAACCTGATCAGTAGATAAAGCGAATGTTTTATCACCCAAGTGTATCTCCAAAAATATCAGTAGATTACACAACACAGACCTCCTGATGCTGCTGGTTTCCTCCTACATCATCTGGCAGATGCCAAGAACTCTTGTAACCTTTGCCCTACTTAATTCTGCAGGCAAAATGATGAAATATGACCTAAAGGGGATGGTGAGCAGTGTTCACTGGCACAGAAGCAACAGAAGGAAAGGTGTGATAGACCAGACAGGCTGTACTGCTCGTATGTGTCACCGTCTCATGTACCTGAGCAACAAAAACCTGGGTTTGTCTGTACAGCTCTGCAGAGAATCGGAGCACATTTTTTCTTAAACTGCCAAAATACAAGTCAAAGCTGTTAACCATTCAGTTAGCCTTCCAAGACAGAAGTAAGGGTCACTATCTTTCTGTGTGCTTATCGTATAGTCTGACCAGATCAATATATTCCTCACTTTTGGGATGTTGAATCTGTAGCCATCACACCTGCGGCTGCCTCCAGCCTCTGGCTGGTCACGGTCACTGATGGGCATCACAGCCAGGCGCTGTGCTTAAGGAGACAGCTTTTCTTAACAGACTGTACTGCATTTAGCCAGGGCAATAAAACAGAAATAGCCATATCCTGGTCTATTTTAAATTAGATCCCAGCCAGACTGATACACAAAAAAAATAAACCAAACCCTCAAGACTGCCCTCTGATGCCACCAGCAGAGCTCTGCTGAGACAGCAGCTGCACCAGCTGAGCACGCAGTCAGGGAACGTGGGCACTCTGAGGCCAAGGCCCAGGAGATAAAGAGCACACCCTGCTTTTAATTATCAGGCAATTGCTCGTTTTAGTGCAGAGAAAAAAAGGGGGGGGAGAAGAAATGAGATCTCTGGAACTGACAAGTTCCCAATTAAATCATTATTTTGAACTGAATATTTCATTTCTCAAAGATTGACATGCTATGTTTCTCCATAGTTGTTGCTGATATTATTATTATTATTATTTTGAAAGGAGGGTTACAGATATACTATTAAAATACATTATTTAAAGTGTAGCCAGGTTTTATATAAGCTGTAAATCAATCAATAAACTTATTCACAGCAGGATCTATTATTTTGTAAGGAATTGGGAAAGAACCATCTTAGGTGGCAATGTAAATGCCTAACAGGGCACGTCTGGATGGTATCGGCTGTATTTTTAGAGATGTATCAGCTGGTGTCCACACTAGGGACAGTCCCTACTGTCAGCTAGTGTAAATCTGGAGACGTGACTTGTGAACCTTGACTTCAAATTCAACATTAATTCAGAACACGGAATTTCAGGGCTGTGAGCGAGCACAAAGGTAAATTTAGCAGCTGGATAAGAAAAGAGCAGAAGCCAGCATGAAACCGCGGGGTATCGTGAGATGTGCCGGAGCACTAGAGGGCAGTAGCCAACCCCTAATATCCCCAGACCTGATCACAAAACCACACAACCACTCACGGAGCTGGCAAGCGACATGAAACGCGTGTTCATCGGGAGTCACGTTTGGCAAGCAGTGTCCTACTTGGGGATTACAAAAACCCACCTTTTGCAAAGGGCTTAAACACGAGGACAGGGCCGAGCAGCCTTCCCAGTAAAGGTGCCCGTATATTGGGACAAGTTCTATACAAAAGAGAAATCTCCGTCTGCTATTAATGCTGAAACTCCTCTCCTGGGGAGAGCTCACAAACCAGATTCATTTCTGTGCTTCTGTACATGTGGAGGTTTGGCCCCCAGCACATTTAACTTGCACAAGACATCACTGATGTATTCAGGTCTGTGGAGAAAAGACGTTTGGATACGTGGCTCCAGTGCTTGGCACTGACAAGCACACTTGCCTTCCCATCTTTCTTTTCCTGCTTCGCTTTCCTTATCCCATCCCCAAACATGATTTATTTGAAGCCAGGGGGAAGATGTGCACCCCTTCCCAGCCTGGCAGCCTTAGTTTTAAAAACAAACCAGATGAAATGAACCACGTCTGGCACAGCCACGCTTTCTGGTGTTCCTGAAAACATCCTGTTTTCATTTAACCGTCCTAACAGAGTTTGGTGTTTTACACTTCTGTTTCAGGGTCCGTGACTGACATACAAGCTTCATAAAAATGACTTATCTGCCCTAGTGGTTATGACACCAGCCAAAATGGCCGGAAAAGGAAAAACGAACAGAAAACCACAGAAATAACCCTGCTTCTGTTTGCTTACTATTATTGCTGACAATTTTAAGCTCCTGATTTTTCAGTCAACCTAACAATTTGGGGGAATGCCAGGGTTTCAACATACTCCTGACTTTACCTGTTAAGTAGGACTACCTGGGGAAACTTTTGGCAACCTTCTGATGCCCCCATGTCAGAGCTACCCAATTCTGACAGAACAACGGCCCTACAGGATTGGACCAGAGCTCTGTTATCCTCCCTCTGATACCAGAGTGGTGCACTAGGGGAGACTCTATGAATAGGCTAAGCAGGGCATGGTGCTCACCCCAAATATTTTCATGACTTCCAGAAGTGGTATTTATATTTCATAACCATGTTTCACCTGTGTAAGAGAAGAGGACTTGCTTAGCTATTGCTAAAGGCGTGTGGAGAAAAGAAATAATGTTTTTGAGCCAGTACATGTAATCTAACTTCACACCTGCTTTTGCAAAGTGGTTCTTCACATGGCATCGGGACCTCTCGGATTGCCTTTGGGCCATCAGTTCACAAACAGGAGAGGGCTTTTGGTGGTGTTCAAAGGCAAATAACATTGCTTGGAGAAGGAAAGCCCAAGCTTTGCAGAAGCAGTTTCCTGCAATGTAGGTTTTCCCAGCAGCTAACAGAACTGTGTGCCCCAGGCCTCCCTTCCTGGGCATATCCAGCTCCTCTTTCCCTGAACAAAGACACGTGGGACACTCCATTATTCCAAGCTACAACAGGATTTGGTGCTAGCACTCAGAGAAATGTGATAATTCTGCCTTCAACAAGAACCATTCGGTATCCACAAAAAAAAAAAAAAAAAAAAAAAAAAGAAAAAAAAGGAAAAAAAAAGTGCCAGCAGAAAACCAGCAACAATGATGCTGCAAAAAGCCAGCTAGCTGGGGCTGCAGTCCTCGATGATGAGAAGATGTGGTGGACCCCTCAGGAAACCAGAGGCATCGGCCCCTTGACTTCTCAGTAGAGACATTACTTCAGATGCCTTCACAAAGTCTCTCAGATCTTCCCTTTATCCTGTTTGCCATAGGCTGACGCTGGATAAATCTCACAAAAGCCAATGATCAGTGTAACGTGCAAGACCACTGATGTTTCCTCCCTGTTTCTGCAAAGGCAGGAAGGTGGAGGGATGTCGCCCATTACTTAGCCTCCTTCTCTGTTTCTCTGTACCACGACTGTTACAAGCCCAACGTTTGCACTTCGAAAGCAGGGCACAGCCTGTCCATAACCCAGTCCCAACATCACAAGTCTCGCAGAGTTAGCAGAGTTAGGTACATGACAGAATCACAGAATCACAGAATCACAGAATCACAGAATCTCTAGGTTGGAAGAGACCTCAAGATCATCGAGTCCAACCTCTGACCTAACACTAACAGTCCCCACTAAACCATATCCCTAAGTTCTACATCTAAACGTCTTTTGAAGACTTCCAGGGATGGCGACTCAACCACCTCCCTGGGCAGCCTGTTCCAATGAAATGACTGCCTGGAAGCCACTGGGACAGGGCAGTGGCGCAGTGTTTGATCCACTCAGCCTCTCTGAAGTTAGAGCAAAATGGGCTTTTGGGTCAGCTTTTGGGTCCAGCTTTTTTGGACCTTTTTGGCTTTGCTGAAAAGAAGTCCATCAAATTCCAAGTCCACAATTAAGGCTGTGTATGGAGGGTTTAAATAATAATAGCATGCTTGAATTATGGCATCACAAAATTAGTAGAACATGCAGGATTCATAAACCTCTCACAAGGGTCCTCTTTCCCACTTGAGCTAGAAAAAAAGTCATGGCTAGGAGTTATAAAAGACTCTCAAGGGAATTAGGCTCTGAATTCCTATTGAATTAGCATTGTTTACAAAGCAGTCAGAGGTATAATGGTTGCTAATGACTCTTTAATGAGTCAAGTTATAATGCAACATGTGGTGAAGCACAATAAACAGAAAGGCTGCACTTCCTTCCCATTTATTCCGCCGTGCACAGGTGTAGAAGCCCTGAATCTAAACGAGTTACTCTGCTGGGAATAGAGCAAAAGAGCCGAATCTGGTCTGTACCTTGAAAAATTGTACTTCCTTTACACCAAATCAAACTGGGAGTGAATTAGCTCCATCTTCATCTCACTGTCCCTTCAGGTATTTGTACATGCTGATGAGATCCCCCCGAGCCACCTCTTCTCCAGGCTGAGCAGTCCCAGCTCTCTGAGCCTCTCCTCACACAGAGGTGCTTCAGTCCCCGGATCATCTTGTAGCCCTCCATCAGACTCCTTGCAGTGAGTTTAGGTCTCTCCTGCACATGGGGGCCCAGAACTGAACCCAGCACTCACATCCCCACAGGTGCAAGACCACCTGAATGCCACTGAAATCGATTTTAGCAGGAACCAGATGCTCACACAGGATCCGTACCCCCATTATCCCTGAGAACCGGAGTGCCTGCTTACAGACATCTTGTTTGTCACCACTGACATGAGGTGATTCTCTTTAATTCTGAGGATTCTTACCCCAGGATTTCAAAATCAATCCCTGATTTTTAAAAGCACGAGGGAAAGCACAGCACCAAATTCTGTTTTCTAGAGCTGCATGGATTCCGAGAATTGTTTCACAATATAACACAATCCTTCTTCATTTTAAATGCACATAGGGATTAAACCCAGGTAAGAAAAGAGGAAAATGTGCAAAGTTGCTTTAATAACAGGGATGGCACTGGCAGACTGCTCAGGTCACACCACTTTGCCTCTAGCTCTGCATGCTGAGTGGCACTGGGGCAACTTTGAGCACCTCTGTGCCACTTCAGGGACTTGCCTTGTGCAAGCACCCGGCACACACTGTCTTGGGTTTTGCCACACATAGAAACATATGACAGGTAAAGGCTGTGTCAGGTCTTGTGCCAAGGTAAATTGGCTTCTATAGAGGGGTGTAACAGGTATAACTACACCTGGCTTTAATCAGTGGAGCATTTTTTCCTAAATAATTCTGTATTCATTAATTCTGTATAATTCTGTATTCATTAGCTATTCTACATATAAGTTTGAAATTTTATTTCTGACACAAAAAAGTTGGCAAAGGAGATACTAGAAAATGGGACCTTTTCCAAGCATCCCTTCTGCCACCATGGCCATCCACCAAGCTGCAGTGCTGAGCCTGACATGCGGACTCGGTAAGGCTGAAAAGGTGTGAAGTCATGGAAAGTGTGTCCTCATGAATGCAGCAGTCCTCCCACTGGCGTTCATATAAACCCGAGTAATCCAAAAGCAAAGCAGGGCAGGTTTTACGTTTACAAAAGGCTTTTAATCCTGAACAGCACCATGGGCTATATTGAAATCACACTGCAAACTATACTTGCACTGAAGGTGCATTGACCTGGCAGTCCCATCTGCCACCTCAGGCACCAAGAGATCCTACAACAGGGCTCAAAGTTTGGGGGATTTTTTGGATGAAAGGGCCAAAGCGGGGGTGCGAGGCGCTGCCACGAAAAGCCAAGGAGAGATGCTTTTCCAGGGGTGCCCAAAGGGCCCCCTCCAACTGAGCCAGCACCGGGGTGACACCTCTATCGGGGGGGGCCCCACCGGCGGCACCTCGCCCCCAGTGGCACCACCCCAGGGGGAGCCGCAGCCGGGGCCCCAAATCGCCGCGCACACCTTTGCCGCGAGGAGGTGGAGTGGGCTCTCGTGGGGATGCAAAACGTTCAAAAATATCCATATTAAATTATTTTTCCTTATAAAAAGCCTCTTCCTCGCCTCCCTGCGAGTGTAAAAACCCCAGCAGCGGAAGCTGCCGGCGGCGCACAGCCCCGCCGAGCCCCCCGGCGCGCCCAGCCCCGGGGTCCCGCTGGTGCCCGGTGCCCGGTGCCCGGGGCTGCCCGGCGGGGCGGAGCGGGGCCGGCGGCGGCGGCGCGTCCCTCGGGGACATAACCACATAACCAACCTCCCTGGCGGCGGGAGCAGCCTCGCAGGTGCCTGCAGCTGGCGGTTAACACAGACAGTAAGAGGATCAACTCCATCTCCGCTGGTGGAGAGAGAAAGGAGGGGGAGAAAAAAAAAAAAAAAAAGGAAAAGGAAAAAAAAAAAAGGGAAAAAAACCAGCCTCCCCCCTCCCCATTTGCCATTCAGGGTTTGGTTAATTTGGATGATAACGGTTGGTGTTTAATCCCATTGTACGGCGCTGAATATGGCGCAAGCTACCCGGCTCCCGGCGGCACAAAGCGGCCGGCGGCACGCCGCGCCGGGCTCCCCGGGCCGGGCCGCGGCCGGCAGCGGGGGGACGGCACCGGGAGCCCCCCCCGGGAGCAGCCCCGGAGCCCGGAGGGGTCCGGGGGGGGCTCCGGGGCGGCCGTCGGGGGAGTCCCGGGAGGCGCCGGGCCGGCCCCGGAGGCGCACGGGCGGCCGTGGAGAGGGGCCGGGGGCGCCGGGGCCGCCGGGGCTCCCCCCGGGGCGGCGGCGGCGGGGTCCCGGCGGCGGGGGGGCGGCGGAGGGGGCGGCCCCCCCCGTGGCGCCGGGGCGGCCCCGCCGGGGCGGTCCGGGGCGATCCGGGCCGGTCCGGGCCGTGCCGTGCCGGGGGCTCCGTGCGCTCGGCGGGCGAGGAGCGCGGCCGAGGCGGGCGGAGGGGAGAGGAGGGCGGCGAGGGCTGTGAAAATATGTTTGCGGAAAATAGACAATTGTTGGATTAGACGTATTCAAGTATGAAATAATGCCTTTTTGTGTAAAAAACTGCAGCAATGTGAGCGTACAAAAGTTCCCCTGTGGCAGTTACTTGCTCCCTTTGTGAGCTGTGCGCTCCGGCGTCTCCACTTGGCGCGTTCAGCGCGGAGCCCCCCTTTAAACGCGATTGTTTCTTTCTTTTTAATGACATTTACCGGATCAAAACATGCTGTTAATTCGATCAGAAAGCTTTACCCTCCCTGACAATGCCACAATAATTTCTCCTGAAGTTTGTTAAATTGACCAAAATTAGGCAAATGAATAGGGGGTCTGTAGGCGACCCCGCTCGCAGGTGACACCGCATAATGCACTCTCGGGCCAGCTGCGATCCCCTCTTTATTTGCCCCTCTTTTCTTTGACCCGCATTATTAAAATTTAGGCCCAATGAAACTATTCATACTTTTCAATGGGACATTTTCCTATAGGATAATAGGCTACAAATTGAGCCTCTCCAAAGGGGGGAGCGGGGGGGCGGGCCGGCACCACACAGCCGCGCACCACACAAAAAGCCGCGTCGTGTGCCAAAGGCTGCCGAGAGCCTTCCCGGGCCGCCGGGGGGGCCGAGGGAGCGGGGGGGGTCGTGTGCCAGCCCCCGGGCCCACACCTGCCGGGGTGTCCCCGCCGCATAAAGCGGGGGTAAACAAAAAGCCGCGCTGCCATCTCTTATAAAGATGGACGTGTCACCAAGTCGTGTGAGAAAAGCCTGAGAACAAACGGGGCCACTCCGGCTCCGAGGGCTCTCCCTTGAACCGGGCGGAACAGCCTATTAAGGGCTTACTTAATTACTTTAATGACTCTGGACAGGCTTTAAAATGCAGTCAGCGCCGGGGCCGGGGAGGGGCGGGGGTGCCGGGGGGCGGCGGGCGCGGGGAGCGGGCGGCCCCGGCTGGCACAGACGCTGCGCCCTGCGCCCCGCTCCCCGGCCCGGCCCGGCCCGGCCCGGCTCGGCCCCGCGGGGCCATCACGTGCGATGCCGGCTCCACGTGGGGCGACACAGCTGGGCCCCCCCCGGCCGCGGGGCGAGGGGGGAAGGAGGGAGAGGGGGCGAGGGAAGGAGCGTCCCCCCGGCCCTCTCTCTCGCCCCCTTCCACCCTGATCTTTAATGCATACATTCCCCGGCGCGGCTCTCCCTAATCCTATGGGATCAGCGGGCCCGTGAAGGCCCCCCGTCCCCCCCAGGACACGGGGATGGCTTTATAAGGGGCCCGGCGCCGAGGGGCCCGCAGTGCCCACCATGGCCTCCAAGCTCAAGGAGCGGCGGGTGAGCCGCCCTGCGCGCACGGCCGGCCCTGCCCTGCCCTCCCCCTCCCCAAAATAATAATAATAAAGCCGCCCCCCACCCTAAAAAAAAATAATAATAATAAATAAGGAAACAAATCCTAAGCGCGCCCGGCCGCCGCTTAGGATTTCAGCGGGGCTAACGCGCCCCGTCTGTTTTTGCAGAGGACGCCGGTGTCCCACAAAGTGATCGAGAAGCGGCGGAGGGACCGCATCAACCGCTGCCTCACCGAGCTGGGCAGGACGGTGCCCATGGCCCTGGCCAAGCAGGTAGGCGGCGGCCGGGCCCCGGGGCCTGGCCGGGGGGGGCCGTGCCGAGCCGTGCCGGGCCGTGCCGGGCAGTGCCGGGCCCCGGGGCCGGCCCGTCGGGGCGCGGGGGGAGAGGTGACGGCGCCCTGCCCCGCGTCTTGCAGAGCTCGGGGAAGCTGGAGAAGGCGGAGATCCTGGAGATGACGGTGCAGTACCTGCGGGCCCTGCACTCGGCAGACTTTCCCCGCGGCCGGGAGAAGGGTAGGTAGGCGGGCGGCCCCTGCCCCCTGCCCCCTGCCCGCCGCCACCCCCTCCCCAACCCCTCCGCAGCGGCGGCCGGGCGCTGAGGAGCCGCGCTCCGCTGTGCCTTCCAGCAGAGCTGCTGGCCGAGTTCGCCAACTACTTCCACTACGGCTACCACGAGTGCATGAAGAACCTGGTGCACTACCTGACCACGGTGGAGAGGATGGAGACCAAGGACACCAAGTACGCCCGCATCCTCGCCTTCCTCCAGTCCCAGGCGCGCTTCGTGGCCGAGCCCCTGCTGGCCTCGCTGGGCTCCCCCCCGGAGCCGGAGCTCCCCTTCCAGCTGCACCCCGCTCCCGAGCGCCCCGCGGGGCTGGGCCCCGCCGACCCCCCGCTGCCGGCCCCCCACGGCCCGGGGGGGCCCTTCCCGTGGCCCGGCGCCCCCCGCAGCCCCCCGCTGCCCTTCCACCCGCTCCCCGCCGCCGCCTCCCCCCTGGGCGGCCCCGGGCAGCAGCGCGGCGCCTTCCTCTCCCCCGTGCCGGGGCTGGAGCGCCGCTACCTCAACCTGCTCGGCCATTCCCACCCCAACGCCTTCGGGCTGCCCCCCGGCCAGCCCCCCGCCGTGCTATAGGGGCTCGGCCCCGGCGGACTCCTATTTATGGCCGCGGACGGGGCGGGACGGGGACCGGGACCGGGACGGGGACCGGGACGGGACCGGGGACGAGCCCCCGGGGTCCCCCCGCACCCCGTCCGCTCCTCCGCCGCCCCCCGGCGCGGCGCCTGTACCAGCGATGCCTTGCAATAAACGTGTGTGGCCGCTGCCCCTTCTTGTCTCCGGGAGGGGGATTTGGGGGTGCGGGGTGGGCTGGGGGAGGCTGTGGGGGGCCGCTCCGTGCCCCCCGAAAGGCAAAAATGGGAGCGCAGAGGGAGGCGGGGGGGCGGCTGCGCGCCCCGCGGGCACGGCACGGCCCCGACGGCGCCACCGGGGGCGGCGGGAGGATGGAAAGGGTGCCGGGGATGTCCTCGGGGGGCAGCTTTTGGGGGCTCCCGAGAGGCACCGCCGCCCCCCCGGATCTTACCAGCGGCTTCTCTGCTCGCTCAAGGGGGGAGAAAGGGACGGGACGGGGCGGGGCGGGTGCGGAGCGCCGGGGACGGAGGCAAGAAGCGCCCCCAGAGCCACAGGGACCCCGCGGGGGGACCCCAGGTGCCCCCCAGCCCGGGGAGGGGGCGGAGGGGAAGTCCCGGGATTTGGGTAAGGGGCTTCGAGCAAAAGGGCCCGGCGCTGAGCTCGGGGGCGTGCAGGGAGGTGCTGAGCGCACCGGGTCGCGGTGCGGGCACAGGGCAAGCTGCCGGCTCGGGCTGCTGCAAGAAGGGTCCCGGGGGGCGGGCAGAAAGGGGGGAAACCTCCCTCCCCCCGACGGCTTTGGGATCGGGAGCACGGGCACCCAAAGGCAAAGCCACCCCGTGCTGGCGCCTGCGGGAGGACACGGGTCCGCTGCTCCTCTTGGCCAGCGCTGGATGCAGGACGCGAAGAAAATCCTACACGATTTTTATTCTGTGAGCATTAAGCTATTGTCACCCCCCCCTCCCCACACACACACTTCAGCACTGAAGCATTAAAGATATAGTGTTTCCCTGGAAATATAAATTATTAATATATTCAGCATTTTGCTCACTGTTAACCAAATTAGACAAAACTTCCCTTTGCTAAGTAGATTTTCTCTCTGGGATTAGCAGAGGGCCACCACGGTCAAAACTGTGGTCATTTACATATAATTTTGCAAACTTGCACTGGTCCATGACAGTCTTTGTATCTCGAATGTTGCTATTCTGGATTTTTTTTTGTCCTTTTCGTTTTCATTTAGCTGTGGAGGATAAACCCCGCTCTGGCTTGACAATGACTTTGGGATAAAAGTCCCCCACACGCCCGCTGCCTCCCCCGCCGCCCATGGGCCTCTGCCGGGCTCTGAGCTTGCCCCCGGGCCCCGCAGCCCCTGGCTTTTGCCCCACAGGTAATTGGGCTCTGCAGCAGGGCACGGAGCTCCCCCAGATGGACATCCCCTGCCTCAAGTCTCCACTGGGCCTGCCCTGCCTGGCCGCTGCCCCATGGCACTGTGCGGTGCTTTGGTAGTGGCCTTTTTTAAATTTCTAATGATTTTTAGTGTTTCCATGCCAGGAGGTCATAGCTATTTTGGGGGGATTGCTGTGGTGCTGGATGCAGTGCCACACCTGGGCTGGTAGTGCTGCCAGCACCGCTGCTTGCTGGTGGAGCTTTGTGCCCCAAAATAAACTGCCCCAAAATACGAGCTCTGTTACGCACCTGCCTGGCTAAAAATGCTGCTGGTGAATCCCCTCTTGTCATCTCCTGTCCCTTTCCTTCTGCCTCATTTTGCCTTGCCTGCCTTCCCCATGCCTCTCGTGTCCCCATTGCCTCCTCTGCCCCTTACCCCAAATCCCACTGTCACACACCTCTAACTCCTCTCTACACCACAGGTCTGTCACTCCCGAAAACAGTTGCACAGCAGTCACACCTCAGTGTGCTTTCCCCCCTTTTTCTGGGGATTTGTGTTGAAAGTTCACTAATTTATCACAAGGATTTGTTTGTTTGAGCTAGTGTGGAAGCAAAACACCATCAAACAGATCAAAGCCTGCATCCAGACCCTCTACCCCCAAAAATTTGCATTCCCAACAGGCAACAGGAGACCACTGGCAAGAAGCATTTGTGTGTCATGCTTACTACTCCAACACCAGGAATAGGTCTACAAGCTTTGACCAAACTCCTGTATCCATCCCCTCACATCATCAGCTTTATTTCTAGCAAACGTGCCAACAGGCTGTGTAAAGGGCTTGGGAACAAAGGCTGGCCTGGGGAAAGGACACTAGGAAAACATAATTATGGCAAGATGTATAAAAACCACATTTTAATACATTTAGAGGTTAAAGCTCTGAGAACTACCCACATGCCATGCTGCACCCAGAGTGGCATGTTAAAACAAAACTGATTTTAAAAGCGCCAAAAGTTCAATGCCATGAACATCCAACCTGAGGAGAGAGGAGTCATTTAGAAGATTCAAACTCAGAATATCAAATCAGGTTGAGTTTATGAAACATTGCTTAATATTCATCTGCAAGCTGCAGCAATTGAGATGTGCATTGCATTTTGGCAGCAGTAACACATTCATTAGGCTGAAATAAATACTTTTGCTAACAAGAGCTCTGAACTTCTGCAGTTGAGCTATAAAAAATACAGGCAATTTAGTTTTTATGACTGTAAGAATACAAGACCTCAGAAGTGGAGTCTTCTTATGTGAAATGATTATGTAATTAAAAAGAAAAAAAAAAAAAAGGAAAAAAAAGAAAGGCTACTTTATCTGGGGAGTCCTGCAAGGGAACAGGGAATTCAGACGCTACGTTAGTGCCTTGTCAACAGATGAATCCACAGAGACCAGCCTTTAAATGTCAATCCTTTATGAATAAGATATAGGGTTAGTTTTTTTTGTTTTGTTTTTACCTCCCCCAAACTCAAGTGCCCACCTGTACAACATTTCTGACTGCAAGAGGCGATGCCACTTCAGCTGCAAGTGAAATCAGGGCACAGAATAAGAGTAACACCTATGGAACGAACCCCATGTAATTTCAGTTTCAAAATGAGAAAATATAACAGGTATCGATAAGGTTCACCGAGCATGGGTTGTAGGTTTTCAAGAGCCTCGTGAAAACCTGAGACAACATACATTTCATGTCACAGAACTATATATTGGAAAATTCTAAGGAAACTGGTATAACCTAAGACTTGCATATTCCACTATAAAACCTCTTTTTATAGTGATAATAATAATATTCTTACACAACATACTTTATTCATAGATTATGTTTTTTGTAGTTTTATAATTAAAAGTTGCAAAAATTCTGTGATGCCTGGAGATGGGGAGAAAGTATTTGGAAAAAGAGCAAGAGCAGGAGCACATCCTTTGCTGCATAATGCCAAAAACTGTAACACAGCAAAGACATCCAAAAACCAATAAAATGTTGCTTAAAGATGCCACTGTTTATAGTAATTTACAAATCACTGTCTGCAGAAAGGCCAGTGGGTTAAAGCAAACAAAGGAAAAAAATATAATAATAATAGAAGACCTCCACATACTTTTTACCTACTTGTATATATGGCAGACCAAATCCTTAGCTATTGCAAGGAGGCAAAGCTTCCTGGAGATCCCTGAAGCTGGAGTTCCTTACATGAGGAGAAGACACAATGGAGTTGTATCAGCAGAAAGCTTACCAAGCAGGTAAGTGATATATATTCCAGTGGCTCCTCATGTTCGTTTTATTAACTCAGCTGTGCAGCCATGTTTGCAGAGGTGTATGGAGAGCAAGTAGCCTTCCCTGGTCCTAAACAGAGAGATACTCTGAGCATGAAGGTGAAGCCATGTACCAAACAGGCTGCACTGCCCACTGTTCTCAGTGCATACACTGTTCCTCCAAGAAGAAAACAAATACATAAATAAAACCAAAACACCTAGGCACAATAATCTGTACTTAAATGAAAGGCCAGCTTCCATCTACATGCCTATGCAGGATCTAAACTACCTCTACGAGGCCAAAGCACCCCCTTTCCATTGTGAGGAGGCTCCAAAGGAGCAGCAGAACAGCCTGCTGCTCTTCACTGAAGAGCTCACCTTCTCAGAAACTATTTATTTGCAGCTCTCCATGCTGCACCTTTTCCTCTCCTCTTCAGAAAATTAGTTTTTCACAGTGTACGTTACAGTTAGGAACTGTGTTATAATCAGCTTTGCTTTAAGCAAAGAGCTTCTGCTACCCCTATGCAAAGCAACATATAGTATTGAGTACGGCAAGCAAAGAGTAGATCAAATTTAGAGATAATGTCGTGACTTCCCTCCTCTTCCAGCAGGAAGTTACAGAGATTTGGGATGGACTGGAATTCTGGAAAAGAGAGGTAACCCCTGCTGCCAGCATCCAGCTTCTCAAAGGCCCTTGAACTTCCAGTCACCATAACTGCAAACAGAAAAAAACTCAAGGCGACAAGTTACTGCAGGAAAGTGACCACCATTTAGCAAATGGGGCACAAAACCTTTCAAGCATCTCGTCAGAGCTGACAGAGTGTAAGATTAGGACATAGCATGCTGTATGTACAGCCTATAGGCCTGCAGATGTACAGACGGGATGCTGGCAAGTTTAATTCTTTATCAGTCTAAAATATAAGGCTGAGATGAGACCAATAGGATATTTCATTGATGTACTTGGAAAAATTGTTTTGTCATAAATCAATGTCATACCATGAAGGAAAAATCCTTTCAGTGGTCTGCTAATAGAAGGGTGTACTAAAATTTGTAAGCATTTGACTTTAACCAATCACTAAATGTCTAAAAAGTAGAGGTCTAAGGACAAATTAAGCACTCTAAGCTCTCTTTCCAGTCAAGAGGGACAAACAGGACTTTCCAGCAGATAATTTACCAGGCTGATTTTAGACTTTCCCTTAAAATGAGCTGATTTGCCTTGGAGACGTGTTGTCTCTTTCCCCCTTTTGAACCAAGAGGGAATGCAGGATCAATAGGTCAGATTCAGATATACAGGCAGGGGAAAAATCAGGGCAGCCAAATCCCACCCTCGCTGCTGCCTGGCAAGTAATCTAATTTATCTCCCCAGATATTTCAGAGAGGCTAGACATCTCCAAGCTAAAATACCATGTATAATCAAGAGAATTTTAGTTCAGTCTCCAGCGAGTTAGCCAAGTAAAAACTTGTTTTTTCCATCTCATCTGCAATATTTGCTACTCATTAAAAAGAAAAAAAGTAAAAGAAAAGAACCTTGTCTTGTATGTCTGTTATACAGACTGAAGGTATAGTAACTGGTGACTGAAGATGCAGTAAGTCTGTCACTGAACTGAAACAGCTGACGCGTGTTTAAGGGTATCCCAGTGGCTTGTTATCCCAGCTGACAGGTATTTGTAATGTACTTGTTGCAAGCCCTGCTAGAGCAGGTGGGGAAGGTGGGGAGGATTTCAGGTGGAAGCAGGGCTTTTTACTATTTCCCTCTAGCAAGTGTGATTTCAAACAAAGCCAGTAGCCACTCCCTGAAAGCCAGCGTACCTTTCTCCATAGTCTGGTCGCCAAAATATCAAGCTCAGAAGCTGAGGTCCTCCACAGCACTGGTTAGATTTACTTGTATAACAGCCACATTACTCCCATTGTTCCACCTTTCCCAACACAAAATAAAGGGCTTCAGGAATTCTGTGTATGAAATGCTTACATAGAAAAAACGTATTTCAAAGTATCTGCACACTAGGGAGAAATTTGCCTTTGCTTTCAATGGAAATCAATCCTTTCTTCTCTCCTCACACACTAGGCGTTAATTTCTTCTAAATCTTCACACTCCTTGTTTAAGTAATAGGCAGTGTTTATTCAGCAAGCTTTTAGTATCCCTGAATAGCTTTGGTGGAAAGGACATGGATGTGAAAAGGTATAAAAAAGACTTTTCTTGTTATCACACTGACACAATTCCTCCTCGTGATTTTTTGTCTTATTTCTGCTGTCCTTCAGACCGTAATGTAACTGCTGCCTTGTTCTGTGGAGCAGGTCGCAGCTTCCACTTTATGTTACACTAAACTCCAGCTGACAGCTGCTCAGAATTATGGCAGCAGAAAGAGAAATGCAGTGGGTAGTACTGAACCTGCAAGGATCTGCACACAACTTCAGCCTTACTTTAAATTCAGCCTTTATTTTACCGAGGGCTGATTTCACTCCAGTTTCAGAGGAACTGGTAAAAAATGGGTGTTGTGAAGTGTTAGTATCACGGGGATTTCAGAGGAATTGGCCAGTTAGGAAAAATAAAATAGTGGTCACATTGGTGAGTTCTTCCAGCCTAACACAGACCGTTTCCCTTGGGTGTGAAAACAGGCAGGACCAAGAGGAGTTGCCTCAAAGCTGCCATCTGCATGCTTGGAAGCAGGACCTCAGCCGCAGCCCTGAGTTCTCCTACCTGATTTTAACCCAGAGGGATGAAGAGCTGCTCTTCAGGACAAGGAGAAACAGTATTGCAGAAGCAAGACATCTTCTTCTATGCCTGCCCAGGATATCTTCCACCTGTGCTGCTCTCTTCCTGGTCCCACTTATTTTCCTCCTGCTTCTGTGCTCTCTTTAGGCTCAGGTCCCAGACAAAACAGAGCTCTCTCATCAAAGAAACTAAGCAGCCCTTTTCTGAGAGAGAAAACACTCTCTATTATTACAACTGTCTTTGGTGGACTCTTATCTCTGTTATCTCCTTAACAAGCATATCAGAGACTCACTGAGTGAGAAACATCACCGTAATACCTGCCAGCACACGTTCAGGCTGGTTTTCTTCTTAAAAGGTAACCGCAGGTATGGCACTGCTGTATGGTGTGCAAACAGAGCGGGTGGGATGCTGCCCCATCACCTCTGCCAGCCCCAGAGAAAGCAGGCGATGAAACTTGGCCCATTCCTTCTGAAGGGCAAGATGCCCAGACAGCCGAGGTGTGTCAGCTGCCACAGCTCAGGGAGGTGATTCAGCCTACACAGGAGCAGTATTTACCTTGCTGCCTGAAAAAGACTGATCCTGACAGGGTATAATCCAGCCCAGCCCCAGCAGGCTCACGCTGCTGTGCTGCCTTAGTCCTGCAAACCCCCCCGATGGTCATGGGGGGTGGTGTGGCTGAGACACGAACTCTGATTTTTGTGTTTTAATGGCCAAGTGCAGAACGTGGAGCCCATCGGCAGCTGGCAGCCTTGCCTGCCTTTCCACCCACCCTCTGCCGGAGCATGGCTGCGAATCACCACACACTGCAGTGTGTGCTCCTCGTCGTGAAGGGGGTGTAAAACAGCTTCTAAAAAAGTCGACGTCTCTCCAGGTGGTTAAGTGCACAGAGATGCAGCCAGCGTCTGCAGAGGGCATCAGCACAGCCCGGCAGGGTTAAAAGGGAGGCTGTCCGAATTCAGCCGAGACCTGAAAATCTTGAAACACGTAAACCCTACATGCGCCAGATAAAGAAGGCAGAAAGAAAGGTGCCCCCTAATGAGTTTTTTTTGCGCTTGGGTGAGCGAAAGGGCTGCTTCAGGAGGCTAATAACTGAAAACCTTCCAGGCTTTTGTCCGGAGAAATGGCAGGCACTTTCCATCCCTTTGAAAAAAAGAAGGCCTTTCGGAGTCTTCACGAGAGATGTGGATTTTAAGGGCGACCTTAGGTCATACAGAACTAATCAAGCGAAAACAATAAGAAAATTAGACTGACAGTCAGCAAGTATCTGAGGACTTTATCAAAAAGAATTAGGAATGGACAAATTCACTGGGAGCAAAGGATCAGATCTGCAAGGTGGCATTGTGTGGCGGGATTAAATTATTTATTCATTGTTAATTTATTTATTTATGTATGTGCAAATGACCTAGCTGCTGCAGGTGCTGAGGAGTTTCTGAAAAGGCCCAGTTTTAGAGCCAAGGCTGGAATATTGGTCCATTTAACTCATTCTTTTCCTTAAGGCGATCAAACAGTGACTTTTATCTAGGAGATAGAGGAGGAAAAACCATATGTGTACTGGGAATGATGCGGGCTCTGAGCAGCACTAAGTACCCAAGTATTCCAGCCTCATTCACGAATGCTGTGCAGTTTAATGTCCAGCAAATTAGCAAATGAATGCTTATGTCAATATGTGAAAAATCCCTAGTTGGTTTAAACAGATAAAAAGCCTCTTGGGAAATGGCAGAAAATGCAGGCTTTCTCTCCCTGTCTTTTTTAAAGAAAGAAAGAGAAACAGTACTTAATAAGTTTCCCCCAAACTTACAAAACCTTGCGGAAAACAACAGCCTACATGGATGCTTGATCTTCTATGTGCACGTAATATTTGCAGTGTGGCCACTGCAAAAACACAAGAAGTCTTTGCAAAGGTTTGAATTGCATGTTTACTATTCAGAAGAAAATAGTTACAAGCTGGGACAGCTAGAAAGCTGTTAGATGCCATCCTGTGCCCCTCTCTTACAGGTGCACGAGGTCCAAAGCCTGGGAGTGGGTCTGTCATCACATTTTCCCCTGACTTTATAAAATCAAACTTGAAGATAAAATCTGTACAGACCTCCTGTTCTTCCTTCTACCAATTTAACCATTGATAGGAAAGGGCAAAAATTGTCATCTCGTGTTTCCCTTGACCCAGCAGAGCAAAGCCACAGTGGGGACTCTGTGTAAGACATGACCCTGGGGAAAAAAGGAACACGAGATCTCAGCATGGGGGTCGGAGGCAAGAAGTCACACGTATCGAAAATGACAGCATCACGTCACTTAATGCCATGTGATAAGGGAGTCCTGCTGGGTTTTGTGTCCTTCTGCAGAGACATGCTCAAAGGTTGACTGGAACTGGTAAGGAAGATTTCTCACTAAACCCAGAAACGGGTTGTAGGTATTTGGGCAGGACAGATCATGACAAATTATCTTTCATCAGGATAATCATCAGTAGCTATGCTGGGGATAATAAAACTGCCCTGTGAGATGAACAGACACCTCTGCATCTGGAAACAAGGCAGGCAGGTTTATGCCAAATGCTACCTTACATACTTCTGCTTTGCTCCAACTTCCCTTGTCTTGGCCATTCTTAGGCCCATTTCTCAAAACAGTCCTCCTTACGTCATTCATGAGTAAAGGCTACTAACGGGAAAGATGAGAGGTATTTCAAAGAGCAAACATTTTTAATAATGCTAAATCAAAAAGATGACCTCAAATCATAAGTTCAAGGAGGGAATTTCCCAGGCCAAGCAAAAAACACAGGTTATGCAAAAAGTCTGCCTATAGCCTAACTGTCCTCTTTTCTCTCTTGAATGTTCATGTGCAAGGATGGATTTGGTCATGTCACTAATATGTGACTGCTTACCTTCTGCAGCCTGCTGTGACACCGCCAGCAGGAAGCCTGCTGAGCGACAGCCTTACTCCAGGGGCTGTCAGGGTGCCTTACTGAAACAAAGCACAACCATACCTGTTGAACTCGAGTCAGACGAGACTGTTTCATCTGAACTGATATGGATCAGACGGCCCCTTTCTGCTCTATTAAAGATAATCAGCTAAGACAAAATCCTATAGTCCCCAGTCTTCATAATCTTTTGCATCTATAGACAGCCACCATAACCTCTCTCAGCATTGATTTTGCTAATTCAAAGAAACCGAGTTCTCAAATCTCTTGGCATATTTTCATGTTTCTTTTCCCTTGGTCACACAGCCATGCAATCTCAGCACCTTTTCCAGTTTCAGCCCATTTTTTAGAAGGCACATCTAGTTCTTGGCCCTATCAGCTGAGGTATTTTTAATAGGCACAGGGAAGTTTCATGCCATTGTAAAAGGCACTGGTGACACCTTGTCAGGAATGCTATGATCAGAATTGCACATAGTATTCCACATTGCTTCTCCCCAGTGCTTTTGAAATGGCACGAGCCAAAAGCTGCACCTGCCTTTTCCAGGGTCACATAGCCCTGGCAGCTCAGTGGTCTGCCAATTTTTACAGCAATTAAAAGGTAGAGAACGGGATAAAATAAATGAGCCAAAAAAGAAAATTATGCTACCTTAAGTGAAAACTTTGTATTTTTGAAAAAAGACTTTTCCAAACAGAGCCACAGATTTTACTAAGGCACAAAGATTTCTTCTCAACAAGAAAGAACAACATAGGATGTGCATTTAGTGGATGATAACTACTGTTCTAACATTTTTCAGCATAAAGGCTAAAGGCAAAGCAGGACAAAATGCAGAAGACTGTAAAAACAGACATGCAAAAGCAAGACACTGTTAAGAAAGACATTATTAAAAAAATCCGTTTGAGGTCAGAGTTTGCCCTGATAAATACATCAATACATGACCCAACGAGCCCTCCTTCAAGTCGGGGAAGTTTGGCTTGGCTGATCAGACACTCAGCAAGACAAACACCACAGCAGCAAGCGCAAGGCAAATCTGCCCCATTGGGTCTGTTCCACCACGGCAGTTGTCATCACACAAGTGTTTTCCAATATATTTTGTATTTTCCCTACCACTCAGAATGTGCCTGTGCTACTCACTGAAATGCTGATGTCCTCCCCATCCGCAAAAGAGAAAAGGTTTGCTCTTTGAATGCCTTGTGCAGGAGGAAGGATGATTCCTTAATATTCCGTCTGTGTGGTTTGTCACAACTTGTCTATGCTCTTATATACAGTGTATATTCTTCTCAACAGTGTCTGAAATAATAGATAAAATACAGCAGGGAGAACTTCAGACACAGCACCTCGGTTCTGTTCAGGTGCCCTCAGGAAATGACTGTGAATCTGACAGCAATTTGGCACATGTGCATATTGCAGCCTTACTCTCAAGCAGTTTCCTCATGGTCCTACAGGATTTGGCCTGGTTTACTCTAAAGGGAAGACAAAACAGAAAAGAAGGCACAGAAGCAGGAATTATTTTACTGGACACATCAGAACAGAGGCCCCTTAAACAGTCTGCAGCAGTAATATTATTCTATAGAGACTTTGCCCCTTCCAGGGACAAGATGCATATCGTTTATTTTTATTACATGGGATATGCATATGAAAGTACAGTATATGCTACAAAATATATTATTGTTTAGAAGAAAGGACATTGTCAGACTTTATATAGATTAGAATCTGCCAGGAAAAAGAGAACAAAATAAAACAAACAAAAAACACCAAAAAAAGTACAGATTTTTTTTTTTTAACTGTAGCCTTCTTATTGTAGGCTACTAAGTGAAGGGATGCAGCTTCACAAGGTCTCACTGACTTCTGTTGTTGGGGGATGCTGTTACTGCAAGCATCCAAAAGTTAATTTAAAGTCAAGTGTAAATATAGAGAAAGGTATTTTTCCCAGTTCAGAAAGATGGAATAAATGATTCAAAAGTTTTGCCTAGAATCATTGTTATCCTTGACTCTGTTTTCATGAGACAGCCCATCCAGAAAATCTAGAAAACAAAAATGCAGTAGGTATGACATCACATGTACCAGGGATGGTGAACATTTTTCATCTTCTTTACAGCAACAGAGGAAATCACAGTTGTGATCCAAAGCTATAGTACAAAATCAGTAGGAAACATTAAAACAGAAATGAAAGAAATATTTTACAGACCTCATCTTCCCTTGGTCTATTGTCAATTCACATGCACACGTCTGAAAAACAGAAACAGAAACTACCTAGCTTATGTGTGTGTTGATGGTACATGAAATTAAAGGTCACTGGTGAAAATCAAATTTTATTTGTAACGATCTGCCCAGATGTAATAACCCAAACATTATCAGTCACAGAGAAACTGAGGCAATTCCTAAATGCATAGTTCTAAACTGCAGAGTTGGTAAAGCTGTCAGAAGTTGGTGATGCCTCCAGTTCATGTCCAGCTGGGACACAGCACCTCACATGCCTGTACGTTTCCCCGGAGGCAGTAAAAAGGGTAAGGGCTGGGGAAGACGCCCTGGAAAATGGGAAGACCCATTGTGTTGCTATTTTTGTAACAAACCCGCTCGGCATGCGCCGCTGACGGCTGGCTGCACATCCACGTGCTGTCATCTGAGGGCTCGGGAACGCAGGAGGGCCGGGGCTGCTCAGAGAGGACGTCAGCTCCGGCAGCTGGTGGCTCCAGCAGAGGCTGTGCTGCAGAGATTGTTAGCTGCAGGCTGGAATGAGATTGTTTTTACGTGTTTGTTTCCAGCGTTGCTTGGCCTGTGTCTTTGTACAGCTGGGATTGTCACATACCTGGGGACGGACGCTGCACCTTACCACTTGCCCTCTAAGGTCCCATCAAGATTGGACTTCAACCAATTTGGGTTTAAAGCATCCTACAACAGCCTTTATCCTGTCTGCAAGCTTTACGGTTTGGGAGAGTTTTCCCTCCTCCTTTTCCAGCCCCTGCTTTGCAGCACACTCTCCACAACAAGGCACCTTGGTGTCCTGCTCACTGTGGCACAGGTGGACACCTCTCCTCTCCCTCTGCCCTGCAGCGTGCCATGCAGTGACGTGGCAGCACCAGCATTGTACCCACCAAAGGCTTCTCTGCAGAGGGGGGACACCAGCTGCCAACTGGGGTGGCTCTCCAGATGTTCAGGCTCTCCCCTGCATGGACAGAGGGATAACGTGAGGAAGACACCTCGTGCCAACAAACAGCAGAAAACTTGGTGCGTGTCCTGTGTGGGCAGGGAAGCAGCCTCCTGTTTAAGGTCATTCTCAGACACGAGCCAGCCGAAATCTGAACGCTGGGTGATGTCAACGCCAGAAAATCTGGCCGGGGAGAGGGCTGCTGCCCAGGCGCAGCGCTACCATACTTAGAGACGGAGCTGGCTCAGCTGCCGACGGCTTCCCCCACCCTTTCAGCACCCGCAGCCGTCGCACAGCAAACACAGCCCGCCCTATCCGACCGCACTGCAAATCGTTTCAGTAATCCAACTAGCCGAAACCAGAAAAACGCTTTCTTACCCCAAAACGTGCCGGGGAGCGCACAGGTGTGCAAAGATTTTGGTGGCACGGGAGGGCTCGGGGGTGGGGGGGGCTCCCCGGGGCGGCTCCGGCGAGGACGCTGCGCCCTCTGCAGCCGCGGTGCCAGCACGGCACGGCTCGGCACGGCTCTCGGGAGGCTCCCCGAGTGATCCCGGCTAGGATTTCCTCGGCCCGCCGCAGCCATCCCCTGTTTCGTAACGGGCAGCACCGCCTTTCGCAGTATTTTGCCCCCAGAAGAATGCCAGCCCTGCTCCTGCCCCGCAGCACTGCCCGAAGCCTTGCTTCGACAGCTCATCTATCACAGCAGCCTTTTGTCTTCTGTCCTACAAATACTACAAAAAATAACAAACATTACACGACCGCGTTAACACATTCATTCAAAAAAAAAAAATCCAAAAGAAGTGGTGCAAAACCTCATTTTGATCTAAACCCAAAACTTTCAGAGGAATAAGAAAGGAGCCAAGGCACCGATTTGAAAATTATTTACTCAGGAAAGCTCTGCTGAAAGGCATCCATCCCCTGGTTTGCTGCCCGGCCCTATTTTTCCACCTAGCTGTACAGCTGCCGTGCCTGAGGTCAAGTGATATGTCACTGTGGCAGATCACACAGGGAGGCAGTGGCTCTTCCCGGATTAGATCTCTTCCACATGGCCCTCTGAAAAGATTTGTAACAAATGTCAGCCCTGACTGTCCGCTGCTTAAAGCATATGTTTAAAGCCCTTAGACATCTCAGTCAAAAGGTATTGTAAATATAGGGACAAAGCCAGTAAATGCTTCACTGGGGAGTTTCAAGGATGGCAAACCAGAATCTGGCATGAAAAAACAATACAAAAAAAAAAAAAAAAACACGCCCCAAACAGGTCACCTTTAGCAGGGCATGTGTGCTCAACTTTGCTGCCATTCCAAGACCAGAAAGGGATTTGATTTTTTTTTTTCTCCAACAGTAATCAAAACCATCAAGATGGTTTTGTCACCTATGGTGAGGCAGGCAAGGTCGCAGGGCCAGAGGGCACAAAATAATTTGAAAATAACTTTCTTGCTTGTCAGCATCCCTCACCACTGCTTTCATTATCTTTTTTGGAATTAAAAAGGAAGCATGTTTGAAATGGCCATTCTGCTATGCACAACACAGAAAAGTGCCTGCTGCTGTAGTCTCGCCTTATTTCTTCA